>NW_026571447.1:12828459-13420459 GCF_026225935.1 Boleophthalmus pectinirostris | reverse complement strand
AACCAAAAAGTTACACAGTGCACTATCAACTCTAATTACTATTTTATTTTTTTAGACCGAGCTGGAAGCAATCATCACATCTAAGAAGCAACCTACACCTACGAAATAATCATCTTTTATTTTTTTGTTACCATTCATTATCAAATATGAAATCAAATACAGTTTTAGCAACAACTGCACATTGTGGTGTTACAGTAAGATTTAAATACTGTAAACTGGAATACACTTTCAAACCAACAGAAGGTTTGCCAGGGTAAAAGACAAGTCAGTAACAGCTCCCAGCCTTTGCCTCTGTAAATGATAACAGAGAAATTAAGGCATCACGTAGACCCTTGTCTCAACCAGTTAAAATTCCAGAGCAGAATTAAATAAAGATTTATTTGTTGTGTCGTATATTATCCAGTCTAGTGCTTTGATCTCTTGGCTTTATGGCCTTCTGTAGCAGATGCTGGCTTCTTTCGGTTTTTGTTCTTGTTTTTCACATTGTGTGTTTCATAATAGCGCACACCCACTTTCTTATCCTTCTTCGCCCGTTCTATTGCTCTATTTCTGTTGAGACAAAAATATAAAGGGACAAATGAGACAAAAATGTAATATATGTAATATATAAGTCTTCCGGTCATCTGCGCACATTTTTGTTCAACATAATATCTATTTTCTATTTTCCTACCTGTTTTGATGTCAGTCTGGGGGCTTGAGCAGGCTCGTCATCATCTGCTTTCCTCTTCTTGTTATTTCGTGCTGTAATGAGATAATTACACATGCATACATATTATATTATACCACACAGCAATTAATCAGTATTTTGTATTTGTGTCAAATAAAAAAAATAAAAAAAATAAAATATATACGGGTGCCCGCTGTTCTTTCCGGACCTACGTTGAACCAAAACTATACTATGTAAAACTGAAAGGTACATTAGTTATTAGTTTATTCATAAAACTTTAACTTAATTTTGTAATATTTCGAGTGTCATGTGGAGTAAATTCAAGTTCTTGTTTCCACTCGGACAAAAACGTAACACATTAAACGCCGTTTCCATAGTGACGCAAACACTTACTCCCAGCGCGACCGTAACCATCTACTGACAAGTTTACATCCCGTTACATTTTTAAACAATTAACCCTGGAGAACCCAAGACCCCTTTTCTTCTTTGGAAAATTATGAACTATACATTACCTATGTTGTTATAATGCTGTTCAAAAGAATATCTATAGTTGTGCATTGTTTCATTCACACGTTTAGCTTTTACCTTTTGTTTAATGGTTTAAACAATATCTTAAATTATGCAAAATTATTCATATGATTCTAGTGAAGGTGTATGGAGTTTAAAAACACAGTTGACCACTTCCTGTATTACCACATGACATCATAAACCTTTAAAGTATAGTTATCATAAAGAAATTATAATATAACTTCATCCAAAAATACCACATAACTACAGTGAAATAGCACTTTAAAACTGTCTTTGCATAAAATCATATTCTCTTCTTGACAGTACATGAGTGGCTGTGTGAGGAATAAGTGTGGAGGCAGCTCACCTTATCCCACAGTACATCAGATCATCCCTGCAGGCCACAGCAAACAGAATATCCAAGGTGAACTCATGGGACAGGAGCTAGAATAAACACGACTGTGATTTAGCAAGACATTGGCTTAGCCATTGATGCATTCATTTGTAAGACCTACCTTGTCAATGGTGTCTTTATCTACAGGGACAGACTTGAGCCAGCGTGCCATAGCCCTAGCCTCAGGAGTAGAGCTGTTTTGAGGACAGGAAATTTCATCTATAAAAAACAAAAAACATAAAAGGTATTAAAAGAACTGACAGAGTTGTGAAAACCATTATCCCAATATACAAGTCAAGTTTGAGCACATTTGAGCTGACTGGAGCCTGCAGGCAAGGTGTGGCTGGGACTCACTAGCACAAGTTTGGAGAAATGTTACAACCACAAGCTACTATGAGTACTAAAGAAGCAATTGAGACCATGTTACGAACTTGAGTTATGAATCACGTGTGCCTTTTGTTATAGTGTTGAGATAACTGTGCAATGGATTAACTGAAAGGAAATTTAACATAGGGAACATTTCCCAGTATTTCTGAAGGAATAAAAACATGACATTTCATATTTGAATTTCGTATCTCTACTGAACTCAAGGTAAAAGGTAGATTGTTTCTTGAAAAACTACAACGATATGACATCACAAGGTGGACATTGGGACACTGGTGGAGAATTTTGAGCTTTGGAGATGTTGACAGACTAATAATAAAGGATTATTCAAACATGTGTGAATGAAACAAAACACAACTCCCAGTATGTTTTTGAAAAGGCAACATTATAACATGGCTTAAAGGTCACAGGAATCAATGTTATGTAATATAGGACCTTTAATTAGTACACACACAATATAATCAGATCTTGGATTGAACAGTACTATGACTATGTTTACCACGACAGTTTATAATGTACATATTGTTACCAGTGCTGGTGTTTCTTGAGTTCTTGAGTGCATCTATCTGCTGCTGTTTCCTCTGGAGGGACTTTCTCAGTAAGTCCTGGTACTCCCTCTCCTTCTCACTCAGCTGCCTCAGCAGTCTGCCACACACAGGAACAGAGCTCACTCAGCACTAAGCACCATCAATATTACTTCATGTTAATCACTAGTTTGTCTCCAAGGGTCTGATAATTTACACTGGAACACTGTCACTTTATAATTAAATTGCACAGTTTAACTTTTCTGGTAGAGAAAACCGCACCGCCAGTTACTTGTCTCCATGGAGATGTTATTGCTTTAGCTCCAATATTCCAAATTATGGCATTAAACTTTTCAATTTCCATGGTGACCCCACGCACAGTAAGAATGCATGTTTTTATGCACTTTGAGCAATAAAAATACCCATAACTGAATAAATGCATCTTATATAAGTTTAATACCATATTTTGAAACATAACGGGCAAAGCAATAGCATCTCCATGGTGTCGGACCCCGAACCTGAAAACTCACACAGTGCAACTTTAAGTGAATGTACTGTACCTGCTTGTCTCTAATCGCAGCTCTCTCAAGGATTCGCTGAGGGGACAGTTTGGGTCTGAAGGAGGGCTTGGGATCTGATTAAATGTTGCTGTGGGCTGGTTGTCAAACTGTAAACGTCCCTGTGGTTCTGGGACATTTACAGGCGTATCCAAATCTGCTGGCTGCTCCTCGGGACTGCAGTCTTCGACCTCAAAGGAAGACTGCAACTGAAGCTTGAGCTCTGCAATAAAGATATACATTTACTGTTATGATGTTGTCCAATATTTGCACCAGTTCACTTCAGAAGAAAAAGTTATTGCATGTGTCATCAATCAAGTCAGTGTTTCCCAAAGTGTGGTACACGTTCCACTGGTGGTATGTCAATTCTTTCAGGTGGTACTTGGATAGCGCTTCAGTTTGTTGATTTACCAAATTTGAAGTTATTTTTAGTAAATTTTTTTTCCACCTTTGGATAATTTATTGTGTAGAAATACCGTGGAGATGACGTAGTCCATTTTTAGACCTGGTTTAGCCCTAGATTAGATGTGGAATAGTCCTGTTATATATTTTAATTTAGTTCTGGTGGTATTCGGAAAGCCACATTTTTACTTTGGTGGTACTTTGGTGTGAAAAGTCGGAGAGTCACTGGCCTAAGTGAACAATCTATGAACATGGTAATAAAATGTATGAAAATAAACACTAAATGTTTACCATGTTAAATGGTATAATATTGACTACCCATTGACTAGGCCATACTTAAACATATGTCATTATATTAAATGTGCAGTCATTTATTAAATTTTAACTTTCATTGTCAGTAATGTTGTTTTACTTAAACATAAAAAAAAAAAATATATATATATATATATATATATATATATTAATATATATAAATCACTGTGTTTTTCTGTATAAATTCTGAAATACTGTATCTAATGGAGTGAGTTGTGTAACACAAACACTAGAAACATACATTATAGAAGTCATATTTTGCCTATTGGCAAAACGTTGGTATCAATTTACTGACAGCCCTATCTTATATGTGTGTATGTGTGTGTGTGTGTGTGTGTGTGTGTGTGTGTGTGTGTGTGTGTGTGTGTGTCTGTGTGTGTGTGTGTGTGTGTGTACACAAACGGATCTGTCTGTCTGTCTGTACTTTATTTAGTTTTTTTGTTGGTTTTGTCACTAATTGGCATTGTAAAACTTCAAATTTCACTGGTACCTGGAAGAAGAACTGTTATGGCATCCTGTACAGCTTGCCTCAGCAGATTATCCAAAGCAAACATCCAATGGGGCTTCACCTGCTGCTGTCTCAAGACTTTCTTCACCTACACATAGAGAAAAATGTGGAAAAAACAATGTTCCTCTCAAATACAGCCAACAGCTTTGACCACAAGGGCTGTGTCTCAATTCTCTTTCCTTGCTTCCTTCTCCTTGATTCCTCTCCTCGATTCTCCATTTTCAGCTGTCAATCAAATGTGTCATAGTAAATGGTGTCCCAAAGAAAACCACAGAAGGAAGGCGTAAACATGAGGGAGGCTTTACAAGGCAGACATCAGATAAAGTAAAATCTTAGTCAAATTTTATTGGTCTCAGTGAGGAGTTTATATCCTCTCTCCTCACTGTGTCTCATCTGTGAGTGGGACTTCCTCACCCATTTCCTGCAGAATCAAGGAGAGGAATCAAGGAGAATGAAGTGAGGAAAGAGAAATGATACACGGCCAAGGAAAATGTGAGCTCTGGCAACTTACTGCATCCTGGAAGCTGAAGAGCACCACCTGCAGGCTGTTCAGGGGTACTTTTTCAGAGAGCAGCCTTTTCCGCAGGTTCAGGAGACTCATGGTCAGCTGTTTCTTGTCTGGGGAGCGGATGTTGTTTCGCAAGCAGATAATGAGTTCTGTAATGTCTTCGTCAGAGAGGCAGGACCCATCCCCATCCTTAGAGAGATGAAGAGATTTATTATTATAAGTTCTGAGCATTGATCATGTGTACTGTAAACACTACAGGGAAAGCAGTCAGCCATGTCATATACTCTGATAATGTTTTGCCAAGTCACATGAAAAAGCTAGACAGAAATAAGGAAGAGAGTCTTGAGTTATTTTTACTCGGTGGAAAAATGTTACCATTTATCTAGTATCATTTTAAAACTTAAAAATAATAACAACATAGACCTTAAGGAAGATGTTAAGATATACATATAAACACACTAGATTTAAAAAGTACTATTTCTGAACACTATCAATAACTTGCACTGCTTAGATATCTGTGGGTTTCTGAATGATGAAAAGTTAGGATTAGGAACATTAGCATAGCAATTATTCAAAGCAATGTTGGGTCCATATAGCAATAAGCTGCAAATTCATACCATAATAAAACAATATTATTCCTTTATATACTGTACTATCTGCAAGATAGCTGCCATAAAAACAGAACAGCTGTTTGGTGCATATTCAGCATATAAAACATTTCAGTTAGCAGTTAAACAATGCTATATAAGAAAAGATCATGGTCACAGCACTGGTCAAACATCCAAAGGCATCATATAACAGGAAGCTGCAATTTTAAAGCACAATTAAACCAATATTATTCTTATATTATACATATATACTGCACTTTTTGTAAATTAACAGCCATAACAGCATACAAAAACATTTCAGTTATCAGTTAAACAATGACATAAGGGAAAATAAAATTATATCACAGTGTGGTGTGTCTGACCTCTGGGCTGGACTCCTGGACGTTGCTGACCACCAGGCTGATGTAGTCGGTCAGGACCCTGTACAGGGTGGCCCTCCTCTCACTGTCCTTCCTCAGCATGAACAGACCCACGCTCTCCCCTGTGGGGCAGGGACTGGTCAGGTCTCCAGGAGACTCATCAGGCATCCTGGTCAACAATGGAAACAAGCAAACACTGGATTTGATTTGGACTTAAAGGTGCATTGTGTAACTTTTCTGGTGGAGGGTCTGTCAAATGCTTTCCTCAGTAGAGATGTTATTGCTTTGACTGGAATGTTGGAATGTCACAGTATGGCATTAAATCTTTTTATTTTTATGGAGACCAATTCAGGACAACTAACAGGTTAGATCTGTGGAGAAGCAACCCTGTTCACAGTCAGAATTCTTGTTTTTCTAGGTATTTTTGAGCTATAAAACCACCTGTAATTGAATAAATGCAAGGTAGAGCTGTTTAATGGGTTCTGGTGTCTTGCTACGAGGCACATGGGCAGGTTGTTCAAGGTCTCCACCAGATTGATCATGGAACTGTAGTCCTGAAAACAAAAGGAGAAGTGTAGGGTGTTGGGTCATTCATCTGAAATTCAACCCCAGATAAAATATGAACACATACTAAACAAGCCCAAGCAAGGATACTCTGTAGGGCATTCACACAAATACATAACATGTATTTAAAGGGCCATATCACACTAGTTTCTGATCTAGGTTATATATAAATATGTTATTTCCTCATCACAAACATAGCTGGAGTTGTGCTTTGTTTCATTCACACATGTGTAACACACAAATCCTGTGCATATCCAGCATATCCTGTTCTTCTCTCAAACAGAAAACACTCTACTGCCTTGTGATGTCACGTGGTTATACAAGAAGCACTCCACTATTTTTTATCCCATACACCTTCACTAGAATCATTTGGATGATGACATTTGTAGATGTAGACAGTAATACACCATGATTACTCAAACATGTGTGACTGAAAGTCCATGTATGTTTTTGAGGTGATGACAACATTATAACATAACTTAAAACTCACAAGAGTCAATTTTGTGTAATATAGGACCTTTAAATAGTCTTGTCTATTTGATAATGAATTCATACAGAAATCAATCACTTTATCATTTATTAGGGGTGGTATGATATGAATCTTTCTTTTGTTTGTTTTTTTAGCTAATATCTCTGAATAACATAATGTATGTATATGTGAGTGTTGTGTATGTTATTCAAAATACAATGATTTTTTTTGTGATGTTTACTTCCTTTGCTGCTCTTTTCAAATGTATCTTGTTGCATGTCAGCACTGCTTCCTGTGTCCAGTCCAGTCCAGTGTGTAATTTAATTCAAAATAATGACTGTAGTGGCAGTTTAACTCCAGTCTGCCACTATAGCTGTGAGGGCTGTGTGGCTTTAGCTTGACTCATGTGTCTAAGATGAAAACTGAAAGATTCAATGTCCAAACTTACAGAATATTGATTATGAGGTTTAATTGTAGATGCAGCTTCCATAACTGAAGAATACACAAAATATCCTGATCACACGGTCAAAAAACTGTATGGCCTCAACCCCCTACAGCTTCCACACAAAGAATAATCAGGCCACAAAGGCCACCTGGCTATGAGCCACTAGGCTCCACCCCTAAGGCTCCACCCCAAACAACTTGAACCAATGTGGGTCAAAAATGGCCGTAACACTCCCGGCCCCTAATTATAATGCAGGAGCACTTATAATTACCAAAACAGAAAATTTACAATTTTCCTTTGCATCTATAAGTTATCAATTTACCAATAACCTTCTTTTCTACTTTCTACTAAATGTTACTCAATTTGCTTTTAGCTATTACATCTAGTTTAATGTTAACTCTATCAATAATATCCCCACAATTACAAGTCATTATTTCAATCAAAAATTATTGTTTCAAAAGATGTTAAATCATTGTCTCTTTAGCTGTCACTGTTTAATTTTCTTCCACTTTCTCTCGTATGCCGGCATTTCCATTTCCTATTGTAAATCCAGTTAGTCCAAGGTAACTTCATAAGTTGCCTTTCCACAATTCCTGAAGAGACAGGTCTGATAGGTCTCGTTGTTTGTCCATAGTTCTCATTCTATCAAATGAATCGCTGGTATTCCCGGCCCCATTTGGGGTAGTCATAACATAACTTGAGTATACTGCTGCACTAGGAATCAAATCAGGTTCTTGGTTTCTTCCAGAACTTTCCCGTTTGGGGTGATTTTGTGATTTATAGATGTGGAGAACTTTTGGATGTTCTCTGGCGCATGTAGAACAGGAAAGCTTGTTTCTGCAGTTTTGGGCAAGATGTCCTTTATTCAAGCAACTAAAACACAGGCCTGCTTTTCTTAGTATTCTAAGTTTTTCTGGGTGGCGTCTAGAAGCAAACTGGAAGCACTCTGAAAAGGTATGAGCCTTTTCACAATAGAAGCATGGCTTGATAAAGGCACTCCTTCGTCTACCCTTCAGGATGTTCTTGTTTCTCTCAAATTTAACTGACCCCTTTTCAACATTTCTTGAAGCTGCGAACTGAAGATTTCCAAACACTGGGTCATTGAGAATTCTTGCTTCACGGGTGACAAAAGAAATCAGATCGACAAATTTTGCCATTGCACCTGTATTATTTAAAACGTCAAATGCATATTCTCTCCACTTCTCTCTGGTCTTAAATGGGAACTTTGAGATGACAATTTTCAGGTTGGTTGTACTGTCCATTTTCATCCAAGTAATCCACTTCCTTCATGATATTATAGTAGCTCATCAGAAAAATGGAAAAGCTATTGAAAGCTTTAGGATCCTCTGATTGTATCTGAGGCCATTCAAACAACTTGTCCATCAGAGCAGTGGCTATTCTGACTGGATGTCCATAGAAGTCCTCCAGTAAGCGCATAGCTTCAGCATATCCTTGAGATGATGGCATATGCTGGCAGCTTTTAATCAACATCTGAGGTTCACCTCTTGTATATTTCTCCAAATAGTATAGCATAGCATATCTGAATTATTGTCTGTTCTTGAGCCAATTACATGATTAAATGCTTTCACAAAAGACTTGAACTCAAGAGGGTCTCCAGTAAAAACAGGAATATCAAGTTTGGGAAGTTGCACCCATATTCAGTTGTTTCACAAGCATCTCTGTGATGTCCATCTGTCGCTTTAATAACTCCAAAATTTCCCTATGGAAGTTCGGCTCCACTTGTACAATGCCGACAGGCTTGGTGAACATTGGGAATTTGTCCACACTATTTGCATCTTCCACAGTAAAGTTCAACATATCTTCATCAATTTCTTTATCCAAATCAGCAATATCATAGTCTTCATCAAAGTCTTTCATTTGATGTTCTTCTTCCAGGTTATGGATATATTTTACCTCTTTTGTCTGTCCTGTTGTCTTTGGCACCATCTTTTGTCCATCTTCTGTAACTGTAGTAGCTCCACATGGTTCCTCTTCAGTTGGTGGTGTGGGGCATTTGAACAAAGAACCCAACAAATCACATCCAATTAAGCACAGTGCAAGACACTGGCTTTTCCACACATCAAAATGCATGTGCATCTTGGTCCAAAAGTTGATCTTTGGTTTCAACTGGAATGTGCAGTATATATTCCAAACAAAGACAACAACAATAATCCATCCAGTGTCCATCTTGTTTGGTTAGTCCACAATTTCTTCAGAGTCCAAAAAGCAGCCAAGTTTTTTGACTTAATGTAGTGGCAGTTTAACTCCAGTCTGCCACTATAGCTGTGAGGGCTGTGTGGCTTTAGCTTGACTCATGTGTCTAAGATGAAAACTGAAAGATTCAATGTCCAAACTTACAGAATATTGATTATGAGGTTTAATTGTAGATGCAGCTTCCATAACTGAAGAATACACAAAATATCCTGATCACACGGTCAAAAAACTGTATGGCCTCAACCCCCTACAGCTTCCACACAAAGAATAATCAGGCCACAAAGGCCACCTGGCTATGAGCCACTAGGCTCCACCCCTAAGGCTCCACCCCAAACAACTTGAACCAATGTGGGTCAAAAATGGCCGTAACAATGACTTTATCTGCATCTCTATTTCCATGCACTACTCTCACCAATTACACATACAGAGGAAATTTACCCTAAGACATCAAATTACATTAAATAAGACACACCAAAACGAGACGGCTTAGTTTTTACTTGCGCAAGGAGAGAGCTGTCCGAACACTGTCTGACCCTCTTCTGACAGCTACTCCCCAACAGCAGGTTTTAGGGCGGCAGTAGCTCAGTTGGTAGAGCATTCGCCCACTGACCCACAGGTTGGCTGGTGTGATTCCAGCTCCCACAGATGAATGCTGCCGTTGTGTCCTTGGGCAAGACACTTAACCCACCTTGCCCACAGTGTCTGCGTACACTGGTGTATGAATGTGTGTGTGAATGGGTGAGTGGTTCCTTGTTGTAAAGCGCTTTGAGTGCCTTCAAGGTGGAAAAGTGTGACCATTTATTGCAGTCATTTCACAGATAACAATACAGTACATTATGTTATATCACGCAATGGTTACAATGATCACATACTAACAATCTTTAGGCTAAACCAGCCCCCCATTTCACACTTGCTTACACGCTCCAGGTGATAAACAATTTGGTCAGTTTTCTCCCAAAAACTTATGCTAACCACATGAGGGAAAAAAACCCTTAGCTGTCTTCTCATTAAGCTAATCTACTGAGTCACCCATGAGTCAGGAGTTCTTGTACTAGGACATATGATATACATATGGAAAAACCCTAAAACGCAATTGTTGATAACTTTAATCACACACACAAATGATTATGATTTTAAATGATTCATAATATTTAAAATAACACAGAAATTCTTTCACAGTTGGCTATACCTTTCTTGGAAGTGAGCTTTTTTCAAAGTTTTATAGTACACTTTTTACCTACAACCACTTCAAATACAAAATAAAAGCTGTGCAACACTACTTAAAAGGTGCATTGTGCAACTTTTCAAGTTGCACTTCTCTAGAAATACTATTGCTTTGTCTAGAATTCTCCACAGTACAGATTACATCTATCTATAATGACTAATAATAACTAATAATAACTAAAACAGAAGTGACTGACAGTATCACTGTTTTCATCCAATTCTCTGATTCATGGTGAATTTTCAAGAGTTACAAAAAAGCAAACAGATGGCAGAGATTTAGGAAATATAAGGAAACAACTGCATGACACTATCCCAGACAGTTGTTTTTGTGTAATGATGAAATATCGCAGTGGCAGAAAGAAGTAAGTGGGCGGGGCTAGAAGTTCAAACTAAATCAAATTCCTGACTCCTGATTTGGAAATTACCGGTAGGTACAGGCCCTTAAAGAAATCAAAGATTGTAGTATGTTCTTTTATTACTTATCTCTGTATGTTTTTATATGTTTAAGGTCACTGATTATTACTGTATAGGGTTAACTGCCTCCTGGGCACGTCCCACTAGGAGGAGACCCCAGGGAAGACCCAGGACACGCTGGAGGGACTATGTCTCTCGGCTGGCCTGGGAATGCCTTTGGGGCCCCCCCGGAGGAACTGGAGGACGTGTCTGGGGTGAAGGAAGTCTGGGAGTCCCTGCTTAGACTGCTGCCCTCGCAACCCAGCCCCGGATAAGTGGAAGAAAATGGATGGATTGGTCAATTAGGTACAAAGGGATAAATTACAATTTCAGTCATGTTATTTAGTTAAACACAGAGAAGATACATACATTCCATTAAAACCAAGTAATTCACCAGTTTAAAAAATCATGTATGGATTTATAACAACAAAAATACTGTTTACAGCAAGTCGTGGCGACTTGCTGTAAATAAGTCTCCCCTCACCTGGATGTCTCTGTAGGACAGCAGCAGGTTCATGACGATATCAGGTGTAAGCAGGTCCACACTGTCCAGACGAGCCTCGATCCTCTTCAGCTCCTCGCTCAGGGCCTGTCCTCGTAATCGCTCCCTGGCCATCCGGATGTCATGTCGGATGGACTCCCGGAAGTACTCACTGCAAAACCACAAAAGAGACATTTTAAACCATAGAAGAAATGATGTTCTCCCCCGGAGGAGTTGGAGGACGTGTCTGGGGTGAGGAAATCTGCGAGTCCCTGCTCAGACTGCTGCCCCCGCGACCCGGCCCCGGATAAGCGGAAGAAAATGTATGGAAGGAAGAAATTATGTGTTATGATACCGTAATGATTGATCAGCATAATAGTGACTATGCTGCTGTTAAAATTTTGATAATCATTATTTGGGCTATACACAGTATAAAATACATGCTGAAAGGCCTTTTATAACAGACATAGGCCTGTCAAGATAACAAATTTAAAGCATGAAATATTCCAATAAACACTAATATTGAAAATACCACTGTCACAAATAGGAATGGGCATGATTAGTCGACTAATCAATAATTGATCATTAAGAATTTCGTTGATTACGCTTCATTTCTAATCGACAAACCGAATGTAGGTTTCTGGGAGTAGATATAAAGCTGCGACTGACAGCGCAAACACTAGAGTTGTAGCCTCTCAGTCCTACGTTTGGGCTCTGGCACGTCCTTGGAGATCACTGTACCACTCAATGAGTGTGTTGCACATCAGTATCCCAGGTTTGTCATGGTGCATGTATATATTCATGCATCAACATCCCTCTGTCACAGAAAAGTCCGACAAAAGCTGAACTGCATCAGCGCACAAGAGCATTTTTTTTTTTTTTTCCCTTTCCGAT
The DNA here is from genome assembly GCF_026225935.1 of Boleophthalmus pectinirostris. NCBI lineage: Eukaryota > Metazoa > Chordata > Actinopteri > Gobiiformes > Gobiidae > Boleophthalmus > Boleophthalmus pectinirostris. Next base: position 13,407,985 of record NW_026571447.1, on the reverse strand, counting down.
TAATTAAATTTCATCGAATGCCCATCCCTAGTCACAAAGCAGGATAATCACCAGTAAACCCATTTTTTAACATACTGAATCATTAAAAAGGCCTGAGGTGTAAAAATAAATAGCAGAATGAATCGAGAATTAACCATAGCAGTTATTCATTCTACTTTCATAACAAATATAGTAATTACTGTGAATGACATTATGTCACACACATCTGTCCTGAAGGAAATAATCTATGGCTGCTGCTAGTAATGACTCGGAATATCCTTTGCAGCAGATGCAGCAGAAGGTCAACTCAATCTGAAGCTCTGTGACTGAAATTAAACTTTAATCTCATCTTTATTTTAACACAATCTGACCAGAAAGAAGTGGCTTAGTTGGAACTACAACAGGGAAGATGATTTGTGCTGTTAAACAAGTCTCTCACACACACACAAAAAAAAATCACAGTCACAAGCCAGCAACAAATTTTCAATTAGTCACTCTCACCTTTTTTTTGTTGAAAATCAAACACCTAAACAGGGCCATGAACGCTAGTAATAATAACAAGCTCCTGAAAATGCATTGTTAAAATTCTTTTTTTTTTTTTTTTTTAAGCTTTAGCCCATCTTCAGACTTTTTTGGCAGTGTTTTTTCTAATGTGTGCATTGTGTCTCCAGGGTAACTATATGTGGAACATCCATGGATCTATAATAAGAACGCCAATAAGCACAGGCCATTGAAAACAATCCAGATCTTATTATAGATCTTATTATACTTCCACGAGAACACCTCCAGTATTTTGTCAATGCAAAGTATAGGATAACTAGATCTTCAAAATTAAAAACTAGGACACATCTAGGTTGGGATGTTAGTATAAATAAAATTGTGAAAAGAGCGAGTAACATTGTCCATTTTTGACTCACTCGTGGGTCAGTATAAAATCTGAGGGACTTTTGTTGGTGCATTTTTCGCTTTATGGTCATTTTCAAGCAGTTTTCTGTATTTTAGCTAAACAAATGACAATATATTCCCCTTTTTACTGTTGACGGGTATCAAATTGGTCAAAAACAGGGACATTTTTTGTATAAAACTGAGACAAATCACTTGTTTTGGATAAATCTGCTAGGACACGGGACACAGAGCTCAAAACTGGGACTATCCAGGGTAAATAGGGACATCTGGTCACCCTGGCAAAGTATCAATTTCTACCTGGACTGGACTTGCACAGTGTTGAGCAGGTGGACCAGTCTCTCTACCAGAGGAGTGAGGAGAGGCTCCAGTTGGAAAGTGGGCTGCATGAGCTCTTGGATTCCCGTCATGATGGTGGCATCACAGACAAACACTTTTCCCTGAGGTGATACTACATACGGGATGAAGGTGTAACTGCTGCACTGCTCCTACAAAACAGGAAACACATGGAAAAGTACCACATTGACAACAGCCCTTTATAAAATGCTTTCAATAATATTCAGCAAAGCAGCTGTATGCCTCAGTGCAGTGGGGCATGTTGTATGAAAGAAAATTGAACACTTGAAGGGCCCATATCACACTATTTATCCATGTTATAATGTCGTTTCCTCATCAAAAAGATACCTGGAGTTGTGTTTTGTTTTATTCACACATGTTTAACACACACAAATCCTGCATATTTAGGCTGACTTCATCCCTTAAGGTGAAAACACTTGTGACATCACCTTGGGATGTTATGTGGTAATACAGGAAGTGCTCTACTGTGTTTTCAAACTCCACACACCTTCACTAGAATCATTTGGATGATTTCATACCTGTAATTGTCAATCTCTACTGAACTAAAAGGTAAATGGTAGCTATTAACTTGAAAATTACAGCTTCGTGATATCACAAGGTGGAACAGAACATTTTGAGTTTTGGAGATATAGACAGAGTAATAATAATGGTTACTTAAACATGTGTAAATGTGTAACAAAACACAACTCCAGATATGTTTTTGAGGTGGTAACAACATTTGAACATGGCTTAAAGCTCACAGAAGTGAATTTAACAGAATATAGGACCTTTAATTTTGTCCCATTTTATCTTTCACATCTTCAGAGAACTTGTCTTATCTAAAATAAACAAGCCTAATGTACCTCAAGGCAGAGTTTGATTTAAAAAAAAAAAAAAAAAAAAAAAAGGGTGCCAGGACCATTGAGTTGCGGGTGAAGGGCAGCTGCTACTTACCATTACTGTGACCACTTCAGTAAAGCAACTGTAGACAAGGCTGTGCACTAATCCTGTAGGCTACAGGCAGGCTAACCAATATCCTTATTTAGCTTGTTGCTTGTAAACCCCATTAGTCTAGTCACTGGCCAGACTACTCATTGAGATTATTGATGGATAAATCTTAAAGTGCCTAGAGTACTTTATCTTTTCACCTACGTTATAATTTTAGTTTCTTTATCAGAAATTTTCGTGAAATTGTGTTTTGTTTCATTCACATGTTTAACTCACAACGCCAGCCTGTTTTGGCTGTTATTCTCTCAAACTGAAAACATCCTGTTCCACCATGTGATGTCATGTGGTAATAAAGGAAGTGCTCCATTGTGTTTTTAAACTCCATCCACCTTCAGTAGAATCATTTGGATAATTTCAGCCATGGAATTGCCTGTCTCTGCTGAACTAAATACAGAAGGTAGCTGTTAACTTGAAAACTACATTTTAGAGTTTTTGATGAAGTAACATTACAGCATGGCTTAACACTCACAACAGCTATCATCATCATTTCATGTAATAGAGGACTTTTAAATTCATTAAGTCCAAGTGAAAAAATGCCAAGCTCAAGATAAAACGGAAACCCATCCCAAGACTTGAAATGAAGGAGCACACAGTCAACAGCCTTTATCCTGGGCTGTACCTTAACCGCGTGCAGGTCACTGTCCTGCTTGCACTGTTGGGCAAGTTACTTTGAAACTGTAATGCGTTATTTATTACCTATTACTGTCATTTCAAAGTAATTCGTTACATTACAATATTACTGCATTTAAAATGTAAGGCATTACATTACTATTGCATTACTTTAAGTTACTCTCACCAAAATAACTTTTGCGCTGTATATGGACTGAACCAGGACTAAACCAGGTCTAAACCAGGACTAAACCAGAGCTGAACCAGGACTAAACCAGAAGTGAACTAGGACTAAACTAGAACTGAACTAGGACTAAAACAGGACTCACTGTAGGGACTGGCTCGAAGGTGACCGCAGGAGAAAGGAGCGGCTCTGCTCCGCACCTCACGGAGGTAAGAGCGGCTGTCACCCGATCGCGCTTTATGGACCCTGCTGCTCGGGCTCACGGTCCTGATTTCACCAACTATTTGCAGGTACCCGAGCCGGTGCAAGACTCTGTTACAGCGCGTAACTTCTACCTTCCTTCATCGTGTCCAGAAGTCCAACTTTTTGTGTGATGGGTTGCATCTTCCTCTGTCTTTTGGGTGCAAGTGCAGGAGCCTTTGTCAGTGCAGAACGTTTCGTCGACGTTGTGGGTTTCGTCGGGGAGAAAACTTGCAACCGTACAGCACTTCAGAATCACACTGATACAGATTGAACATGTATTTAAATTTGGCAGCTGAACACATTCTGTACTGTACTGTACAGGAGACAGGAGTCCCTTGGCCAGTCAGGACGCAGCGGGAGGGACGCAATACGCATTCATATAATGTAAAAAAAAAAGCAGGGCATGCAAAATTGCACAAAAAAAAAAAAAAAAAAAAAAAAATCTGCGACACAGCGAAATGTGAACTGCGATAGAGGGAGGGACGAGTGTAAACCAGGTCTAAACCAGAACTGACCCAGGTCTAAACCAGGTCTAAACCAAAACTGACCCAGGTCTAAACCAGGTCTAAACCAAAACTGACCCAGGTCTAAACCAGGTCTAAACCAAAATTGAAACCAGGTCTAAACCAAAACTGACCCAGGTCTAAACAGCGTGGAGTTCTTTGTCAGTCCTTTCGCCCGCGGTTACCTGAAGGTCTATGAGGGCGCATCTCCGGCGTTTCACCGCTGCTGATATCGAGGTGATTTTAGCGAATTTGTATGAAGAAAAACCCACCACTTCAATCCAGGTTAAAAAAAAACACTGTAACGCGCGTTACTCACATTTGTACCGAGTAAAATATTACTATTTTTTCCCCTGTAATGCCTTACATTACTGCGTTACAGCAAAAAGTAATGCATTACTGTAATTCGTTACTTTTATAACGCGTTACTCCCAACACTGCCTGCTTGTAACAGTAGAGGATGATGTTGTTGGTCATGCTGAAGCTCTCTCTCACTCCCAGGTGGTAGAAGAGAGAAGGCTGACAGAACGTGTCACTCATCTCCACCACTGCTACATCTGTGTGAGAAAAAGACATGCAAAACGCGGTTGAGGCTGGGAGACGGGCGTAGTCTACTACCCCCGGTCCTGTCCGCATGCCCGTACTTGCCTGAGTTGTAAAAACTATCCAGAATGTCAGTTGTCCCGAGAGAGATCCGTTCGAACGAGATGGTATTGAAGAGCGCGTTTGCGTCTGCACACGCTTCTTTCACGCATTTCTGTGACAGGTTCTCCTCAGTTTGTGGCACCGATGCGTCTTCGTTGACGATATAGGCCACGGACACGGGTCTAGTCCGACTCCGCGGAGAGATGAGCTGTTTACCGTTGGAGCCGATTTCCAGCGCCAAAGAGTCCTGCCACAAACTTCCAGCGGTAGTGGAAACCCAAACCGGGTCCTTCCTCTTGTTGTGGTCCCGCAGGCTCATGCGCCTCCGCTCCGTAGTGTACATCCTGAAAGCTTTTAAACTTAATGCATGTCTCCAAGAAAAGTTGAGTTATGAGTTGCTGTAATGTTCCAGGTGTGTCACCGCCTCCTGTCGCAGCGTATCCCGTCAGAGAGCGCTGTCCTCGGGCCCGCCCGCCCTGCTGCTCCCGGTGCACACCCCGCCTCCTGACACTCACTGAAACACGAGAGGACCAGAGCGACCTCTGCAGTAGATCATGCTTCCCGCTATTTGAGAAGTATACACAATATTTGAGTCCGGTCATTAGGTCTAGGCGTATATTATCCCATCTCAACCAATGAAAAAAAAGGTCACATATTACTGCAAACTGACGCTTGAGAGCTTTAAGTCATTTTAGAAATATTGTTACTTCCTCAAAAACATAATACCTGGAGCTGCATTTTATTCACACGTTTAGTATTAATCTGTCTACATCCCCAAAGTTGAAAATGTAATGGGAGTTTAAAACAGAGAGAGGAACTCAGCCTATACATACATATTGTTGAGTTGTGGGAATGAAATAAAACAGAACTCCAGGTATGTTTTTGATGAGGAAACATTATAACAGAGATCAGACAATAGCATATGCGCCTTTTAAGACACCTGATTTAGATTTAATTCTCCTCACAGACAACATAATCACTATTTTCGTCTATTTTAATTGACTGAAATTAGAGAGTAACTGTGTGCTGACTGAACACTTCTGCAGATCAGCCACACTTACAGACAGTAGGTCACGTATACTGTAACTGTATCCATGACTGTAACTAGGAATTCATCAATAACAAACCTCAAGAAATTAAAATGTTCCACTGGTTTATTTATAGTACAAAAAATCTGATTTACAATGCCCAAGTGGACCAAAATAAAAGAGGAAGTCTTAAATACTCACTCCACTGTGAAGGGACAGATCCAACAACTTTGACATTACAATGCAAAAAAAGCAACATTTGTTATGTAAAGTGTGACAGTAAGGGTTACAGTCCATATGTACAAATGAGAATGAACAGTAATTATTTCCAGTCTGTTGTACAGCAGTGCCAAGGTCCAAAAATATACACTTTGATTTATGTGGCACCAAATGTAATCTACTGTGACTACTCAGACTACACAACCTGAGAAGTAGAAGTCTTCTTTGAGACAACTGTGGCAGGTTAGGCTATTATAGAACATACTAACCAGCCATTATGTAATCCCACATTCAGTGAGAAAGTTCAGAGTATCACTCATTTGGTTCTTGGGCTGCCTCATCAACCCCCTCGTCTTCATCCTCCTCCTCGCGCTGCTGAGCGTCCACTTCGCTGGTGTCGGAGAACTCGTGCAGCAGGACGTACTCTCTGCTGCTGAAGCCAAACTTGAGTACGTCTTTCTCTTTGAGCTCGTAGTAGCGCTGGGGCTCGATGCGCTGATTGTTCAGGTACGTACCGTTGCCAGAGCCCAAGTCAATGATGTAAGGTCTCACCCTGCGCCCATGCGTGCCATCTGCCCGAGTGTACTCCACCAGTCTGTGGAATACAATGAAGAAGATTAAACGTTAACACACTGAGGTGTGGTTTAATATACACTTTGTAAAAATGTGTTCATTGAATGTTACAAGAATATTCGACAGGAGATGCCTTCCCAAATTTAACATCTGCAAATTTGTATTTGGAAATAAACTCTCCAAAAAATGTTCTCACCTATACTGAAAAACTGCATGCTGCTTTGAGCAGGATGGGTGGTCAATAGGAATATCAGCTATTCTTCTCATTCGTCCCATCAGATAGGCACTCTGTCTGTGAATGTACATGACCGGGAGGGGCTCATCATTCTTAAATGGGTACAGCCTCCATCTCCTCTTGGGAATACGAGCTTCTGGTGGTTCATTATATTTGATGACCACTCCTCTGAATGTGTTTGTGTCTTCTGTGAGAGCTCCAGACAGCTCAAAGTTTGGCTTCTCTTTGTCAGCAGGAGGCGCTGAGCTCTCATTGCTTTCCTCAGTTTGTCCAAACTCATGTTCTTGGTTTTCCTCACGTCTTTGACGATGTTCCCTCCGCCGCTCGTCATGCTGTTGCCGCTCGGCTTGCTGAGAGGCAAATGCATCTCTGTCCCCCCTCCTCTCTCTGCCACGGTTTCGGTCACTTGACCTCTCTCTGTCTCGTGACCTGTCTCCGTCCCTTCCTCTTTCACGAGACCTGTCTGTTTCCCATTTGCTCCTTCTTTCCTCCACAGGGTCATTTCTTCTCCTCCTCTCATCACCACTCCGGTGTACATCTCGTTCCTAATGAAAACAGCAATTTACATCATATGTAGGGTTACTGATAATAGAATGCTACTTCCACACTAGGGAGTGTGAGGTGTTTAAGCATTAGATGTATCGAGTTTGCATATCAAACAGTCTGGCTAATTGACATAATAATTCACATTTACAGATTATGTATCTAGATAACAATAATATCAGCAACAATAGCAAGAGTGTTAGGAATATTTTAAATGCCCATTCATTTTGCAAGATGGTCAGCTTTATCTTCACCTAAACACTGGAGTTATGGGAAAAACACATAGCTTCATGACGTGCATAAAACGTATGTATATTATAAAGTATGCATAATTTAAACGTGAAAGTGACTGACGCGTTTGATCGTGAGCTCGGCACCGCGGTGTGGACTGCGGCTTCTTCTGTGTCTGGGAGACCTGCTGCGAGCGGCGGGAGAAGCTTGGCGTCTCTCCTTCGTCCTCACAGGCGATCTAAAGAACACAAGTGAGTAACTCGAATAAACACATCACTTCTCTAATGTTGATGCAATCACCTGCTGGTTCTTCTCCTCGGTGGACTGGCGCTGCCGCTGGACCTGGAGCGGGAGCGGCGTGTTCTCTGTGGCCTAACAGGACTCACTCTTTCCTGCTTTATTCTGACTTTAGTTTCCCGCTCAGGAGACTCCCTCCTCTTGTGTCGCTTTTCTTTGCTCATTGTTAAAGATTCGGTCGACATAAATTAAACATTCATTGCCCCAAAAAAGAAAGAAACTCTTCTCAGAATAACAAAACAAAATCGTATCAAACTTCCACTGTTGCTCAGATCACGTGTTTCCTGTGGTACGCAAATAATGTCATCCGGTGTGGTATACGGGTGCCCGCTGTTCTTTCCGGACCTACGTTGAACCAAAACTATACTATGTAAAACTGGAAGGTAAATTAGTTATTAGTTTATTCATAAAACTTTAACTTAATATTGTAATATTTCGAGTGTCATGTGGAGTAAATTCAATTAAATAAAACTGATTGTGCAAGACTGCTTTGCCATCTAATTACACAAATGGCTTGTTATTGTTGGCATTTGTGTATTTAAGATTTATTCAATGCAGACATCTTCTTTTTTTTTTTTTTTTTTTTTTTTTTTTACAATTGCGTTCTTGTTTCCACTCGGACTAAAACGTAACACATTAAACGCCGTTTCCATAGTGACGCAAACACCTACTCCCAGCGCGGCCGTAACCATCTACTGACAAGTTTACATCCCGTTACATTTTTAAACAATTTATTTAGCATCTACAGTAAATACTTTTTATGTTCCCACCATGATCCCACCGGCAGACTCGCTGCTTAAGTATGACAACCCGGTGCTCATGAGCCAAAGCCCAAGACTCAAGTCTCCAAAGGTGAGTTGTAAACAAGTTGCGAACGTTGTGTATGTGTGTGTATGTATAACACAACAAAAGGCAATCCTGAACTAAACACAAAGTATCAGGTCACTGCAAAATATATCTAAATATACTATAGCCTGGGCTAAAAAAAAATTGTGTTTAACTACACAGCTCTGTATCAAATAGTTACCTATTTTTCTATCAATTTCTCTTCCAGGGTCGCAACTTTAAAGTCAGTCCCCAGCAGTCTCCAGACACCACCCCTGTGCCTCCTCCCCCCAAACCAAAACCAGAGACTGAACAACACAATGAAGACATCCTCAGTTCCATACTTCCTCCCAGGTGGGACATTTTCTAACAAGAACCACTGATTTTTTTTTTTTTTTGCTGAATTATTATTTCTTCCACAGAGAATGGATGGAGGGGAATCAATTATGGGTGCAGAAAGTGTCCAGTGCCTCTTCTACAAGATCAGATGTGATTATACTAACTGAACAACTGGACACAAAGTTACAACAGAAACAGGCCAGACTCACAGGCATCTGCCCAGTGCGCAGGGAACTCTACTCACAGTGCTTTGGTGAGAAAGATTTTTTTTTAAATTATTATTATTATTAAAGGTGCACTATGAAACTATTTGGTTGGGGTCTATCGCCTGCTTGTTTCTATGGATATGTCATTGCTCTACCTGAAATGTTCCACAGTATGCCATTAAACAGATCTACAATTTATTAAATTGTAAGTAGTTTTATAGCTCAAATATCTTGAAAAAACAGGCATTCTGGCTGTGAGCGGGGTTGCTGTTCCAAAGATCTGATCTGTAACTTGGTCTAGTTTGGTCTCCCATTAAGATAAAAAGGTTTAATACCATACTGTGAAACATTCCAGATGAAGAAATGCCATCTCCATTGAGAAAATCATTCCAATAGAAAAGTTACACAATGGAGCTTTGAAATGTTCAACCTTCAGTAAATTATATTACAGATTGGGTTCACACATTAATCTTGTGGCCTTTACAACTGACAACAATGGCATATAGTATTGAGACAAATCGAAATTGAGTTTTTTGTATCATATGTATTTTTGTATCGTAATAACACTAATACAAATGAATGCAATTTGTGTCTGTTCAGATGAGCTGATCAGACAAGTGACCATAAACTGTGCAGAGAGAGGTCAGCTGCTATTAAGAGTGAGAGATGAAATAAAGACAACCATTGCAGCATATCAGACAATCTACGAGAGCAGTGTGGCATTTGGGATGAGGAAGGCCTTGCAGTCAGAACTTGGCAAGTCTGACAGGGAGAAAAAGGTAAATTACATAATTTACACTATTGTTGTTCATTGTTATATTTACAACCAAACCGATTACACAATATGGACTCTTATGAGCTTTAAGATATGTTAGAATGTTGTTACCTCATTAGAAACACACCTAGACCCCTGTGTTTTATTTCATTCACACATGTTTAAGTAATCCTGGATTATTCTACTATTCTTCTGTTTACATCTTCAAAGCTCAAAATTGTAAAAGGTAGCTGTTAACTTGAAAACTGACGCTTCATCACGTTTGGCTTAGCAGAGATCGGAAATTCCAGAGCTGAAATTATCTAAATGGATTCTAGTGAAGGTATACGGAGTTTAAAAACACAGTGGAGCACATCCTGTATTACAATATCAGATCATAAGGTGGAACAGAGCATTTACAGTTTGAGAGAAGATTTCAGCCTAAATATGTAGTTTGTGTGTTAACCATGACTCCAGGTATGTTTTTGATGAGGAAACAGCATTATAACAGACCAGGAAATAACATAATATGGGCCCTTTAAACTGCATCGGGTCGATCGATGTCAAAAGTCAAAGGTATTGTAATTGACTATAATAATTCCTTTTTTTTTTTTTTTTTTTTTACAAAATATCAAAATATGCTTGGTAAGCAACTAATTGTAGTGCCAAATTATTATCTTTTTTTTTTTAAGTTTGTTTTTACATGTTTTTGTAAACTAGTTTACTATTCACTTTGATTTAGTTACTGAAACAAACAAGGCCATTGGCCAATATTCAGCATCAGAAAAATCAGACTAGACATCTTACCCTAACAACAATCTAATCCTACAAAGTTTCCAGCAGATGGCACTGTTTGTCTTTTAATATTCAGTCATACTTTTCCACTGTCCCATACCACATTATTGTCTGACAGATTGCAACACTGGAGAGTGAGAAGCAGGATCTAATCAAGCAGCTACAGGAGGAGAAGGCCAAATGTGATGCCATAGAAAAAAGAGAAGCCGAGAGGAGACAGGTAGAGGAGAAGAAGCACTCAGCAGAGATCCAAGTTCTGAAGAACTCCAACCAACACCTCAAGGTAACTCCAAATCTCTCTGGTTTGAAAGGTGAATTTTGTAACTTTTCTGGTGTAGGGTCTATGAAATGTTTTTCTCCACTGAGATGTTATTGCTTTATCTGGAATGTTTCACAGTATGGCATTAAACCTTTCTATCTTCATGGAGACTGATCCGATCTGTGGAGAGGCAACGTCGCTCAAAGTTCGAATGCCTGTTTTTCTGGATATTTTTGAACTATAAAACCACCTATAAATGAATAAATGGAAGGTAGAGCTGTTTAATGCCATACTGTGGAACATCCCAGGCAGAGCAGTAACATCTCCATAGAAACAAGTAGATGACAAACCCCCAACCAAAAAGTTACACAGTGCACTATCAACTCTAATTACTATTTTATTTTTTTAGACCGAGCTGGAAGCAATCATCACATCTAAGAAGCAACCTACACCTACGAAATAATCATCTTTTATTTTTTTGTTACCATTCATTATCAAATATGAAATCAAATACAGTTTTAGCAACAACTGCACATTATGGTGTTACAGTAAGATTTAAATACTGTAAACTGGAATACACTTTCAAACCAGCAGAAGGTTTGCCAGGGTAAAAGACAAGTCAATAACAGCTCCCAGCCTTTGCCTCTGTAAATGATAACAGAGAAATTAAGGCATCATGTAGACCCTTGTCTCAACCAGTTAAAATTCCAGAGCAGAATTAAATAAAGATTTATTAGTTGTGTCGTATATTATCCAGTCTAGTGCTTTGATCTCTTGGCTTTATGGCCTTCTGTAGCAGATGCTGGCTTCTTTCGGTTTTTGTTCTTGTTTTTCACATTGTGTGTTTCATAATAGCGCACACCCACTTTCTTATCCTTCTTCGCCCGTTCTATTGCTCTTTTCTGTTGAGACAAAAATATAAAGGGACAAATGAGACAAAAATGTAATATATAAGTCTTCGGGTTATCTGCGCACATTTTTGTTCAACATAATATCTATTTTCTATTTTCCTACCTGTTTTGATGTCAGTCTGGGGGCTTGAGCAGGCTCGTCATCATCTGCTTTCCTCTTCTTGTTATTTCGTTCTGTAATGAGATAATTACACATGCATACATATTATATTATACCACACAGCAATAAATCAGTATTTTGTATTTGTGTCAAATAAATATATATATAAAAAATCCACATGGTTCTTTCTCATTAATTGGTAAAACAAATGTTTCTCTATGTGGTGAAAGCACTTTTACATAAAAGAAAACATAAAAAAAGAAACATAGTTAATAAACTGAGAAAATAAAGGTTACAAAAATGTACAATGCTTTTGAAAAATAGTCAATAATGGGATATTTAACTTTCAATATGAAAGTACTATTCAGGTACTGGATACTAAAATAAAAAAAAAATAAAAAAAAGTTTTAGTTTTTTTTAACATAAAAAAAAAAAAATGTAATATGCTCTTGAAAACTATAATAATAATAATAATAATAATGATGATAATAGGACATTTGACCTGTAAATGAATATAAAATATAAATATAAAAGTACTATTCATGTAACAAAGTACTATAAAGTACCTCTTCTCTGTGCTTGCTTTGCTGCTTCGGCTGCTTCTTGTTTTTTCTTCATGTCCGCTAAAGCCTTGTCAGAGAGGGCCTTGGGTATCCTGTCCAGAAGAGACCACAGTCAAGGATAACCAAAGAAGGTAATCATTTTTATCCATTTGAAATCCCACAAAGAGTTATGATTCTATTAAGTTTGAACAAAATCATTACAAAGCAATTTTACTTTGTTTTGCTAAATGTGGTATGATATTCAGCATGAAGCCACTGATTAGAAAAGGCCATTTGTGGCTGTCCCAACGGGCTCAGGTTGTGACCACCTACAATGTTTGAACACATGAGACAGGTTAAACTACTAATTTCACAAAACACTGCAAACGTTACTATACTTAGAAAAAAGACAAGGTTTTAGTAGGAATGCACAGAACCAGCTTTTCCAGTTTCAATACCAATATCGATATTCAAGATTTAAATAGCTGCAGACTTTTTTTTGATTTTTGGTTAAGTTTATAGTTTTTGTTAAGTTTATAATTTTTCTTCCTGGTTGGATATGGGTAGCAGATATGACATAGGGCTTGCAATCCGTGTCATACCGTCGTTTCATTGTCGCTGCCGAAAACTGAGTGAGTGACCGACTATTTATCTACCTACTATATCTATATATCCTTGTGTGCAAATAGTCCCTGTATTTTGGTTGGAATTTTCAGTTGATGACATTCATTACCAGTTTTTTTCTTTTTTCTTACAACTTTCTACATTTTATATACAGACAGAACACATAAAATATATGAAGCAAGATATGTGGAATTATTATTATTTAGTAAAAACATATTACAACAAACCACATATTTATCAACAAGCAAAAGGATTAATTTGAGGATTTGATTATAAACTATAAAAACAATATTTAGTTATGTATATTTATTTATTATTTATTTTGAGTAATACATTTTTTTTCTTTGCTACATAATGCCATATATATTTCATATATTTGATGTCTTCTGTATGTATATAAAAGTAGTTAAAAAAAAAAAACACTGAATGAGATGTGTCCAAACTTTTGGCCTGTAGTGTAGATAGTAATATTCCATTTTAAAACTGCTTCTTCCTGTATTCTCATAACTTTTCCCACAAATTGCTACACAACTGATGTAAAACTATGCTAAATATTTACCACAGGTACTATCCCACGAAACCGAGTTGATTAGAAAACCATCAAAACATTAGCAAACTATGCACTGACCGGATTGCCGAGAAGCGCTTGGATTTGGCCCGGTCCAGGAATTGTTTGTATTTTGCAATTTTTTCGTCCAGCTCTCGGATGATCTCACGTGACCCCTTGTTGCTAGGCTCTGTGGTAGATGATTCCTCCACTTCTCCGTTGCTGGGTTTTGCCTTGTTGCCCTCTTCATCCTCTGCTTCCTCCTCACTCTCTTCCTCCTCTTCACCACACTCTGAGCCAGAGAAGTCGCCTATGTCCAGATCTGGCATCTCCACAGGAACCAGGTCCTCCTCGTTGAATTCAGGAGCAACGTTGATTTTACCGAAGTTTTGCCGTACGTTAGCTAGCATCTTTTGGACTTCTTCCTTCTTCTTTTGCTCCAGTTTAGCCAGTTCATCTGGTACAGCTTCTCCACTGTCCAATTGTTCCTCCTGCATGCTGGTCACTGTGTCTGGTGGCCCTTCAGTTGGTTTATTATCCTGAACCATTAAAAATAAATAAAGAAAATAAATGGTCAATAAATAAATATATTTATAAGAGCAGTGGAGCCAGATTAATTTAATTGCTGAGTTAGTATTTCAGTTTGTCTAGTTACTGATACTTTGCAGTGATATGATGCCGAAGGTGTTCTATATGTATCTCTATGGTAGAATGTTCAGCAGTTACCAGTGGAGACACAATGCACACATTAGCAAACACTGTCAAAAACATTTCTGAAGTTGTTACCTCATCAAAAACTTACCTGGAGTTGTTTTACAGATGTTGAGTAACACTTTACTATTAGTCTGTCTATCTCTCCAAAGCTCAAAATTCTCTGTTCCACCTTGTGATGTCATGAAGCAGTAGTTTTCAAGTTAACAGCTACCCTTCATCTTTCGTTTAGTAGAAACAGGAAATTCTAGAGCTGAAATTATCAAAATGATTCCAGTGAAAATGTATGGAGTTTAAAAACACAGAGGAGCACTTCCTGTATTGCCAAGGTAGAACAGAGTGTTTTCTATTAGAGAGAAGAACTCAGCCTAAATATACAGAGTTTGTGTGTGAAACATATGTGAATGAAACAAAACACAACTCCAGGTATGTTTTTGATCATATTTGTTGATCAATATCTGTAACATAGATGAGAATATAAGCTAATGTGGACCCTTCCAATTATTACCATTTAAAAATTCTCCAAAGGTTTTGATTGTCAATTGAAAATACCCAAGCATATCACTGACTATTAGAAATGACTGAATCTTGAACTGAAATAAAATTTGATTAACTGCATAGTGCTACTCCAGCCTCACTTTTAAAGCACTCACCTCCTCGTTTCCCTCTGGTCCAGGAGGTTTCACAAAAAATGGGATCCGTCCTCTCTGCCAATCATTGAGCACCATTTTGGACACCGTGCTGAGATCAGGCTCTCCGCCCTGAACGATAAAACATAATGGGGATGAATGCCTGGATATAACTCATCTTTATTCTGTTCAAGGTATCACACTGTATACTAGACTGATAAGGCTAACTAAAAGCTTAAAACTGAAATATGCTTTTAAGTACCTTTAATAGTTTTCCTGTACGTTGAGCCAATTTCTCCAGGAAGTCCTCTGCGGAGTTCCATGTGGGGATACGATAGGTCTTCTGGATGTATTCTGGCTTGGCTCGCTCTAATACTGCCCCAATGTGCTCCTCTGGGTTTTTAATCTTTTCCACCTGAACCTATATCATGAAACAGAAATATGCATACAATACAGTATAAGTAATATTAAGTTGGGTTCAATTTGGCTGTGGTTAATGGACTGCAGCAGCAATATTGTAACAAATCTCTATACAGAATATCAGATCATTAGTAAATAAATAAACAAAATAAACAAAGGTCAAAATTATCATTAAAGGTTATATATTATATAAAATTGACTCTTGTGAGGATTAAGCCATTTTAGAATGTTATGTTTTGTTTCATTCACACGTTTGAGTAACCTTTTATTAATAGTCATGTGATGTGATGTCATGAAGTAAGTAGTAGTTTTCAAGTTAATGGCTACCTTTTACTTTAAGTTTAGTAGAGGTTAGCAATTCCAGGGCTTTAAAAGATTCTAGTGAAGGTGCATGGAGTAAAAAAAAAAAAACACACAGTGGAGCAATTCCCGTATTTCCACATGACATCACAAGGTGGAACAGCGTTTTTTTTAATTTGAGAGAAGAACTCAGCATAAATATGCAGAGTTTGTGTGTTAAACATGTGTGAATGAAACAAAACACAACTCCAGGTATGTTTGTGATGAGGAAACAACATAACAGATCAGAAATTGTGTAATATGGGCCCAGAAATAGTGTAATATGGGCCTTTATAAAAAAATGATATGATAAATATCGTTGGTATAGCACATAAAACCTACCACTCCTTTGAGCACAATGTCTGTTTCACTGTCTTCTGAGGGATACACAACTCCAGGACAGTCGATGAGGAAGATCCGCCGCATCAGCGTAATGTACTGCCACACCTGAACACATAGAGAGGTGCACAATATTTTAACCCCAACGAAACCTTGGCCTGTCAGGATAATTACTATATCAGCTTATTGTAGAACATATGAAAGCTGTAAATGTTGAATAAATAACTTCTGTAACTCATTACAGATGCACAGTCAGTACTAAAGTGTTTCATTCTGCTGTTTATTTATTACAGCTCATGATTTCTGACAATACTGTACATTTAGAATAAAAATGTGTTTAAATGGTGCATTATGTAACTTTTCTGGTGGAGGGTCCATCACCTGCTTGTGTCTATGGATACGTAATTGCTCTGCCCAGAATGTTCCACAGTATGACAATTAACAGCTTTACCTTACATTTATTCAATAACAGGTGGTTTTATAGCTCAAAAATACTTAGAAAAATACGCATTCTGACTGTGAGCGGGGTTCCCTCTCCACAGATCTGACCTGTAATTTGGTCTGATTAGGTCTCTTTGAAGATAGAAAGGTTTAATACCATACTGTGAAACATTCCAGACAAAGCAGTAACATCTCCATGGAGACAAGCCTTTGGAGGATCATCCACCAGAAAAGTTATACTATGCACCTTTAAATCTGCTCTAAAATCTGCTCTTGGGTTATTGAGTCAGTGGCATAAATTAGTTTCAATATTAGGTTTATTGTCTATATTTACTTAAGCAATATATTGTGCTTCAAATTTGTTATCGATATGGAACTAGCTTTTACAGGAATGTTTTAGCACAGGGGTCTCCAACCTGCAGCTCAAGAGCTACCAGTAGCTCTCCAGCCCCCCAAGTAGCTCGCCAAAGTATTTCTGAATTATACTTATTGTGCTGAATAACTCAATTTGAGTAATTAAATGCCTATTATCATTGTGAATGTATAATTTTGGTGCCTAACTTTGTGCACTAATAATTGGATAAAGGTTTATGTTTTATAGGCATCTAACTACCTCACTGAAAGCTTGTTGCGGCTCTTCTATACATTCAATTTCTTGTGACTACTAACATTAGTACCTCTGAGGCATTTTCATTTTGTAAAGGTAGATCATCATATGAAAAAGGTTGGTAGCCCATTTCGGATTATTTGCAAAATCATCTAATTATCATTATCAAGCCTAATTTAAAATGTATAGATATATAGCCAGTGGAATGTAGGTTTAGTTTGGTACAAAAAGGCCATATATAGACGTTGAGGAAAAATGCAAGAACTTCAGAATGAAAGCAATTTACTTAGAGCAGTTATAACAATTTAAAGATCTAATCAGTAACCATTTGCAAAGACTTGGCAAGGTTATTATTTAATTCCTGGTATCCATTAATATTTATTTGTAGTAGTTTATTTATTTGTTTATTTACTTGCAGTAGTTTGAGATGAAAATACTGTTCATCTGCTATGTGTGAAGCAATTCAATTATAAGCTATTAAAATGCCTTGCACAGTAACGTAAATATCTACATTTTTATCAGTTCTTGCTCTTTGTGTGCCCTTTCTGCCTTATTTGAGTCATAAGGTTTAGCGGCAGTTTCCTCCAGACAAACAAAAACAAAGCAGCAGAAGACAGTAGCTTTATTTGACTTTGTGTTCTAAACCCATTTTGCTGACTATCAAAGATGAAGTGGAAAGAGGAGGAGGGCTGGACAATGGCCCATCAGATTCTTCTGCTCGGTCCAGATTCACAGCTTTGGAAAGAACACTGGAGTAGTTCAGACGGTTACTGATTTTGCCCTTATGACCTCTCTCTGGTAGTGGGGGAAGTACTCAATTTTGTTACTTGAAGGTGCACTGAGTAACTTTTGGTTGGAGGTCCATCACCTGCTTGTTTCTATGTATGCATCATTGCTCTGACTGGAATGTTCCACAGTATGACATTAAACAGCTCTACTTTCCATTTATTCAATTACAGGTGATTTTATAGCTCAAAAATACCCCCCCCAAAAAAAAGAGGCATTCTGACTGTGAGGGGATTGCCTCTCCATAGATCTGACCTGTAACCCGGTCTGGTCTGGTCTCATGAAGATAGAAAGGTACTATGAAACATTCCAGACAAAGTAATAACATCTTCATGGAGATCGGCATTTGACAGACACTCCACCAAAAGAGTTACACAATGCACCATTAAGTAAAAGTACAGATACATGGGCATAAGATTATTCAAGTAAACGTATCATGAAGGACCTGCTTAAAAATTTACTTTAAGAATAAATAAGTATTTTGCAAAGATTTTTAGAACAATTAAAACATCAGACGTAGTGGTTGTAAGTTATCTAATGGATTTCTTCATTTTCCTAGCTGTTTGTGTATATTTGGGTATTTGTTTTGCTCAAAGTTAGGACGCTAAAAACAAACCAAAGTTGAACCCATCTGTAAACATTGTACTTTGTGTGTATGTGAATGTGTCTGAATGTGGGAAAGTCTGAATTGCGAAATTGCACTATTGTATGAATGTGTTTTAGAGATTGTGGTTTTAAATGATTTTGAGCCGTTTTTTGTAGGGAAAGGCCCAACCTATGACGGGAGTTCAGAATTAGCACTAAGATAGCAATTAGATTTTTAAATATGTTTTTAAATCTCTTTATGAGCTGGCACCGTATTTGTGTGAATTGCTAACTTTGCACAAACTAGGGAAAATGTTCATTGGACCAGCTGCTTTTAGACTGCCCAAAGACCAGACACAAAAGTAAAAGAGATAGAGCTGTTGCTCTAGCAGACCCTAAACTGTGGAACACACTCCTGTTACATATCAGAGTCACTACATCACTGGAGTTTTAAATTGCTGCTGAAAACACACTTTTTAACACTGGCTTTTAACTCAGGTTGATTTTCTATAGTTGTATTTGTTACTAACCTGGTTTTATTGTGTTTACTTGTGTTTTACTCATGTTTATTCTCATATTCCATTTTTATCCATATTGTTGAGCACTTTGGGGTAGTACCATCTGTTTTTAAATGTGCTATATAAATTAACTTTGACCATGACCTTATAGACTCTATTCATTACATCAGCTGCATGTTCTGCCTGTGACTATGTGTGACTACACTGTCCCTGTCAAATAAGTCAAATAAATAAAATTAAATGAAATACAAATGCATTCAGGCTGGGAGCTTTACCTTGGTCTCTCCTGCCAGGGGGGCCACGTTGCAGACCTTCTTTGACCTCAGTGTGTTGATGACTGAGCTCTTTCCCACATTGGGGTATCCAATGAAACCTACACTTATCTGTTTCTTGTCTGTGTGGAGCTGTGGGAGGCAAAGAACAAACAATCTTGAGCTTGTCATCAGTTCACGCAAGGCACAATTACACATAATGCAATCGGAAAATCTGATTTAGCAGGAAATGCACATCATATTTTAAACAACAATAAAAGTAAAGTTTGTAACATAACATCTAGTTTCTACTATCCAAATTCTCTCATCATGTTCCAAAATGTTGAAAATATTACTGCCCTGCTGATAACATCAAATAGGATTTCTCTTGGGTTTTGTTTGAAATGACAATGCAGAAATATTGCCAGATAGGCCTGGATTACCTTTCCGAACTGCCTGAGCAACTGGATGAGTGAGCCTTTACCAAAAGAGTTCGTGAGACTGGCATGGAAAGCCAAAGTGGGATATTCCTGCGACAAGACAGCTACCCATCGTTTCTACAAAATTCAAAAAGAATTTTTATTATAAAAGATGCACTGTGTGTTTTTATTGGGGGTTCGTTACCTGCTTGTTTCTATGGATATGTCATTGCTCTGCCTGGAATGTTCCACAGTATAGCATTAAACAGCTCTATCTTACAGTTATTCAATTATAAGTGGTTTTATAGCTCAAAATTGCATTGCAAAGAAAAACTTGGCATTCAGGTGAGGGGGAGGTGCCTCGCCACAGATCTGACCTGTAACTTGGTTTGGTTTGGTCTCCGTGAAGATAGAAAGGTTTAATATGATACTGTAAAACATTCCAGACGAAGTAATAACATCTCCATGGAGACAAGCATTTGACAGACCCTCCACCAAAATAGTTATACAATGCACCTTTATAGATTATGTTTCATCTGTAAAAAAAAATAAATAAATGTTGAGCTGTGGTGTTTTACCGTAACCCAGGTGGGTATGAGGTCACATTTATTAAGCACAAAAATGAGATGTTTCCAGGGTTTCTCTTTCTTCAGATAAGTCTCTATACTTTTGGAACGAGTTCCCATGGGGTCACGAGCATCCAGGACTTGGATAATGACATCAGATGAGTCAATAACCTAAAAAGAATACAGAGAACCATAGAACTTTACTGTGTTCCAACCTTTAGTGGTCACAGTTGTATGCCATGTTTATTATTTCTGCAACTTTGTGTTTCCAATAAAGAGACCTTGGCAATACAGCATAATGTAATTGTCCCACCACAGTTTCAAAATGAATCAAAAATAGATTATAAAGTTGGAACATGTTTTTTGGTAAATTGTTTTCATATGTCTACTGACATGACCTGGGCCTGTGTTTATTTCACAAGTTTCTTTACAAAGGATGCATCAGTCCAATCCACTGGAACATGTCAGTCACCGGTGCAAATGCTGTACAAACCTGTGGAAGGGGGAACTTATCATACAAATATCTAAATGCAAATATCTGAGGCTTAGCAGCAATGGTGGTGAGGAATACAATTCACAGCCAACAAAGACATTGATTTTATAGGTCACTTTGCAGCAGGGAATCTTGTATTTTGACTGTAGACTATATAAATGCACATAGCTAACCCAGTAGCTGTCATGTCACAAATAGGAAGTTTTCATAGGGGTGCATCTGGATCCATCAATTCTGTTTCCAATTCACTTTACATTTAGAAATTGTCGCTCCTTTCTCTGTAACTGCTGCAGTGAGTCTCGTCATTTTGGTCTTGAAATGTTCCTATTAACCCGCTCTACATTAGGTGGATGCGGTGAACCTGGTGTTTTTATTTCACTATTTTGTACATAAATAAATTCCTATGCCTAATACGCACCAGGCTCCAAATTCACTCCTATAACTGTTAGCATCGTGAGCTTCATTTGACTGGAGCTGAATGCTATGGGTGACGTCATACTCACTTTGTCCACTTCTTTTTACAGTCTATGGTAGACCCACTGTCTGGTCAAGGTTTAAATCTGATTATTAACTTCTGGTAGGTTTGTGTGGAATGGCAAATGTTTCAATGACTATGGATTTTATTCAGTTCCCATTAGTGTGTGTGTCAGTGTTTTGTCAAATAAATACCTTGTAGAGTTCTCCCCAGATTCTTTTGGACTGTCCTTTCTTGAATATTTCTTCTCGTGCTTCATTCCTGTAACAACATTTGCACTGTCTTAAACCCTTACAGTGCCATAGCCTTTACTTCTGGTGTGGGACCTACCGGACCCCAGAGTCCTCTGTGACCAGGTCTTTGTCATTGTCTGCATTGTAGCTCAGAACTGAAGCTTCTGCCTGCTCCACTAGGTTCTTCATATCATCAACCATCAGGTTCGGCTTCTTCCTCTGAGCTTTGGGTCCAAATGTGGTCTCAAAACCTTCTGTGTCCAAAATATGCACCCTGGAATTCTGGAACAAACAATTGTGCAGTTCATGTAGGTGTTGGAAATTACTTATTGGTATCAGATACTTAAATAAGAAATGCCACTGAAATAATGACATACAGAAATCTGTTGTTTCAAATACTACTAACCACTTGAAAACTTTGGACAACCATAACACCTCTGTCTATTGCCACTGCTTCAAGACTGAAACTGAATCCTTTTTCAGGTTGCCTATAGCCTACTAAAACAAGCTTATATGGCACCTTTTAAATAGTTTTGTCTCCAAAAATTATATATTAAATAGATATCATATCATCCAGTTTAATTCAATTTTTAAATCAAACATTTTCACATGCAGCTCACTCACATGAGCTTTGACGCGGTCATGTAAGAGGGACATGGGCAGTTTGCTCTGTCTCATCACCACACGATATGGGTCTTTCTGGATCGCTCCCATCTCGTCTTGAAACTTCTGTAGTGAGGACTGTTTTATTACTCGTGTATTTGCTGAGATAAAAACATTAACAAGGTTTTAATGACAAAAAAATTTGAAATACAATATATGATGCATAGTGAAGGCTTTATTTATGTAGAATTATTTTTAAACTCACCAAACCACTTGATGTTGGGTTCAACTCTGGCAACAGTTCCTGGGGCTACTGTGGATTGGTACTGCAAAGGCTTGATAACTTTTCCATGTTTATCACTGCAAGAGTATTACAATGCAACAATGACTAGAGGCACCTTTAGGAATAAGGAATAATTTATAGACCTTTTAAAATACTAGGTCATCAGAAGACAGCATGAAGATACTATGATACTATGAAGACTATGACTTTCAATTACTAACTTTCACCTAGCCTTCATAGCCAGAATTCAAGCAGGGTAGAAATGTCACATTGCAACAGGGTTGTTAAAAGTATTGAAAATCAGATATTAACTCTAGATAATCATTTGAGCTGGTATTGACACAAAAAAGTCACATTCACAGGACAGAAATTAAGCTTTCCTGAATAGCTGTAGAATTATCTTGAGATGTATCTGAACAAGTATAAGAGCAAAGAGAATAGTATCCGCTTCTGGACCACTATGGAACCTACCTGCACAACTGAGGGATTACACTAGGGGTGTCAAACATAAGGCATGGGGGCTGGATCTAGCCCTTTAATTTGGCCCTCGGCTGATTTTCTACTAAAATATTGTAATTATATGTTCTATTAAAATATTGGTAATTTTCTGCGCCTCTTAGCATAGCAGTGTCTCCAGCGCCTCTGTGCGTGGACGCCTCCCACCAGAGCAGCACAAATGAAGACTTGCCTCTTTCCAGATGCTCTTAAAAGATGATCATTTTGACTGTTGACCGTGACACCCTGTCATCATGTCAAAAATGAGAAAAGTGGACGCAGAATGCATAATTATCCAAGAAAAATTGACTTATTCCTATTTGCATACAAGTTAATGATAAAACATTGTGTTGAAATAGCATTTTTCTTTAAGTTTCAGGTTGTTCATAATATAATATTTTGTAAAAGAAAGTTCATCAATTAAAAAAGATTTCTGTAATAGATTTGCGTTTCTCTGCACAAATATGTGAATTTATTGCTATTTTTGGGGTATATATGCCATGAGTTTTCCACCACTGGATTACACAGATAGAAGACCACATGTTAATGTAAAACAAAGTACTATGATTTTATGTTGAAAATCATATTTTATTGTCTAAATAAAGTGTTTTTAATTATCATTGTGGTATCAATCAGTATTTTGTATTAAGTTTATTCCATAATATCAAGTTTGAAAACACTGTAGGTTCAACATTTCTTTTTGTATTTGTCCAGTAGAACCTCATACCTCATTATTTTGCCTTCGACAAAAATCCTAAGAGTGCATAATTATCTCCCATTAAATAAACAAATAATGCAAAAAACAACTGTAAATGTCATAAAACTGGGCTCTGCTAATCACATGTGTCATCACAAATTATTTTTTTGTTTTTAGAGATATTCTGAAGCTAATGCCAATTTCCCCATTGAAATTACAATCACCTTTGTCTTAGATTGTATTCAATACGGTGTGTTGTTTACAAATTGTTAAAGGATCTACTGCCGCAGACTGTATAATGTCTACTACACAACACATGTATGATTTACCATCTCTGCTTCTGTCTGTACATGTTCAGACGCTTGATAGTGGCTCTGTCCCTCATATTGTTCCCTCCAGCCCCTTTCACCCGGTCTGTAAATAAAGAAAGTAAGAAAATATTTTAGTACAAATGATTAGTTTTATGACATGGAAGAGATCTTGTTGTCAGTTATCATAGTTGGTTTAACAAAGTACGTTTTAGAAGCTTTAAACAATTGCCATCACATCAGTTGTCTGTATGCAGCGATCTAAATCGCTACTGATGTTTGTAATAATGTAGTCCTTGAACAGACATTTAACAGCAGCTGTAAACAAACTGCAATGCTAAAGCTACAGCTAGCTCACCGGGGTTGCTGCTGGACGTGGAGGGGTTTATCGAGCTCTTCCCCTTGTACTTTGGCTTCACCATGTTTGCTGTGGTGCCGGGACAGTCCAAGAAGATATTAAACTAAACGTACAAGGCAGATTATGTTAAAGGTAGAGTTTAGTTGATGTAATTTCCTTCTGGTCCGAACTACGCCTCACACGTGTATCTCAGGGAGGCAAGAATTACGTCATCAACTCCGCGACACAAGAACCAGTGAACCAATCAGGAGCCGATCCGACTTTTTTGGTTAGATCCACGAGCACGCGAATTCACAGATCAATTAGTACAAATAAGTAATACAATATTTGACGAAGTATCATATTAATACTGGTATTACAATTGCAATCATAATTGGTACTGTAAACAGATTTATTTTTTCAAACCTACAGTATTCATTAGTTCCAAGAGAGGGCGTAACTAACGCTGCCTGTACTTGAAATGTACAAGACAAATCTCCATGAAATGACATAATATAATTGAAGCTATTATAAAGGCCATATGTTGGCTCAGAATGTACTCTTTCTGTCTGTGGCGCACTGCAAAGGTAAACGGGGACAGACTAGACTCAGGTCTGGAGAGGCGCCACACACTGCTGAGTTTATACACACAGACCCAGGAATGTTCTCTGTGCAGCTTCATACAGGAGGAAACTGGAACACAACATCTGCATTACACTCCAATAAATGATTTCTGAAAGTCAAATAGACTTTATTAAATGCTCTTTACCAAACCAAAGCAAAAGCACAGCCCACTGCAGCATGCTGAATGCTTTTTGGAAGTTTATTGTAGTCTACTTTTACTTAATCTGAACATGAATTGAATCTTGTGCCAGGAACACTTCATAATTGATAAATGAAAATCAAAAGTAACAATCCTCAACTGGAAGTCATTTAATTTAATTTTTAAAAATTTTATTATTTTTTTTGGGACCATACTTATCTGGTGTGAGCCCAGTACGGCCCTCCTTCTGTCACCACTTTGTCCACTACATCCCATCTACATCCACTGCACTCTCCATGACCTCCTTTCACAAAGCGCACTGAGACACCGCTACCACAACCAAATGATCTGATTTCTCATCATTCGTATCGTATGCAACAACAAGCCAGGCTGCACATCTCTGTCAGCCCTCACACACAGACCACAGCAGATGATGGATTGTCTCTGGCGAAAAAAAAAAAGAAAAACTCAGGCGGCATTTTTATACTTTGCAAACTCACGACACAGTCATAAACCAAAGACAAGCAAAAGAAAAAACATCACATATTTTAACATTATATCCCATTTATATGTCAGTCAAATTTATTTCAGTTTCACAGCAAGTCTTTTCTCATGCACACTGGAAAACGACAAAAAAGGAAATCAAAATTTTACAAGAAAATGAATTGCAGTTTTAAGAGCGACTGAAGACACCATTCTGTTATTCATAGAGTTTATAAAGGCATATAAAATGGGAAAAAGCTGAGGACAGTGGAGCACAATGTTCTTTGGCCTCCCATCAAGGCACTGGAGTGAAAACTGTGGACAGATGATGTGAAAACCTCTTTCTTTGCATCAGCACTTTGTTCTACAATGTGGGGCGGGTTGTACCAATTGTAAAACAAATTTTTAAAAATAAAATAAAAACAAGTAAAGTCACTGTGAATAAAATCAATGTAACTGATTAAGTTTCCATGATATAAGCAATAATCTAAGCACAAACTCACAAACAATTACGTAACTGTTGACCATTTTGAGCATTGCGGTTTTGAATTTTGTTGTTGTTGTTATTGTTGTACTAAATACTGATACGAATACTGATGTTTTAATGCTTTAAAATTCTTAATTTCAACTCAAAAAAAATAAAAATAAAAATCATTACAAGTTGGACAAAGAGAGGTACTTTTAAATTAGCTTTAGCATTTCACACACTATATAGATTATAGTCCCAAAAAATATTTTAAGGTTGCTATTAACTATTTTGGCATTAAAACTATCCATTCAAAAGAAAGTAAAAACCCAGTTACCCAGTTTGTGCCTCCGGCTAAGACATCATACCAACTCACCCACAAGACATGAGCTACATGGCTCCTTTTTATGTGGCAGAACAGCAACTCTACTGCAAGACCTTCCTTATTGTAATCTTTTGTACCTGAGATCCTGCCCCTTCAGAGTGTGTCAGAGGGGTTCAGAGCAGTGCACAGTTGTCTTTGATATGATGCCACTGCGCACATTTTTAAATTTCACTAAAAAGAAAAGAAACCTGCACTGATTTAAGATGATTGATGCTCAAACTTCAAAACATCAAAATCACTATCATTTAACTTTGACAAGCCACAGAATAGGTCATGTGAACAAAGTGTCAAGAGATTTTTACAGAAAGTCCATTTATAAAGACAATGCTGGCCCTAGGAAAGATTTCTGACAGCACTCCTGACACCACTCACAGTGATAAATAGTCAAAAAATTTAATACTTGATTTTGCAATTGGCAAATTTAAAGCAGGGGGTTTGGAGTCCACCCAGGAACTTTTGGAACAAAACCGAAGTAATTTCTTGTAATCTGGGGTAAATTAGATCAGCTAAATTTTTACAAAAACTGCTGTCTATTAGTTATACATTATGGTTATAAGCTGCTTCTCTCCAAGATTCAAAGGAGGAATTAGCTATTAACCTGTATTTTACACTTGGTGCATGTCACTTGTGTCCAAATCATATGTCAGTGGTTCCCCTCCAAATATTGATTGATTCCAACATGGCCACAGTCAACTTGTCCTCCTCGTGGAATAGAACATGAACAGACACTTAAATTGTCTGAGAGGTATTCGCCAAAAACTCAATCTAGAATCTAAAAAGCCTCTGTAACTTATCATACCACTAATGTGAAAAGTGCTGCCTCATGACTTGTGGAACATATTACAATCCCTCATTTAAAGGTGAATATTTGTGGATAATATTTCAGTCTGGCTTACTCGAAGTGTCTCCGTTTTGAGTATTTGAGAATTGGTGACAGCCTTTGACACACTGCAGCCACACATTAACATACTAAAGGCACATTTCCTTCTTTTATGGTGGGGAGGAGGCAAGTTCGGTTTTGATTGTCCTTTAGTTTCTCCAGTGTATAAGAGTTGAATTTTGTGTAGGTTTGGTTATCATGATGCACCCAAATCACTGGGGCATGAAACAAGTGCCTGATCTGAGCAAACCTGTGTCTTTTGAGGGATGAGTACTGGAGTGATGCACGCTTGACTTATATTGAACTTGTGGAGAGAACCAAATATTCCTTCACTGGATATATAGAAGGAGATAACGATAAACCGTGTTGAGTGTGATAACACGTTGAGAAGGGTAAATGAGAGGGAGAAGGTTGTATTCTCATATGTCACCAATAAATGCTATACTGCTGTCTCACAGCATGCCTGCTTTGGGGAGCACAGGTGAGCCTGAACAAAGGGGAGGAGAGAGAAAATAGACTGCATAAAGAAGTGGACTGAGGGAAGGTGACATCACCTGTAGCATTAGGCTCTAATCAAATGAAGTTAATCGAGGCTAGCAATTATATGGATGAATTTGGAGCCAAGTTGCATGATTAAAATTCTGACTGAGAGTATCATAGCAACTAAACAACCAATCCGCAGAAAGGCTATTGAAAATAACAGCCCTTCCCAACCACAGAGCTGGTCAGTTTCTTAGCAACAAATCAAATCTATAGCTAATGCTAGAGGGAAAGAAGGCATTGCATTTATCTGTTAATAACCTTTTTATGGTTTAAATGGCAAAATAAAACACCAGGATCATGTAGAGCAGGTTAATGCAAAAATTTAAAGACCAAAATGACGAGTCTGACAGCAGCAGTTACAGAGAGAGGGGTGACAGTTCTTCAATAGAAAGTCGGAGCCAGAAGCACACTCATGCTCACTTCCTATTTGGAACACAACAGCTAGCTGGTTACCTATGTCCATTTAGCCCTATATACACAGTCTATGGAAGAGCAGGGTTCACATATGCCATCTACTGGTAAAAACAACCAAATAAACAGATGGGTGCAATCAATCAAATTTTACACATGATAGCTTTAAAAACATATACTAGAAACAGTAGCTTTTTAAATTAATGGTATATTACCAGTTGTGTCTTGAAATAGATAGTGGCAGCCTTAATGAGGTTAGAAGGAATAACTTTGACAAACTACAATACTACAATAAAAAATAAAAATGACCTGGATACAAAGCTCAAAAACATAACACATGCTGTACAAACACTATAAATAGAATAACAATACACCAACATACAAATATGTGTATATACAAGTAAAATAAGTACTTCAGAAATATGGACCTCAGAACTCAGAAACCTACCTGTTAGATCCAAATAGTGGTCCAAACATCTCGACAATGTTTTTCTTGAGGAGATCAATTAAGTCACTTTTAATCGGTAACCGTGACAGTTTATTTAGCCCCTAGTGGAACACATATGTCACTTTCAGGAGGTATTAGTTAGATATCATCGAGCAAAAAGGCTTTACTGTGACTTTGGAGCTCCATAAATCAGATATTAAATAGAAAATTGATGAGGCAGCTGGTGCAGCTGGGGATGAAGTCATGGTATTGTTATTTTTTGTATAAATATGAATGAAGTGTTTGCGTCATTTCCTCTTTTTTAACAAAACTCCAGCGCCTCTCCGTTGCAGCATTGCTGCGGTTACGCTCCTAGCACCATATTAATCATTGTATAATCTGCTGGAAAGTGCTGGAGGGAGATGCCGCTAATGAATGATGTTTATGAGTGCTAATCTTTGGCATGTAAACCACCATTTTGCCCTTAGATAAGCTGAGATATTGACTCTTTTTTCTTTTTTCAGCACACCATTAGCTAAGTGACATCACCGCTGTTGGATCTAATGAGTTGTTGCAGTTTTATATATCGGCTCCTAAATTATGGATAATTACTTCCATCCAACTTCCTAAAGTTGTAGTGACTCAAACTGAGGAGAGCGTTTTATGGGGTCGGGGTATAAGAAGAAGTGAACATTTGATTCTCACTTTTATTATTTTATTTGAATTTGGAAAATCTTTATTATTTTGTTTCAATGAAATTCTCAAACGTCCTGTATTGCTCAAAATTGACTCTTGTAACTTTTTGCCATTTTAGAATTATCAAAAACATACCTGGAGTTGTGTTTTGTTTCATACACATGTATGAGTAATCCTTTATTATTAGTCAGTCTACATCTCCAAGGCTCAAAATGCGTTTTGACATCACAAGGTGGAACAGAGTATTTTCTGTCTGAGAGAAGAACTCGGCCTAAATATGTAGGATTTGTGATTTAAACATGTGTAAATGAAAAAAAACAAAACATCCATATATGTTTGTGATGAGGAAACATGATTCTAACATAGATTAGAAAATAATGTAATATGAACCCTTTAATCAAAGTTTCGCATTACATCTTTGCATATCTTGTAGATTTGACATACTTAGACCAGTAAAAAGATTATATAATGTGTGCATGAACCAGAAGTCGTTTTGTTGCCAAAGGTCATTGCACCATCCACGACTATGGCTATTTAGTAGATACGTTTTTTCCATAGTGATGTAGGCAGGTGGATATTTCAGCAACATTAACCATCTGATAAATGGACCACTTACGCACATGATGGTGGTTGTTAGTAAATTACACAAATGCCTCCTTGCATTCCTGATTTACCAAACGTGCCAGTGGTTGGCGGGCGCTCGCGCAGTAAAGGAGTTGGCAGCAGCATGTTTTTTTTTTTGTTTTTTTTAACTGATCCAAGACAAACTGGCTCTGATCATTCCCAGCCCAGAGACAGTGTTGGTGAGTTCACAGAGATCATGGCCACACACACAAACCCATCTGCACAAACACATATAGTAGTACAGTTACCATTACTGTCTAACTGTGTTAGAAATTAGACTGATTGATGTTAATAAAGCTAATTAGGAAGTAAAATTAATGGTAAGTAAGCAAGTACACTTTATTTATATTGTTCTTTCACAGTTACAAATCACAAAGTGTTTTACAGAGAGCAGGTGCACCATAAAACAACATAAGTACTGTAAGTAAAATAGGGTCATAGGACTCAGTCAACAAAAAGCTTTTCTAAACAGGAGTGTCTTCAGCTGCAAAATAAAAGGAATAGAGCATTCCATAATTTTGGGGCATTAACCGCAGACAGGTCCCCCAAGTTTTAAACCTGTTCTTTGGGAACACAGCAGGTTCTGACTGGAGGAGCGAAGGGTGCATTCAGGGGGTAAAACATCCAGGATGTACAGGAGGTCTTCCAGTGGAGTGCTCTGAAAGTATTAAAATTAGTCCTGAACTTTACAGGAAGAGAGGGGATAGTACCCAGAGTGATTAGACAGAAAGCTCTTGGGCACTGTTTGTGTTAATGACAACCTGCATTTCTTTACCCAGGGCATAGCTCTGGGTCCAGGGGCAGGCCAAGGTGTGGCCATGTGAGTGAAATCAGACCATGTGAGTGAAATCATGAAAAATGTACCTGTACAAATGTACTTTTGAAATCATAAGGCAAACTGTTGCGATGTGAGCTATGGCTAAAGTAAGAGTGAACACAAAACCACTTTATCTTTTATTGTTCTGGTTTGTTCTGATATTAAGTGCAACAAGACATTTTATTTTTTTAAATGTTCTGGTTCTGCTTGTCTCTGTGAAGATGCTATTCCTTTCACATGTTCCACAGTATGGCATTAAACATATTTACCATGACCCCTATCTTGTCCCTGTGGAGATATATATGCTGAAAACTACATGGTATTTTATGTAAAACTGATATTTTCTTGTTTACTTCATGTTGAGGGATACTGACATAAATGAGTAAAGCTTGTGAAAAACCTAGATATATTGTGTACTTTAAAGAGCCTTATAGTTTTGCCTTCTCTCAGTGCCATTGCCAAATGCACGATGCCAGCAATTAGTTCAAGTTAAGTGGGCATACTCCTCCCCGGAGGTGGGCAGTGGTGCTCCTCTCTGAAGACTTTTTGTCCTCAGAGCTTGTCTCAATCATTTATCTGGTGCCCTTTCAATTAGATAGGCCCATGCAGCAGACACTCAGAGATCTGTGTGGGCCTGGAGAGCTGGGGAGCCGAGCTGAGGTCATGGTTTGAAAGGGAAGTACATGGAGGACTACTGTTTCCCCCAAACACTGGTGATTAGACTGAGGATCAAAGAGACCACTGGACCACCTGAACTCTGCTGGCACTGCCCCCGGCCAAAGGGCTCTGGAGATGCCACACAAGCTGCTCCCCTCTCCAGCCTGAGCTCCGTGAGAACAGATCTGCGTCTCAACAAGCCTCTTAAAGTGTGTATTGTCAAACATAAGATGAGCTATAAGGGCCAAGAGTTTCCACTACAGAGAGAAGGGGTAAGGGCATAAGTGAAGCTGAATACTGGCCAGTGCACGTTGGTGGGTCTGATGAACGCCACCAGCATGACGAAGGAGTTCAGAGAGAGGATATGTAATCTTATAGCAGTTTTAAATGGCTGAGTTAGGGGTGGGTGATATTGACAAAAAGGTAAATCACAATACTTCTTGGAATTATGCAGATAATCAGATTCAGATGATATTTAAGCAGTCCAGTATGTGTGTATTTGAATATAAATATCTAGATGCAGTTTCAAGTACTGAACAAAAAGTGAATGGTTAAAATCAAATAAAATAAAATACAAAATACAAATCCTCTAGACTCAACTCCAGCTGAGATGAACCCGATGAGAGTGACATCCTGGCTGGAGGCTCTGCAGTTGGGGTATAGGGAAAACAGCAGAGGAGAAAGCACACAGCCCTGAGGAGATCCTTATTTTGATGGGTCCAGTGTTTCTGAGCCACTCATGCTGCCTTCAGTCAGGAGGTCAATGATTCATCTGAAGGTGGAGAACGTAGGTTGGAGCAACACGATCTTGAGAGGGTTCTCTCAACTTAAAGGTCCTATCTTACTCAGAACTTACTCTTTAAACCATGTGAGAATACTGTTACCTCCTCCTCCACATGTTTGAACTTTACGTTGTCAGTCTTTCTACATATCCAAAGCTCAAAATGCTCTGTTTCACCTTTGATCAGTAGAGATTGCCAAATCTAGGGTTGAAATCATCCAAAGGATTGTAATGAAAGTGTAGGGGGTTAAAAATACAGTGGAGAACTTCCTGCATCACCACCTGACATCACAAGGAAGAACAGAGTGTTTTCAAACCAAACACAACTCCAGGTACTGTGTGTTTGTGATGAAGAAATACGTTATAACACACATAAGATTGCGCAATATTGGCCCTTTAATGAGAACTGCACATTAGGCCTGAATACACAAAATTCATCAGAAATTCAGATGTTGACTCACTCTCAACACCTGAATTTCAGAGTATTCTGTATTTGGATGTAGAGTGAAGAAACTCCATGGAATAGCCCATAATGACCTTTTAAAGAGAGCAGACTGGGAATTACTGGATCTGCTAGCATGCAAATTCCTATCAATCTGCCAGTAGTGTGGTTTGGCCACATGAAATATCTCTTTGTCGATGACAAACTTACCCAAATGTGAGTTCAGTGTGGAGAAAACTCAGCAGACATTGGCTCCTGGCTGAGGGAGGGACTGTAAACAAGACCTTACATATGACTATAAGCAGCATGCTGTGGCGTTGTGGCAATTATAGTCTGTAACCATGAAATTACATCTAATTCAAACTGCATGGTACACAAGACAGTTAAAAATAATTGTGTAATCAGATACACTTTTGCAAGTAAGACAGCTCCGGTCAAGTAGGGTGGATAAGCAATTTATATTTAACCCCTAACCCATGAACTGTATAAAGAAGCGGACTAAGAAAGTGCAACGTCACCCACCCAGCATTTGGCTCCATTCAAATGAAGCTCACGATGCTAGCAGTTATAGAGGCAAATTTGGATCCAGTTCCATATTAGGAATAGGAATTTAGACAAAATAGAGAAATAAAAACACTATGATCATGTAGAGCTCGGCCCACTAATTTGAATGGCTTGGTACTAACCCTAAGATTTTGCCCCAGCTTGTGAGCATGTGATAGTGGTTATTATTTATTGAGATCACATATTGTCTATAACAATACAGAATCACACAAACAGAATCTACCTATAAGAATAAGAATATGAACAATATGATTTCAAGTGATTCCATTTGTCACTTGATTTGTGCACTTGATTTATAGCACCACAGTAGTAGACTCATGACCTCAAACATAAAAGTCATTAGCTGTATGGTCTCTCCCTGCTGGGTTCTTTATGAGTGTTGTACACTGGAGCAAATGTAGAGCAGGGAAAAGCAGCTAATCATGTCTGTCTCTAAGAGGGACCATACAACTCCCCAGAAGAGTGCACCAACAGGCTCTGTGGTGTGGATTACGAATTCCCATGTAGTCCCTAGACCTTCACATGTGGCATTTCTTCAGGACTGACTCTACAGAGGGGGTCCACTGACTAAGATGTGGAAATGGGAAGAAACTTTTCAATGTTAAATACTGCATGACTCAGTTTTCTTGTGGTTTGGGGTCAGAGTACTTTTTATTGCCATTGTCAGTTAACAAAATTCACAAACTTGTAATTTGCTTTGGTAATATGGTGCAATATAAAACAATGAATAATGTCAGTAAATATATTAAACTAAACTAAACTATGATAAAATAAAGACATGTAAGTAATAGAGTGTTAGATAAAACTATAGATACAAAATATACAATAACAGCAGAATAATGGCCACCTGACCAGCCAATCCCTTCTATAAATCCACCATCCAGACCTGAGATGATCCAACCACAGCTGCTAATTTGTAGCACGTGCCTCTGAAATCATATCCTCCTTCAAAATTCACGCAACATTCAGAACAAAATATATAACTTCTTTTACCTGAAATAAGTAATAGTTTGATGCTTCTATTGTTGAAGTTGGTCAATCCGTCTGTCAATCACACCCTCTGAAATCAGGGAGACAGGCTACAGCTCACTCAACTCGTTTTTGTAAAGTTTTATCAAAGCATGTGGTTCTGACTAGCCAGGTAAGAACAACAGTGCAAATTGATGAAGTATTTGTTGAAGTGAAATATACAAAGTTACATGAAGTGTTGCTGAAAGAGCTTGACCTGGAGCAGAACAGGGAGGTTGATGTTGAACACAGAGCTCAAGTCCACAAACAGGATCTTGGCACAGGTTTCTGGGGAGTTCAGGTGCTGCAGGATGAAGTGGAGTTAGAACATTCTGTTGTTGTGCCCAAAAGAAATAATTACAAGAAACATGGGAGGAAAATCATTAGAAAGCCTGTATTCACATGAACCAATTCAAAGACAGCACTCCGTTTGCAGTTTTGGCTAAAGGTGTTGCAGGATGAAGTGGAGGTTGTCAGTGTTGGAATGTAACAAAGTAAAAGCTGTACTGTACTGAAAAGTATTTTTTATTATTGTTTGAGACCTCTGGAAAAGGCTGTTTATTTTATGTTTATTTTAACATGTTCCTAATTTGAGCAAACAAAAATATACAAATAAAAACAGCTAGAAAAAAATTATATTAATTCAGTTGTTTATACTGAACAAAATTCAGCACAAATCTTTATCAAAATCAGTATTTTGAAGCTTTATTAGACCTCAACATCTGCATAAAATACTTTACATCCTTTCAATACATTTTTAAACTGTCACTTTCATACTATGTAAGTAGATTTTTTCATATGATATGTTTTACTTGAGTATTTTTATTTATTTTTTGCTTCATTATCTGTACATTTACTGAAAAAATGAGTACTTCTTCCACCATACTATTGTTGTGTCCTCAGGCAAGACACTTCACCAGCTTTGCTAATATGTCTTTGGGGTGAGCATGAGGGATCAGCTATGGCATTTGAAGTAACTGGTATGTTGTGAAAAAGCTTTGAGTATTTAAAAATAAATAATTACTTTACTCTGTATTTGTATAAATATACACCTATTATTATTAAAATATTAAGCCAAGAATATATTATAAAACGCTGTGAATATGGAGTAAAATACTTTTCAGTGCTGGAAACCTACCTTGAAATCAGTGGGGACTCGTCTCATTATGGGGAAAATCATTAGAATGCCTGTATTAGCTAGCACCGACCCAAAGAGTACACCCTACTGAAGTTTTGGCTAAATAGCAGGCCAATCCTATTCCCTACATCGTTTGTGGTGGCCCTAGAAGGTTGTAAATTAAACAATCTTTCTCCATCGACTGTTTTCTAAAAGGTTTGATCTGGCAAAAGTCTTCGTCTTGAGGGTCTCATCATCTTCACCGTTTGGAGCTTGGTGTCACTGAGGTCATGCTGTCCTCCCTCTCACTCTGTCTGCAGGAACACTGAATGAAGACCATGTATTTGACGGGTAATTTTTGAGCTGAACCCCTGTCAAATCTCAAGACTGGTAGCCTATTTATGGCCTCTTTCACGCCTCACCTGCCTCCAAAAACATTCCATCATTTGTGCACCATTAACTCGGCTGTAGCTAGATGTGGATTCCTCAGATCATTCTTTCCATTCTCCTGAACTCTGAGGTGATTTTGACACATTTGTGACAATGTGTGTTTTTTTCCAGAGTGTAAGCAGGGAGGCAGAAGATAAACACAACGCAGTGAGTCAGTTTCTTTTCATTCAGCGACGTTAACATTGAGCTCCCCTGGGGCCTTCAGTCCATCATAACCTATAGCTCATTGAGTCTCTGAGCAGTAAAGTGGTCTAACATAAACAATGATGTCATTCAGTAGTGCACGAGGAAGCTGGATGTTCCCACACAGCTGACTGGTGAGTGACCAACTCCAAAAAGTTGAGGTAGGAGGACAAATTAATAATAATAATGCATTAGTCTTGTATAGTGCTTTTCCAGATGCTCAAAGAGGCTTACAATTTCATGCATCATTATTATTATTATTATTATTATTATTCATTCGCTGGTGGTAAGCTACTATTGTAGCCACAGCTACCCTGGGAAGTGAGGTTGCCAATCTGTCCCACTGGCCATGCGAGCACCACCAACACTCAGGACACAACAATGTGTTTTTGTCACTGGCACCCTACTGTGGCACCTGATATTACCAGCGGTCTCCCATCCAAGGCATGGCCCTAGCTCCTGAAACTTGGCTTTGAGGAGGAGGTTTCCCACACACTGTTGAATGTACTGAGACAGAGAGGGATGGACCATGGACCACGTTATAATGGTGTTACCTCAGCCTGTCCACATCTCCAAAGCTAAAATGCACTGTTCCACGTTGTGATGTCATGAAGTGGTAGTTTTGTAGTTAAAAGCTACATTTCACTTTTTGTTTAGTAAAGACTGACAATTCCAGGACTGAAATCATCCAAATGATTCTGAAGGTGTATGGAGTTTAAAAATTACCACATAACATCACAAGATGGAAAAGAGTATTTTCAGTTTGAGAGAAGAACTCTTAAGGGTTTGTGGTTTGTGTCTTGAACATGTGAATGAAACAAACCATTTGTATGGTATGTTTTTGCTGAGTTAACAACATAAATAATAGTGTAATATGGACCCTGTAACCTGCATATATAGGGCACATACAGGTTTTTCTCATTCTATGGACAGGCCATGCCTCATGTGAAATTTTAGAACCTCCAGAATTCCCTCAGTGAGCTGCCGAGGCTTCACTAGCTCTGATTCATGACTGGCTGCAGGTTCTGGGGTTTAGGTAGTGACCATTCAGATCAGAGAGAGGGTGTAAGGTTTAAACCAACTGGATTGAACTGAAATTGGAAACCCACAAAGATATAATATATAAAATATATATAAAGTATTTGCAAGAAAAAAAATGCTACATGTAAATCTCATGTTTTGTACAGTTCTTGTGGCATTCTCTATTAAGAGATTGCAGTGACATCCCACTAGGGGGTGCTCTGTGGTGTTCTACTGTACATGTATCTCTAAATGCTGCAGTCAGACCGGGGTGTTAAGGCATCCAGTTTACATGCAAAGTCTATATGGACATGTGTCTAGGGTGTCCTGTGTTTTTGCAGCACGTCTTCAGACATCAGTGCGGCGAGAATCTGGAGTTGACGCAGTATGTCTTAAGTGTTCAGGAGTTGATGCTCTAGATGCGCGTCCAGGGCATCAGCGTCAGAAGTTGAAAAAGCAGAACTTTTGTTCCGCTGAGTCAATCAATCAGGGACAACCATCCAGTGAGATCGTGACGCAAATACCCGGAAGAAGGAGAAGAAAGAGAAAGACCTGGGAACTGGGGCAGGGGCCACAACAGAGCTTTTAATAGAGCAGTGCTTTCAGTTAGCATCACACTCCCAGGGAATCTTGATGGCATCAGCTGCGAAGTATCAGTACAAGAGTTTAGGATGAGGGAGAAGAACCTCTTTGCCCTTGCTAATTAACTTGTAATTATTATAAAGTGTTACTCAAGCACAAGATCAAGCAATCAGTGGCAATGTATATAATAATCATGCTGCACTCCCCATATTTAGTGATGTTAAGACCCTGCTCTATGCATCACTGACCAGGATGTGGTTGCCAGTCTGTGCCAACAGCCACCACCAATCACTCATATGTCATGCCCAAGGAAACAAAAACAGAAATTAAAGAGCCAGAATCAAAATGCTAACCCTAATGGCATACTTCACTTAACCCCATCTGTTGTATGCACCTTTAGTGGGAAGTGGGAGGTCTACATGATTAAAGCTGAGAAGTACTTTGATGCTGACCATTTCCTTTCAAAAAACATGTCACAGATCTCATGCATGAAGACTAACTTTTGTTTACTCCAGCTCCTTCATTAAAACATCCGATTGTAAATAGGAACATTATCTGTTTGGGGAAGTGGGATTATTGTTTCAAGCTGAATGGGCAGCATGTGTGTTTGTAGGTATCACAGACCTTGCATCCTCACGCCTCCTGTGTGAAGAACATCTGGAAAGGATCAGCTGTGAGGGCTGGAGAGTGTGAAAAATTAAGAAGCACTTAAAACTCTGCTAAATGTTTCAATTGAATTAGGAGATACATCTGAATGAAACTGCTGTTCTTCAAGAATGTGGGGCTACACCTCTGTTCTCTCTCTTAACTCTGAGGACTCCCAAAAAGTTCTATATTAAGCAATTTTCTGATCTATTCATAATGTTGCTTCCTCATCAAAAACATACCCGGAGTTGTGTTTTGTTTCATTCACACATGTTTAAAACACAAATCCTGCATATGTAGGCTGTGTTCCTCTCTCAAACAGAAAACACTCTGTTCCAGCTTGTGATGTCATGTAGTGATACAGGAAGTGCTCCACTGTGTTTTTAAACATCATATACATTCACTATAATCATATGGATAATTTCAGACCTGCAATTACAGATTTCTACTGAATTTAATGTTAAAGGTAGCTGTTAATGTGAAAACTACTACTACATGACACTTCATGACATCACAAGCTGGGGAAGAGTATTTTGAACTTTAAAGATGTAGACAGACTAAAAATAAAGGGTTATTTAAACATGTGTGAATGAAACAAAAGACTATTGTCTCATTAACATTCAACAATAATCAGAGAATAACAGAATCTTAGCCATGTAATGTATGAAATGTTTTAATCTTAAAAGTCCCACACAAAATTGACTCATGTGAACTTCAAGCCACTCTAAAATGTTGTTACATCCTCAAAAACATACCCAGAGTTGAGTTTTGTTTCATTCACACATGTTTGAGTAACTCTTTATTATTAGTCCATTTACATTTCTAAAGACCAAAATGTTCTGTTCAACCTTGTGAAGTCATGAAGTGACCTTTTACATTTTGTTCACTAGAGATTGGCAATTCCAAAGTGTAAAAACATAGTGGAGCACATTCTGTAATACTATATGATATCACAAAGTTGAGGAGAGTGTTTTTAGCTTGAGAGAAGAACACAGCCTAAATATGCAGGGTATATGTGTTAAACATGTTTGTGATGAGGAAACATTATAACAGATCTGAAAATAGCTTAATATGGGCCCTTTAAACACAAACAACAAGCTCATTAATAAAAACTGAATATCTGTGGATCTATTCTTTGCCATCTCTGTATTGCAAATAATAATATCCGTTAAAAAGACCTGATATAACAAATGTTCAGAGGGTAGCCTATTGTGACATGAGGAACACTGGTCTGTCTATGGAAGCCACTCTACAGGAAATGAAGTGCTGTCTTTAAAACAGGAGTGAGGACAGTGGGGCAGCTGGCCTGGATTAGACAAGAGGCCAAAATCTGTTTTATTCGTGCTTCTGTCTCGCGTGAGTGTCAGGGATTCACATTTCTTCATAAATTATTTTTTATTACATTTATATAAAATGTTCAACAATATAATTTCCACACCCCATACTGTGTGATGATAAGTATATGTCTGTGTAGTGATTAATGCAGCTGAAGATCCCCCCAGCTGTTTTCTCTTGTGCCCAACCCACAAGAAAATAACATAATGCTGCTATCGAAACAACATCTTAGCAACAGTTTAATTTATTGAATATCCTCATGAAATGGGTATAAATCTTATGCCATCTTAAAGCCTGTTTACACGAGAACGCTTGAGGGTAAAAACAACAAAATATTTTATCGGAAGTGCCTTTCGTTTAGATGGTGACAGCGTTTTTGGGGCTTTAAAACGCAAAAATCTGAAACCACCCTACAGAGTGGAAAAGTTGAACACGCTCCGAAGTAGCATTTCCATTTACACTGCCCAAGACGCAAACCTCTGGTCAGATCTGCTCATGTCACGTACGTGTTTATGTCACATACATGCAGTACACAGAAACAAACATGTCGGATTGCCTGCATACCCAATCGAATTCCACAAACATTTGCGTCACCATATGCACGCAGATTAAACGCGGAATAAAAAGTGGAGACGCGACACCACTTTTGCATCTTCTGTTCAGACCGTCATCATATAAATGCAACCTTAATGGGGAAATTAATATAGTCAGTCTGGTTTGTATTTATGATTTTTAAAGGGCTCATATCGTGTTATTTTCTGATCTGTGTTATAATGTCGTTTCCTCATCACAAACAGACCTGGAGTTGTGTTTTGTTTCATTCATACATGTTTAACACACAAATCCTGCGTGTTTAGGCTTCTTTAGTTCTTCTCTCAGACAGAAAACACTCTGTTCTACCTTATGATGTCATTTGGTAATATACGAACTGCTCCACTGTGTTTTTAAATTCTATACACCTTCAGTAAAATCATTTGGATAGTGTCAGCCCTGGATTTACCAATCTCTACTGAACAAAAGTTAAAAGGTGGCTCTTAACTTGAAAATTGCTGCTTTGTGACATCACAAGGTGGGACAGAGCATTTTGAGCTTTGGAGATGTAGACAGACACTCAAACATGTGTGAATGAAACAAAACACAATTCCAGGTATGTTTTTGAGGAGGTAACAGCATCATAACATGGCTTTAAGCTCACAAGAACCATCTATAGGACCTTTAATACAATATGTAAGTCTTCATGACATCTCACATAAATAAATGTGAAAAACAGAACCAGTTCATTTTAAACAATGTGCAGTGCTCCGAAGTTATTCCTCACTTAGGCATTCCAAGCATCCTAATCATTCCCTGCAGTGAGTTCATAAGCGCTTTTCACATGCTTTAAGAGACCAGAGCAGAGTTTTGATGTGATGGTGAAGCTAACAACAACTACTGTGCGGTACACTTCCTGATTATTGGACAATAAAATATTGAGCAAGACAATTTTTGCTCAAATGCATAGACAAAAATTAGATACAGGCACTTTAAAGGTCCTATATTAACCAAAACAGATTTTTGTGAACTTTAAGTTTGTTATAATGTTGTTACCTCCTCAAAAACATACCCAGAGTAGTGTTTTGTTCAATTCACACGTTTTAGTAACCATTTATTATTAGTATGTCTATATCTGCAAAGCTGTTCCAACTTACAAGTTAACACCTTTTTTATATCTTTAATTCAGTAGAGATTGTCAGTTCCATCCATCCAATCCATCCGGCCAGGTCGAGGGGTAAGCAGTCTAAGCAGGGACTCCCAGACTGCATTCACCCCGGACACTTCTTCCAGCTCTTCCGGGGAGACCCCAAGGCATTCCTGGGCCAGTTCCTCACCCTATCTCTAAGAGAGTGCCCAGCCACCCTGTGAAGGAAACTCATTTCGGCCGCTTGTATACATGATCTTGTCCTTTTGGTCATTACCCAGAGCTCATGACCATAGGTGAGGGTAGGAACGTAGACTGACTAGTAAATCGAGAGCTTTGCCTTAACTCCCGCTTCACCACAATGGTCCGATACAGCGACCGCAGCACTGCAGATGCTGCACCGATTTGCCAGACTGGCAATTGAAGAGCAGAAATGATTCCAGTTTAAGTTTAAGTTTAAGTTTAAGTTTAGTGAAGGTGTATGGAGTTTAAAAACACAGTGGACTTCTGTATTACCACATGACATCACAAAGTGGAACAGAGTGTTTTCAGTGTTTCAGTGTTTTCATAGTACACAGCCTAAATATGCAGGATATGTGTGCTAAACATGTATGAATTAAACAAACATCATTCCAGGTATGTTTGATGAGAAAACAAGATTATAACATAAATCAGAAAATAGCGTAATGAAATCTCACTTGACAGGCCATTTTACATCATAAATTTGGTCTTTTCCATGAATTGTAAATAAACACAAAGTAATCCACACACACACATTTATTATGAGAAAATGAGTTCCAAAAGCCAGCTCCACTCGATCAAAGAACACACTTTTCCTGTAACAGGTCTCCAGCTCCTACACAGCATCCATCACTCTGAGATCTTAATCCATGTTTATTACCTGCTTTGTTCAACTGCACCTGTGGCATATAAATGACAGACCGCTGAGTTTGAACAGGCCTCTGAGCACGCATCAGATAGACACATCTTCTCTGTGTCTCTATCAGATGTCCACAATGAAAAACATATGAAATCATTCTCAAGTGTTTGCGCATCCTCATGTTACCTGTCCAATAATTTGATCTTGAATGAAGTGAATGAGATACTGTTGCCTGGAATACAGAGTACACACTTCTTCAGTACTTTATGAACATGTCAGTGAATCTCAAGGTTTCGGATGGCCGTGATAGATAAGTGGATTACAAAAAAATAAATAAAGGGGAAAAAATTACAGGGGACTGAAAAACATTTCTGCTGAATCAGTGAGCAAAGCACTAAACCGTGTTAATCTGAGGTTTGATCAGTCTGATTATTATTGTTTGCAAATGATCAATGATTTATGAGCTCCTTCATTTCACATGTGTCACTCAAACAAAGGAATCTGACTGGATGATCATGTTTGGCAGGGCTTGAGATGCAGTGGAGGGTGTGGGGACCAGACTGATATCCATCTGCATAAAAAAGTACAGAGATTTGCCAGAGAAGAGATACTGTACAAAAGCTGGAAAACACATGGTATGGTGGTAAAGTTTGTGCTCTTGACTTTTCTCTTGATTCTTGTTTCTAAAAAGTGCACTTGCATGAAACACACATCTGGGCAGATGTGTCTTCACCGTCACCTAAAACATACCCAGCACCAAGCTACTTTTTATGAACTGTGATCAGCATGTTTCTTTTAATGCAGGGCAATAGGCAAAACGTGTTTTCTTCTTTAAAAGGTTTTTGGTCAGTTAGGTCTCAACTGCAATGACACACAAAAAATGCCAAGTTTACAGAATCAGTTTTAATTTTAGAGAGTGA
Source organism: Boleophthalmus pectinirostris (assembly GCF_026225935.1). Classification (NCBI taxonomy): domain Eukaryota; kingdom Metazoa; phylum Chordata; class Actinopteri; order Gobiiformes; family Gobiidae; genus Boleophthalmus; species Boleophthalmus pectinirostris. Next base: position 13,365,255 of record NW_026571447.1, on the reverse strand, counting down.
TGAAACATTACTTTAAATATGAAATCATTTAGTGTTAAAAAAAAAGGTTTCAAAAGGAGTGCTTCCTGGACCTCCAGAGGATAAAACACAGTAGATAAAACTCAGTGGTGGTCTTTGGGGAAGAGAAGTCAATGTAAAGATGCAAAAAACCCAAGGCACACATGGACAACTTACAAAGTCCTGACGCGGCTGATATGTCGTGACTTTGTAAGTTTTCCTGACGGAGTCCAACATGCACTGGGAACAGGTCTGAGTTGGTTGATATGAAACTACTAATTTGATTTTATGAGGTCTTAACTCTAAAAAGCTGAAATTCAAACTATATTACACTATATTAATTGGACAAGTAATCTATAGAGAATATTTTCAGATTAGTAAAACAAAAACAACAACAGCTAAAAGCATTTCCTCATGTAACATTTCCATTGAAACATTTCTCATTTCTAAGTATTTTGTGGAAATATTTGCTTCAGCGAAATACTACAGATACTTCTGAATAACTGAAAGTGTGACACATTTGGGCTTCACACTAAAGAATATGGGACAGTTAACGGTCTACAAATTGCTCACAGGCCAATAATTAAGTTTAAGTGTTGCAGTGGGAGCTGGACCCTATAGAGGATCAAATTGCACATTACGGTTGGAGCTTCCAGTAAAAGTTTGATGAGGAACCAAAAGATCACTTTGTTTATCAAAAGATATGGCACACAGCACGCATTCCTCTAAATCAAATGTTATGCTTTTGAGGGCTAAGTTGGAGAAGTTTGCAGGAATTATGCCATCATTGTAGCCATTGCACAACATCTGCATGGTATTTCAATGTGTAGTGTGAGACAGAAAAGATTGAGTGTGTTTTAATTACTGTGGGCCCCCACCCATTTGTTTGATGTAAGGAAGCAGGTTGTGGAGTCACGTTAACGTTAACCAAGCGTACTAATTGAAGAAGCTACATAATGATATTCATGTGTTTTTGCTGTATCCTCCAACTTAATTTACAGAGTCTAATCTTGCCAGTTTATTCAATCAACAAGCTTTTCATTGCACCTAAATAAGTATTAAAGGGTAGCCAGGCTGGCGCAACCTAGTGCCTCCACTCAATTTCATTTCTATCCAGCGACTAGGTCAGGAATCAAAATACACTAGTTTAGACGGTTTGCAAGAACCCGTAAAGTGCGAGTTCGGGCACCAGCCAATCATCAAAGAGCCATACATTCTGTGTTGGCAACGACTGCCGAGATCGAGGATTTAAAGCCAGAACAAAAAGAATGTTTGGTGAATTTCATCAAGGGGAAAGATGTTATTGTCCTTCTTCCTACGGCATTTGGGAAAACCTTAATATACCAGTTAGCCCCGTTAGCGGCACATTACATACATCACGACCAAATAGCAGAGATTGGCTAAATAAAAGAAAGTACCTGCCTACCGTCGAGCAAACAAATCTTACTGCTGTTGGGTCAGACGGTTTCCACAAAGTGAAAAGGGCTGATGAATTAGGCTGATTAAAGGGCCCATTTTACACTATTTTCTGGTCTATGTTATAATGATTCCTCATCAAAAAGGTACCTGTAGTTGTGTTTTGTTTCATTCACACATGTTCAAAACACAAATCCTGCATATTTAGACTGAGTTCTTCTCTCAAACTGAAAACGCTCTGTTCTACCTTGTCTTTGGGTTATACAGAAAGTGCTCCACTGTGTTTTTAAACTCCATGCAGCTTCACTAGAATCATTTGGATAATTTCAGCCATGGAATCTCCATTCTCTACTGCTTCATGACATCACAAGGTGCATTTTGCGCTTTGGAGTTGACAGACTGATAATAAAGGATTACTCAAAACATGTGTGAATGAAACAAAGCACAACTCCAGATCTGTTTTGATGAGGTAAAAACATTCTAACACAGCTAAAAGCTCACAGGAGTCAATGTTGCGCAATATACGACCTTTAATCTCTCCAAGAGGAAATAAAATCCCACTCATGAGTAAAGATGTGAAGTGGGTGAAGTGTCTTGCCAAACGACACAACAAATGTAGGAAACGTTGCTATGGTGACTTGATGCCTGGTCTATCTCCTGATCTGTTGTCCACACGTCTCTTTTTGCAGATGTCTGTTTAAAGAGGATCTCAATGTTACGACTCAGAGCTGCAGCTGAAGCAGGATTATAACAGGTACACAATTCGAAACATATGTGGATTCCCAAAACATGTCATTAAAATATTTATTTATTCAAACTTGTATACATGGACTAATTACTAATGATTGCTCTAGTAAAACCATAAACGTATTGCCAGAATGGAAAAAATTACTGCCTGATTTTGGACAAATTAGAAAATCAGCTCAAACATAACTGTATTATTTGTATGATCAAGTAAAACTCATAAAAAACATAATTAATTACATCCCAGTTGTCTTTTTAGTCAAATACTTTTCTTGTGACTACTGAATACCAGAGGGACATGGATCACATTTAGTTCTGGCTCAAGAGAGGTCTTTCACGTCCACTTCAATCAGCACCATGAGAGATGATAGTGGACATTTCTTATTTAAATTCAAATCATGTGATGTACCTTCTTTTGTTTGCAAATCCACCATGAGCACATTTCTGAAAGATTTGGAACTAACTATGCAAAACCAAACCAAATTGTTCCAAAATGAGTAATAAAATGCATCGTAACTAGTGTTTGTGCCACTACATTAGGGTTTTACAGTGGTGGTTGTTTGGGTCATTTTTCTCCATGTTCATCTGGTACCGTTTTAGAGAAGCTTTCCACAGTGACAGATGATTCAATAATAAGTCCATTTAGAGAACTTTTTGTCTCACTGCACACCTGCCACAGCACACATGTTTTCAAGCACAATATTAAAGGTCCTCTATTACACAAAATTGACTCTTGTGAGCTTTAAGCCGTGTTATCATGCTGTTACCTCATCGAAAACATACCTGGAGTTGTGTTTTGCTTCATTTACATGTGTTTTAGTAATCCTTTATACACTCTGTTCCACATTGTGATGTCATGAAGTAATTGTTTTCAAATTAACAACTATCTTTTGCTTTTTTTTCAGTAGAGATGAGATCAGCTTTAATATGCAGGATTTGTGTGGTAAACGTGTGAATGAAACAAAACAGAAATCCAGGTATGTTTGTGATGAGGAAACAAAATGTAGATCCAAAAATAGTGTAATATAGAACCTTTAAAGGTGCACTTTTCAGGTGGAAGATCTGCCACCTGCTTGACTCCATAGAATTATTCATTACTTTGCATGGAATGTTTGACAATATGGCATTAATTTTATCTGTCTCCATGCCACCAACCCAAGTTATAGGTCTAGGTCAGATCTACGGAGAGGCATCCCTCCTCATAGAATCAATGCATGTTTTCAAATTCAAGTTTTTTTTTGTTTTTTTTTCCAGTAATAAAATCACCTGTAATGAAATAAACTAAACTAGGAAAATATGCCTTTTCCTGCACAGCATCATGGCCTTGGAATCATTTAGAGAAATATCTTAAATTGGAATCTATGGTCTAAGTTGATTTTTATTTTTTTATTTTTTTTGTGTGTGTGTGTGTGACCGAGACATGCGGATGTTTTTCTTATGCAAGTGGTTTTATCATGTAATATTTTGTGAATTAAAGGTTTATGGCATACATTCCAGGCAAAACAATAACATCCCATTACAGACAAGCAGGTGGCTAGTCTCCAATAAAGTTACACAGTGTGCCTTTAAAACAAGACAAAGCCTCTTTCATGTCATTCATTTTATCAAAGAGAGTGCCTTGCCTAATCTAGTGTATTTAGTATAATAAGTCCCATGACAATGTTGATACTCAACAGAATAAGTCTCAACCACAGCCCAATACTTTCCAGTCTGTGTACTGTACTGTAGTCTTTATTATAGTGCAGCCCGCAACACCCCTGCTATTTCTGCCTCATTGTTTCAACTGATCCTCCAAATGCAGCTTGATCCTTTGAGCTTTTAAAAAATCTTTCAGAACAAAAAGTTAAGAATCAGATACGTACTGTTCACATTTTGGGTGGAAAAAACAGATTTAAGATGAATCAAACAGCTTCAAAGTCAAATCTTCACACATGTTTTATATTGAAACATTTCTTGTGTGAAGACAAGTGTAAGCTCTCAATCTACCAGTGAACACCATATGGTTTCCAAAGCCTACATTTGTCCATGGCCACTAACACCATTTTTGTGGTCTTTTATTTTAGAAAAAAATTTACAATAATTTCCATTGTCTGTAACTATTCCATGAGGTGACACAAGGACACAAAATCCATGGTGTTACAGTGAGAGCAGATCCTTCTCCATTCTCTCATTCAGTCAGTGTATTTCTGGGACATAATTTCTCCAGGTGTGAGGAGCTGCAGTAAAGGAACACTGAGCCAGCCGGACTGTTTTTATATCGCACTCATGGTGCAATTGATGGTGAAATGATGCTGGGGGGATGATTTTGAAACATTCATACTAATAATAGGGGAGTGTATAACCAGGCACCGTGGTGCTTAGCTTCTGAGATTAGGCTTTGACCTGGAGGTTTGGCCAAATAAACCTATATGGGATCCCACAGGGATCCATTCTGGGGCCATTTTTTCTGCTCCAGATTTTTTTCTTTTGTGTTCTTTAATATCAGTATTAATCGGTGTAAGTTGTAGACAATGCAGCGACAATACTAACATAAATGTGGTCATACTGGCTTGTCAAAGCCTGATCCTGCCAGATCTCAGAAGCTAAGCAAGTCCAGGCCTGGGTAGTACATGGATGGGAGACCACTGGGAATTCCAGGTGCCACAGTGGGATACCAGTAGCAAAAACTGTCATTGTGTCCTTAGGCAAGACACTTCACCCACATTGCCTATGTATGAAAGTGGATTGTGCATTAGTGATGGAGGTGGTTGTAGATGGCGCAGATTGGCAGCCTCGCTTCTGTCAGTGTAAAGCACTTTGGGTATCTTAAAAGTAGCTATATCAGTCCAATGATTAATTAATGGTGAATGGTCACATTTTTATATATCGCTTTTCCACCTTCAAGGCACTCAAAGTTCTTTACAACAAGGAACACTCACCCTTTCACACACAAGTGTAAGCAAGGCATTAGGGTCGAGATGGGTTAAGTGTCTTGCACAGGGACACAACAACAGCATTCATTTGTGGGAGCTAGAATCAAACTGCCAACCTGTGGGTCAGTGGATCTGACTGCTCAACCAATGATGTTTTTTTATTTTATGTCGAGATTCGAACTGTCTTCGGATCAGTGGACAAACAAGGCTACCAGGCTACTGCCACCCCTGTAAAGCTACATAAAGCTAAGTGCTAATATAATATATAAATAGACTGCTTTTTCTTTCATTTTCAGTCTAGTTTAAGTGCGCTGTCATGTGTGCTGTGAGATTTCAATGAGTGATGCTTTGTAAGAACCCAGTCTCAGTGTAAATGACCTCATTAGCCTCTGGCCTCTCCTCACACACTTCTGGAGAAGCTGATTCAGCGCCAGCCTCAGAGCCACTGTGGTGATTAACACCCTGGACAGTTCCAGAACATCTGTGGGAGGTGAAACAGGTCAAGAGAAACATAAACAAAAGGAATCTGTCTGCACCTTCTCTATGGAGGAACACACAATCATCTCCAGATCTTCTAACATGCTCCCCAGGCTTCCTCAGTCAACACCAACTATGTAAAGTGGAACTCTGGGCTCTGATTTTGGCCCATTTTCCACCATGAGCTCCTGCTCAACTGCTCAGTGAGTCTGAATTTTTGTATGGGCTGCATTGATACTCCTTCAAGTGTTTTAGCCTGGAGCCACGAGGAGTTTACGCACAGCACAGAAGCTTGTTTAACAGTTTCCAGGTTTATTCATTGTAAACATGCAATGACTTATTGTCTTAATAATTAGCATGTGTCCTGCATGGGTTGAAGTGCAAAGAACAAAACACTTTAATATTACGATTAAACATCAGAAGAAAACAACAACAACAATAAAAACAACAAAAAACATGTTCAGCTAAATTACTTTGCAAATTTGTCCCATTGTGCTACTTTCTCTCTATGCTTTAGGTAGATCCTATCAGATCCATCAATTTGGTGTTTAAAAATTCAGCTTGTTATAGATTCTGCACCTTTGAAAACCATGGAAATATGGTATATATTTTGATTATAGGCAGAATTATTGCATTCCTGCATGTATTTGAACACCAGTCCCATTTTTATGATTTTCTTGGGCCTTGAGGCTGGGCCAATGGGTTTACTTGGTAACAGATGATATGATATGGTTCATATCTGGACTGTGTCTGACTTTGATTGTCCTCTGCCAGCCTGTCTGTTCACATCTTTCTTTTTACGAGAAATGGACTAAGTGGTACCCGGCGACCACTTTAGCCGTCACCATTAATTTCGCATAAATCCCATACTATGTGTATGTGTTTTATATTCTGCTGGCTTGTGTTACTGCACAGAAGCTTGAGCACATCTGCAGGTTTATGGCACTGTCTACACTCACCTTAGAAAAACCTTTCTTATTTATTGAACTTTGATGGTTGGATTACCCAATATTGATATCCTGTTTTTAGTTTAACCATCTTATCTATAAATATGCGAGCTTTATCCAAACTTTGATTAAAGTGTATTCATGAAGTTAAGTTGTGACACACTGACACAGAATGGCCTGATCTCGATCCAACTGTTTTAGAGTGGTCAGTTGGGTAATAATTTGTAACTTTAACTGTAACTAAATACAAATGCCAAACAATGCAAAATAGGCTCAGGACATTTACAATGAGGCACGCAAGGCACAGGATTTACTTTTTAAATAAGTTACCTTAAATTGTTTTTACTGTCAGACTTCATTTCACCCGTTCATCATTAAAGTTCATACAAGTTCGCCTTTCTTGAAGTTTGTTGGAAAAAGAAAAAGGCAAGATTCCACCAAAAGGTAAGATCCCAGGTGGGATCTCCATGGAAACTGACATGTTAATATGGTTATACATTACATTACTTTAGTTAAAAGCTGCTTTCTATAGTAGGCTACATTGTAGTGGTGGAACAAACAAAGTAAATGTAGTGAAGTGTTGTACTGTGCAAAAAGTCAGGTATCTGTACTTCAGTTACGTATATTTGGCAGTGGATACTTTTTAATTTTTACTTCACTACATTTGACAGGTATCTGTACTTACTACTTCACTACTTTTTTTAACTAGACTGAAAAGTTAAAGTATTTGTCATTATAGTTTGAGACCTGCTGAAAAAGCTGTGCAAACAAAAATATACAAGTAAAAACAGAGGGGGAAAATCTATTAAAATCAGTACAATTGAAGCTTTATTAGATCTCAAACTCTCTGCCAAATACTTTTACTTTTTACTCTTTAAGTACATTTTTAAGCAAATGCATTAATATTTTTACATACGTTAATTTTTTCATGTGGTACTTTTACTTGAGTATTTTTAGCTTTGTTATCTGTACTTTTACTTTTACAAAATTGAATAATTCTTCCGCCACTGCAGCTGACGCACCCCATCACAGCCTAGTCACCGCAGCAATGATGGACAACAACAAAAAGGGGCTGGAAGTGTTTGAGGTCAGTGGTCAGATGTTGAGCGGTGTGAGTGAAGCGCTTCTATTGACTGAGTGCTAGGGATGCAACAATATCCACGTCTCATGGTATGATATTTATTGTAATATTTTGAAGATGCTAATAGGATTGTAGATTTTTTTTTTTTTGCTTTTAAAATACATTGACAAGGCTTTGGTGTGAATCATTATCGTCATAATCCCAAGAATTAAATAAAAAAACATATTTCTTCATGTTGTCTGCACTGAAATGAATCATGTTCTGTATAGGTCCCCATGTTTATTAGATGTTCCTACTATAAAACAATACAATTCGATATATTGTGACAGTTCTTGATATTATTGTAAGTCTTTTGACGATACACTGTCACGATATTTTAATTATTGTTACATCAGTACTGAGAGCTGACATAAATCACCAATGAAAATCAAGGTCCTAAACAGCAGAGCCCATCTTCAGGCTATACTGCCACACAACCTTTAAGTGTCAACACTTAAAGCAGCTCCAGATCTCCAAAACTGAGAGTCAAAAAGATAGAATGATTTCTCCAGTATCTCTAGTCTGAGAATTTAAGATCTGTGGTAGATTGAAAGATTATTTTTTTTCCTGTAAGCTACACTTTCACTGCAAAATATTTGACATTCTTGTGAGGTGATAAGGATTTGAAACATGAAAATCACTGTCCAAGAAAATACGATCTTTTCTGACTGCATGGTTTATCTGATCGCAAGCCTTTCCCCTTAAAGGTGCATTATGTAACTTTTCTACTTCAGGGGAGGTGACCCAGCAGCAGAACATAGCAGAACTCAGAGTGTGAATGTCACACCACAACTACACCACAGGGAGGGGTGAGTCCGGGATAAAGAGGGTTCGAAAAATTACTCAAACTTGTTTTTGATGGGATTTTGCATAATACCCCCTCTTTAAATTACATAAGTCTATTGTAAATGCATCACACTTTTTGAGCACGCCTCCTTGTTATGTGACTGAACCCCTGCTGGTGTTTTTTATAAATACTGTGGTCTGTAAATGGGGGAAATATTAATCCCTGATCTATGGTGCCTTAAATTATAGGCTATTTTCAAAACTGCTTTAATCCATGGCAGATGATGATAAATGTAAGTTTAATGTGAAAAATAAAAATCAAGAGGTGTTTTTTGTGAATAATGCACTTTTCAAGGCAGATGTCAGCTGTAAAACTTGAAAAATTAGTTAACAATGCCAGAGTTCTTCATCTGTGTCAGTTGCGTAGTGCTACTGCATTTATCAAAATGACATGTTTTGTGTTTTAAAAACTGTAATAAACACATTCATTTGGGATGATTGTTTAACACCTGAACTTTGGAGAATCTGTAGTCGGCTGTATAGATGATGCCATAAAAATGCATTTATTCTCCTGTAACATTATAATATCCTTATAATTTTGTGAAACATCTGTTATATTTGATGAATGGTCAATCCTGTGAAAAGGAATTCTCAATAAATACATCATTAATTATTGTGCTTCAACAACAACTGGAGTGTAACCTAAGCTTCATTTCACCTGTTTCACATGTGACACCATCAGAACATCTGCATAATTTACATTTGATATGTGTCTGCAAAGGTTGTATTGTAATGGTTCATTCAAGAGCAAATATGGCAGACACATGTTGGCAGCAGCTCTCTCAGCCTGGTGCTTTTCCTCATTTTTCAAACGTGATATAGTTTCATTTCCAGAACGCGTGAACAGGTTCAAAGGAGGTACATGGAGCCTGTTCTTTACCTGAGAAAAGATATAAACTGATTTTAAACTAACAAATGGGGTATTTGTTACTGAAATAATAAACATTGTCATTGTTCCTCACTGGTGGTCTGGTGCTCTCCCCAAGCACCAGTCATATCTCAGGGTGGAGCCTGCATGTCCTTCCTGCGTTGCCAGGTTCTGTCTGGGTTCAGAGGATTCCTCCCTTTGTCTCATGTCTCTGCCACACTGGACAGAGTTGACACTGTTCAAATAATTCAACAGACATTCTAAGTTGCTTGGAAAAATAATACGTTGATATACATTAAAGGTCTTATATTACACAAACTTGATGAGCTTGCAAGCTTTAAGCCATGTTAGAAAGTTGTTACCTCATCAAAAACATACCTTGAATTGTGTTTTGTTTCATTCACACATATGTGAGTACAACCTTTTATTATTAGTTTGTCTACATCTCCATAACTCAAAATGCTCTGCTCCACCTTGTGATGGCAGAACTGAAGTGTTCATTCTAACAACTACCTTTTGTGATTTTGTTCAGAAAAGTTTGGCAGTTCCAGTGCTGAAGTTCTCCAAATGATTCTAGTGAAAGTGTATGGAGTTTGAAAACACAGTGGAGCACTTCCTGTATTACCACATGACATCACAAGGTGTTTTCTGTTTGAGAGAAGAACTCTGTAATTTGTGTGTTTGGGATGAGGAAACTCATTGTGACATAGATCAGAAAATAGTGTAACATGGGCTCTTTAAAGTCAACCAAAATCTTTCCAAACCACTGTGATGTCTGGACTGCAGGCCACAGAGGAGCAGATACTTTTGTCCTGAGGGCTGTTACTCTCTCAAACCTCCCCGACTTTACACTGACGCAAGATGTGCTGGACCTACCTGATGTTTGACTATCTATCTATCTCAGCTTTACTTTTACTGGAATTTCAGTTCAAACAAAAGAAATACTATAGTGCAAACAACAGAGAAAGAATGACAATTGAGCGTGACCACATCCTACAGGTGAGTAATGACCAGACTAAATGCATTTCATTTCATTTTCTTCATTTTACTTTACCAGTAACAACCCGGAATGTTACTCAACAGCTTGTAGACTGTTGTTCTACTGTTAACATCTTCTATCACCACCACTGTGATGGATCTGAGCAAAATGGTTTGTTTGAACTATTTACCCTGACAGAGGAGACAGGCTGACTGGTAGCACAATAAAAAACAGCCACCATTTATTCAGACATCCCTCTCTGTTTACATATAGGCAACCAGAGGGAATTACCATCAGTACCCACCATTTGAATCACATTTCTTTGTTGTCTGCATTTCGTCAAAGCACAGAATTTCACTGAAACTTATAATCCTTGTACATGCCCCTGACAGTCCAATAAAGTAGTAGCCTTGAGACAGACAGTGACATACTCCCAACTCTTTTATGAAGTGTTTTACAGCCTCATTTGCGATGACACGGACCACGCTTGTGTATTCAGTTCTGTTGTCATTTGGCTTCTGGACAACTGTCCTCATCAAGATATATGTAATAGTTAATTCAAAAGATACAACACGGACATGCATGTACTTTTATATTATTGCATATAAAACGTCTCTCACTAATTTTAACCAGAAGGAATTGTTGGCGCTGGATGTTCTCTGGATTCATTTTAAGAGAAAAACAGCTGGCCGGGTAAAAGTGTGGACTAATTGCATGGCCATTTAATTTTGTTTACCAGTCCAGTATTATATAAGTATTAGTAGATTTTTTTTCTTTTTTTGTTTTTTTTGTTTGTTTGAGAAAATCAAAGTTCCTGCACTGGTCTGTTTTGCTTTAGCCTACCCTAATTGCCACTCTTATTTATTTTAAAATGAATAATATAAAACACAACTAGACTTAAAGGTGCACTGTGCAACTTTTCTGGTCAAGGGTTCGCCTCCCGCTTGTCTCCATGGAGATATTACTGTTTTGTCTTGATTACTCCACAGTATGGAAATAACTTTGAAACTTTGCAATCACAATATAGACAGGTTAACAGTCAGATCTATGGAGAAGCAAGCCTGCACATGGTGATAATTCATGTTTTTAAGGTATTTTTGAGTTATAAAACACCTATAATTGAACAACATCTATTGAAATAACATCTCTAGGGAGACAAGTTAGAACCCTCCACCTTAAATGTTACATAGAGCACCTTTAAGTTATTTTGAATGTATAAAAAGATGGTTTGAGGATTATCCAGTCTCATAAAATGTGTGTTTATGTCTAGGAATCAAATGTATTATTTTGTGTGCTAAATAGTTGCTGTATGATAGTATTGTACTGAGATGTGTCAAAATACTTAGGTGATTTTGTGGGACAGTTGTGGTATTATTTTCGTATTTTACTGTGATGGATATTCACATTGTCTTTGCTTGTCTTTTGCTCTGGTTTTGCCAAGTCACAAAGCTGGAGTCATGAGCCTATCATTAGTCATCACCGACCCCTCAGACTCTGCTAACTGCCTTTGGCTTTGAGCTGCTCCTCAAATCATTACCTTTATAAAACCGACTCTGTAATTTTTGCATTTACTAAAACCGTCTCGGTGATAGAGCAGGACACTGGGGCTCCCATGGGTGTCCAACTTAACTGGTGGACAATATGATTTTAGGTGCACTCCAGTGTATTGGAAAAGTAACTATTTTTGAATGTTGCCTATATATTTCAAAAGTAAAATTTGTCAGATGATAACCATAGAGGAGTAAATGCAAAGGCCAATTAATTTAAAACCATATGAAAACAACAGACAGTGCCGATGCAATGCAGCTCTTTCTCTGTCCTGGTTCAATGTCAGAGTGGCAAAAGGTACAAAGTGGGCAACTCTAACAGTTCAGTTTAAAACCTGTTCTTCACTCATAGTTCAGAATTGGATACCTGCTCTTTAAAATCTTTCTGTGGATACTTGACAGCCATCTTCATATATCTGTACTGTACTGTAAAACATTTCAAGAAAAGCATTGTCCATGGAGACTCCCAGATAGATGGTCCTCCGTTAATAAATCTGCATAGTAAGATCTGCACCTAGAACCATCTCACTTTGTTCAGCCCATCTCATATTTAGTCTCAGAACAGTCTTCCTCTAACCTCCTCACTGACAGAATGACCTGACACTCAACAAAACCAACTCATCTCCTCGCGATCACCATTTACGCTGTAATAATGATGCACAAAATGGGATGTAGTCAGTTATTTTTGGAGCATGAGTTTGAACAAAAACACAATTTAAGAGTTATAATTCAGTGCAAATAAAGTAACTCTATAACAATCGTTAATGTTTGTTTTATGGGATCTGAGCTACATTTCTGGTGCGGGAGACAGTGTGTAAAAACAAACGGCTCCATTCTCAGGATAAATCCTTCAGCACAGAGAGGAGCCCGTGTTTATCCAGTAGTCCTCCTCCAAACACGGCTCAAACAGGAACATGGATCAGCTGCTCTCCGCTGCTGCTGGATAATACTAAAATCAGGACTTCTTATATGTTGTCTACAATACTCTTTTTCAAAAAATATAGACTAGAATATCTTTACAAGGTAGACATGAATCCTAGTCTACACAAAAACATACTTATATTTACATTAGGTGCATTCAGGCCTGTTAATATTGTTTATTTTAGGCCTATTACATGTTAACCAAATGTTGGACGGCAAAGAGCCGTAGGCATTTTATAATAATGAAAAATACATTCATTTCACTTTCATTTAAAATTGAGTATAGCATAATAAACATGATTTTATCCCTGTGACAACATTTAAACAAAAATAATAGACTAAAAATAATAATGGCATGATTATGATGATCAGTGATTTGAAAGAGCCTAACTAAACTAATCTGGTTACGACTGAGAGATTTCACGCGCACAGTAAAGATGGAGGATTGCCTAAGTATCATCTAGATCGTCAATGGGCGGGGCGTGTTGGCCTTTGGCAGCGCGCGCCTCGGATGCAAATATCACCGGGCGTGCGCTCAGCTCCGAGTCAGATGCGCCTCTGCGCGAGGACCCAAAGAGCGCTACTCACACTCAGTCTGCGCCACACAGGATATTTGACCTGAGGTCTGCTGCAATGATTCGCGCCTTTCTGAAGTCACGATGTACAGTAGCGTGTGATGGCAAAGGAGACGTAAAAGATGTGATCGCTCGGATTTTTCTGAAGGGGCAACTTTTCTTTTAAAAACGCTGAACGCTACTCATGCCACACGTGCAGGTGAGTCGATTTCACCATTTGGCAGCGAAATTATTATTTACCAGAAACAGTGCCATCTGCTAGAACGCGCCACATTTGACTATGTTACTTTTGGCCTTTTGTTTGCCTATATGTGCCTATTGGTCTATTTTGAAATAGGCTACATACTTTTTTTTTTTTTTTTTTTTTTTTTGATAATTTGGTCTTTATCTGTTATCATTTAACTTCTGATTTAGAATAGAAAAACTTAGGCTACTAAGAAACTTAAATAGGCCTATTCAAATATCTGAATGGCGCACTCCAGTACATTACATGAGCTAATGAAAATGTAGGCTATAGCCTACAGATAGAAGTAAAAAACACAGAATCATTTTTGTAAAACAGTGCTGACCTGTGTTTCTTCACTGTTTTGTTCTTTTTCAATTTTATGTCCTATAGTTACATAATAGAAATAGGCCTACCTAGATCAGATTTATGCTACTTTACTTAAACTTTAGATTTAACTAAAGAATTATGTTAAAATGGCCAGTATAGATCTGTAAAAGCCATAAGTGGACTGTTCAGTAGCCCATGTTAGTGTAGAAGTAATCAGGCATATATGATGCTCTGTTTAATAACACTGACATTTTTACATACGACGTTGTAAACTAGAGACATTTTTGGTCGACTAAAGCCCTGCTCTGTGCATCAATTAATCGTGAAAAGGGGGCGTGGTTGGAGATGGCAAAAGCTCTCAGATATATGATCTTGGACAAACACTATCCTATGTGTACAGAGGAGTAGTAAACAGCAGTGAAAAGGTAGATTAAACTGTCCAGTCAGCGGTGGGGAGGCACAGATACTGATATTAGATATTGACTCTGATCCAGAAAAATGCATTGGACTGTTCAGATGCTGTCCTGATTACGCATTTAAACTGATGTAGATCGGTCCATTTTGGCATATGTACATTTTGTTTTAAGGAAATTAATTTTGAGTCTGTGCACTGGTACTGGCTGATGTTGACAATTAATGAACTGAATTAATATTTCGCTCATACCAAAGTGCCCAGTGAGTTTGTGAAAGTACTTTCTGACAAGGATGGTCAGAGTCAGTTAGTGAGGTCAGATCTGTGACAGGCCTCAGTTGTGACCTCGATGACTGTCTCTGGACTCGGGGCAGAGGAAGTCTGGGTCTGAGCCTGTGTGAGCCGTGTGCGGTCCTTCCTCAGCCCCTGGTCCTCCTCTCAGACCCAACGAGCTGATAATGAGCCACAGCTTTGGGGATGCTTACATGTATGGGCCCTGTTGAGATCTGCCTTCACATAAAACCAATCAACACCTCATTTACCCCTTGGCATTTCTTCTCCATCACCTCCTAAAGCTGCGCACTTCCCTCCAAGTTTATCACTGTGGCCAGCGCTGGATAACACCACTCACAAATATCCTCACAAACAATGTTAAATACTGGAAATGATACCCTCAAGCGACCTTGTATTTGACAGTAAACTCTGAATACACAAATAAAAAAGGAACGAAATGTCGTATTCTAAAATATGCAATGGGAAATTTACGTATTTTGATTTTCTAAAAGTAGCAGCTGAGGCAAGCCAGAGGGTCAATGGTTCAAATGTTGCTGATACTGTTGTGTTTCTGGGTATGACTCTATCCTCACTGCCTGCCAATGACTATTTGCACAAGAATGTCCTTTATCTTTCACACTCTACGAAAAAAAAAAAAGCTAAAAAAAAGCTTTAAAAAATAAATATATATATATATATTCTATGGTGTATATATATATATATATATATATATGCTCATAAAGAAATTCACTGTGCATAGCAAATATATTTTCTTTATCTTAAAATAGAAGAAGCAGGTGAACAATTTACAAAATGTAAGGGAGTATTAAAGTGTGATTTGATTATTTCCTTTACATCCATTATCACCATGTCTCCTTTACATATACAAAGACGTTTTTTTTTTCTGAATTCCATTTTATGATACAAACACAATTACGCCACTGTTACTTTCCAAAAAGAGGCCAGTTTTCAGTAGAAGTTGTTTATGAGGAGCAGAAAGCCCGGGTCCGCACAGGTTGCATTAGTAACTCTGAGCTCAGAGTTGTGGCACCTT
Source organism: Boleophthalmus pectinirostris (assembly GCF_026225935.1). Lineage (NCBI taxonomy): Eukaryota > Metazoa > Chordata > Actinopteri > Gobiiformes > Gobiidae > Boleophthalmus > Boleophthalmus pectinirostris. Next base: position 13,349,614 of record NW_026571447.1, on the reverse strand, counting down.
CTCGTGTTCGATAAATTCCCAGTGTGGGAGTTCCCTTTCAGCACATGAATAATTAATAGATCAAACTTAGGACTTACAAAGGGGGCAATTTAATCTGATGACTATTTCATGAGGCCAGCTTAGTTTCACTGAGCTCAGTCCAATGTGGCCAACCGTGCAAAGGGAGACAGTTTAACGAGAGAAGTTTGACACAGCATAGGTACTTCACAAAGTCGAGCGATTTGAAAAGTGCTGTGAGGGTTCAGTTGATAATAAGAATTTCATTTCAAATATTAATTCTTATTACCGGAGTGGACACTTCTGAAAATATTATTTGGGTTTACACAAAAAAATTCAATTTTTCACCAACAAACTACCTGGAGCTGTGTCTTGCTACATTCGCACATGTTATTGTTTACTCCGTCTTCGTCTCCAGAGCTCAGAATGGCTACCTTTTTAATCAAATTTTCAAACAAAAAGAGCACCGTATCCGATATAAAGTAAAACTGAAAAGAACTCAGAAAAAAAAGAAAAGAAAAAGAAAAAATAACAATACATCAACAAATAAGGTGCAATTTCAAAGCTCCAGCTCTAGCTTACTGAAGAAAATCATAGTTGTACAAAAAGGACACAAGAAAACTGCCTCTTTTCTTTCAATAGTCTAAAAAATCTTAAAGCTTGAGGTCATTTTTCTAGTGTGCAATATTTTGTTTTGCAAAATGATATTTATGAATAAAATGTTTATCTAAAACAGTAAAATAGCGTTATTGGCAATGTTATTATCATCCATGGAAACACTTTTTTTTTTTTTTTTTTTTTTTTCTATGGTTAGAGGGGAAAACTGAATCCCCCTAGACTGACACCAAGTCTGAAAATCAAGCGTAAACTGCTGTTCAAAATGACACGGAAAGAATGGTTGAGTCCTTTATGTCTCATAAGCCATTCTCCATTTAACTTCTTTGTCTTTTAGTGGTCATCTTCATCAAACTTTTGATTATTTCTGTTCACATAGTGGCTCTATTAGTCCGGATCGGAGGCGTAACGATACCAGACTTTACTTTCACCTGTCAGCAGATACAGGTCTAGCACCATCTGCTGGGAACTTTTGTAACTACATGCAATGATCTAATGGAACACTTTCATGGCTCTAAGTCACACTAAAAGAATTGAAAAGATTATGGTGTATCAAAATACTAACATTTTCAAACTTGATTTTCAACATTAAATCATGTACTTTCTTCTATATTACCACATGGCCTTATATCTGTGCCATCTCTCCATCGTCCAGGTGGGTTCCATGGCCTTATACTAGTTTATGTTTAGGTCAAGCTCTCATACTTGTTCTGATACAGCTCAAGATTCTAAAACTATTTAGGAAAGGTTAACTTCTGTCAGTGCATGTTACTTTAATAACATTTAGGATTGATACCTGCTGAAGTGAGTATCCATTTTCAATACTAGTTTGAGTATCATTTACTATCTGATTTTCAGTACTTTTGACAACCGTAGCAAATTAGTATAAACCTACCAAACAGACATAATACTCTGGACAATTTACTTTGCTATACACTGCCAAAAATCATTCAGAACACACAATTTCCCAATGTTGTATCGAATTTGTCCATCTGTGGTCTTTGGTTAGGCACTATTCATAAGAAGCAGACCACTAGTGATCTCAAATATAGCTCCACTTTAAAACCAGGACTGGGGCAATTGCTCAAACCATCAAACCAAGTATGAAACGCATTCTTTGTTCAAATGACAAAAACCACTTGAGCTGCATGACTCACACTGACCACAAATCGTCCTGGGCATTGCTTTGTTTTTTACTTAACCTCTTCTTTGTATTTTAGTGTAAACCTTTCATTTAAAGGTGCATTGTGTAACTTTTCTGGTAAAGGGTCCGTCACCTGCATGTTTCTATGGTGATGTTATTGCTTTGTCTGAAATGTTCCACAGTATGATATTAAACAGTTCTACCTTACATTTATTCAATGACAGGTGATTTTATAGCTCAAAAATACCTAGAAAGACAGGCATTGTGACAGCTCTGACCTGTATCTGCTCTGTTTGATCTTCATGAAGATAGAAAGGTTTAACACCATACTGTGAAACATTCCAGAAAAAAGCAATAACATCTCCATGGAGGAAAGAAGTACAAACGTGTCTTTCTGCATAAAATTATTCATAATTTTTAGCATCTTGATTCTACGATTTATCCAAGTCTCAAGATTTGTTTCAAAAGAATTGTTCTTCTGAGAGCTTTGTGATTTACATCTTGACGTGACGTTAGATGCTATGCCAGATGCCCTTCCTCATCCAACCATTTCAGTTCAGTTTTGTGGCTGGAACAAGAGCAGATTTCGCGTATCTGATGCAATCATTTGGCACTATAACTAGATCTAAATCTTGACACACTGAAATCACCAATGTTATTACAGCATAAAAAAACAGACTATGGGTATAAATTTAAATGTTTTATTTTCACGATCTTTTCTAAAGGCACGTTAGACTTTTTTATTTCTATTTCGCTCACCAGAGATTAGTGTGGTCACGATACTAAAATTATTCCCGTTTGAATTCAGCTTTTTCAGTTTCGACACCGATTCCAATACTATAGCTATTTGCCGATACCCAATATGAACCAATACGAGTGCAGAGACTGAAAGCAGCATTCATTTCCTTTAAACAAAAATCAAATAAGACTAAAGTGACATATATTGGAGCTGTTATCTATCCCTCAACGAACAAAAATTTTGTATAAATAAAAGTTAAATTTGACACTTTCTGGGCTGACTATATGACCAGGAAATAGTCTTATTACATACATTTTTAGGCCCAACAAGAATTGACTAAATCTATATTTAGAAACCAATATCTGATCCAGCAAATTTTTCAGTATCCCCGCTGACATCCCTAAACTCGATTATACTAAGGAAAAGATTTGACACTCTATGCCAATTCCACACTGATAATAATAAATTAAAAACACTCTTTATTTAGACAATAGCGTGTCATTTTTAACAGATCGTAGTACTTTCTTTTATGTTATCATGTGGCCTTATATCTGTGTAATCCCTCAGTCATATAAGTGGGTTCCATAGTGGTCCATGAGTGTATATAAGATCTTATACTGATTTCTGATTGTAATGTAATATTGTTTTTTCTTTTGTTTTGTTTTTTCCCATTGTCTTTATTACATTGGACAAAAAAGAGTTCAAAGTTAAGCGCCGGCTATTCTTCAGAAGCTGTAGTTCCCAAAAGCTCTGACGACTACCATGACGGCAAACTTTTAAATAAACTTAATCAAAACTGATGAAGCCAAAATCGTGAACTGAAACGGATCATTTCTTTACTATAAATAATGTCAAAATCTCTTCTTATCGTGTACTCGTGGACCGGACAGAATAAATAAAAGTTAAATTGATGAATATGGACAGTATTCACTCTTAGTATTTTGGTTTATATTTTCTTTATTTTTAGATTGTTTCCAGCCTGAAGTCATCTTTACTGGCAAGTTGGCCGGTCACGATAACAAATTTTGAAGCTCAATATATAACTACAGATATGTACTGCAATAAAAGATAAAACTGAAACTACTGAGCAAAAACAATAAAGTGAAATCCTAGTAGAAATAGACAATAAAAAGGCACGAGCAACAACAAATTAATACCAGAATGAAGCAATAATTAGCCATAGAATTTACTTTTTCAAACCTCTACAGCTCAAATCTTTTCATGTTATTAAAAAAAAAAATCATCACAATTGTATGATAAATACTGAGCCCCAAAATATATTGTTCCAGCTTTCAGTCGATATAGTATTTATCATGACAAGTACTATTATTATCTACAGCTTTTCAGTATTTTGTTCTATTTATTATTTATTTATTTATTTTATTGTTTTCAGCCTGAAGTAATCTTTATTGGAATGGACAGTGTCACTACAATTACTATATTGACTTATCGTTCAGTATATGAAAGCATATTTGGGGGTCAGTATTTACCATGTGTACATTTTCTTTGCACTACTGGGAAGTTTGTTAATATATTTTGCCTATATGATAAGATTTAAGCCGTTAAAGGTTATATTAATCACATTTATCATCATACTCATTACAGATGCAAACTAAGTACTAAAGTACAATTAGGCCTGTCACAATAACAAATGTTGAATCATAATACTGAAACAGAAACATAAAGCAGTATTATCTCCCAAAAGTATTTTAAATGTAGCTTACAATATTGTTAAAAAACATTATCTTAAGCATTTAATTTGTGATTCAGAGGAGTCATAGAAGTTTATAATTCAATCCTATACAGCTGAAATATCATCGCAGTACAGAAAATAACCAAAAATGTCCCAATAGTACAAAGAAAAAGTACCCATGATAAATACTGAGCCCCAGAAAATATTGTTCCATCTAACATATGTTGAAAGATAAATTGATATAGTATATATTTTTTGTGATAGCCCCTAGTTTCATTCTGCTATTTATTTATTGCAGCTCATGATTCTTTTACAATATTGTAGAATAGTTTTTGTTGATTTAAATCTTCAGAAAAACAAATTTAGTTGTTTTGACAACTTACTCTGAAAGTTCAGCGATTCATTTCAAATAGAAATTCTTATAACTGGAGTCGACACTTCTAAACATATGATTTGGGTTTACACATAAAAATTTCATCTTTCTCAGACACAAACTTCCTGGAGTTGTGTCTTGCGTCAGTTGATCATTTGTTTACTCCGTCTTTGTCTCCAGAGCTCAAAATGGCTACCTGACTGCTTTTTTTTATTGCAAAGTTTCCAACACAAGAAACAGGGAGCATCGTACACGATATAAAAATTAAAAAATAAAACTGTATCAACAAATAAGAGGCAATTTCATAGCTCCCATACAAAAAAGACACAAAAAACCCACCTCTTTTCTTACAGTTAGTCTCAAAGATTTGATTATGATTCTTTAAAAATACTATAGATTTTGGAACGATTTGTGGTTTAAATCTGCTCTTCGATTTTTGTGTCTGTAGCAAAAATTGTTTGCAATATTATTTATTTACTTTAGCAATATATCACAGTTCAAATTTTGATGCATTATTGTGACAGGCTTACCAGGAATCAACATGGAGTCTGATATATGTGCTTATACAGCTTCGAGGCCCCTGCACTATCTTACTCCACAGCTTCTCAGTATTCTCCCTCATATGCAGTCAGAGGGAGCAGATAGTGTGGGGCCGTGGTGGGCTGTTGGCATTGCTGGTCTGGTGGGAGTGCTATATTGTGAAAGAGATCCTGGCTCAGAGTATGGACCAGACTGGGCTGCACTCATCGCTGTTTTCACCCACAAGCAGGTGCGGAGAGTGACTGCTCCACTCCGCTCCGCTGGCTCTGTCTTGTAAATATGGCCGAGGCTCCAAGGTGCCACTGACATCTTCTCTCATTACGTGTTAAAAGTAAATAAACTCACTGTTCGGCGCTAGGTTCAGCTCCCCCCGACCAGATCAGCCTTCTTCAGCTGGACTTTTTAAAAAGCGACGAAGGAGTTGGGGTTTAAAACGCAAAGATGAAGATGATGCAGTGATCTGTTACACATTTTTGTTTAATTTACAACTATAAATTTACCACACTGTTTAATTTGGTGATGGCATTTATTTGAATTATTATGATTTAGGTGAAACTGAATAACAATGTCGAAAGTGTAAAATAATAAGAGAAAGTTTATCTTGGCCGTGTATTGGACAAATCTGGTGAATTAGTTTTGTCTTTCATACCAGTAGCAAATGTATTCACTATTAAATACTTTTGTCCCGTTGATAGAATTTACTTTTTTTTTTTTTTACTCCTGACTTTTTGTACATTTTAAACAGTTACTCAATTGATAATTTTAAGTTAAAGGTGCATTGAGTTAGCCAGGCTGGCGCCACCTAGTGCCTCCGCTCCTCTCCAGCGACTAGGTCAAAAATCGGAACACACTAGATACTTCGCAAAAACCCCAGAAGTGCGAGTTTGGGCATCAGCCAATCAGTGAAGAGCCATACATTCTGTGTTGGCAACGGTTGCCGAGATTGAGGATTTAAAGCTGGAACAAAGAGAATGTTTGGTGAATTTTATCAAGGAGAAAGACATTATTGCCCTTCTTTCTATGGGATTTGGGAAAAGCTTAATATATCAGTTAGCCCCGTTAGCGGTGCATTACATACGTCACGACCAAATAGCAGCGATTGGTTACATGAAAAAAGTACCGACCTACCGTCGAGTGAATGAATCCTAATGCTGCAAGGTCAGACGGTTTCTACAAATTGAAACCGGCTGATGAATCAGGCTTGCATTGCACAACTTTTCTGGTGGCACTTGCTTCTCTCCATGGAGATGTTGCCTAGAATGTTCCACAGTACAGCACTACACAAATTTATCTCTACGGAGACAGCAGGTGACGCTATAGGGCCAAGTTACGTGTCAGATCTGTGGAGAGGTGAGCCCATTCATAGTAAGATTGCAAAATTTTAGGTCAATAAAAATCCACGTTATTGAGTAAATGCAAGATGGGTACGTTTAAAGCCATACGGGACCCGCCACCAGAAAAGTTGCATCATGCACCTTTAACTTTTTATGTTATTCATTAACCAGTACGAAAAGACACTGCTTTACAGCCCCGATTTTACAGCCGAGATTTTAAAATAGTGGCATGAATGAATTACATATTAAACCAAAGCATTTTGACTTTATGCACTGTCATTATGAACCTCCCCATGAGCTCAAACAAACTCTCTACAGATAACCCTCTCTCTCTCCCTCTCTCCCTCTCCCTCCCCTTCTCTCTCCCTCTCTCCCTCCACAGCCTCAGCTCTCCTCCACTCGCTCTAGTGCCAAGGTTCAGTGTGCCTCGGGGCTTGTTTGGACATGTAACCAGCGCTACATCCCGCTGACAGCACAGACACAGATCCGGGCTGACAGAGGAGAGGAGTAGCCCCAGTGAAGCACAGCCCTGTCAGCTGAACGCCCGGTGGTGAGGGGGGCCGGGGGGCACCAGGGACTATGCAGCTTGGACTGGTGGCGCTGGCGATGGTCTTCTTCAGCTCCATGGGTCACAGCTCTCCAGACGTGCTCTCCAGGGTCAGACGCCAGAGAAGAGGTGAGTTTTGCACATACGCATCCACTCGCATTACACGGAAGACACAAGATTAGCTGAGATATTTATTCGAATTAATTTTACCATTCATATTTTCTTCTTTGTTATTAGATTACATTGTGATGTGTGAGCTACTGTGTCCATTATGATTTCCCTTGTGGCTCAATAAAGTTATAATATCATGAATAATAAAGTTATACTATCATAATACAGTATCATGTCTCTCTGTACAATTGTGATTGCATTGTGTTGTGATTTCTCCAGCGTCATACTGTATTTCAGATGGCATCCCAGTAGGTCACAAATATTTAACAGAGATGGGGAGCTAAAATGAATATTGTTAAAATTTTTGTTGTGATAAATTTTGTTAGTTTAGTTTAGTTTATTGTATGACTGATTCAGCAGTCAAATTCATTTTTTTTTTTTTTTTTTTTCTTTTACAATGGTAATGTTTTTAATATTATGGAAATGTGTATTTCTCTTGTCTGTGGCTCAATTTTTCTTTCCAGCCTTTCCTCGTCATCTTTTATCATCATATAAATTTATATTACTATTATTATCATTGTCATGTGTTAGTATTATATTATTTTCCATACTAAATACATCTTTCTTACCCTTCATTATGAGGATGACACAATATTTTATAAGCTCATACCAATATTTGAAATTATTTTTAGTTTTAATAGTGTTTTTGTGATGTGGCTGATGCAGTATTTGCCGATATTATCTGATATGTCAAGGCTCCAAATTAGTGTAGCGAAGTTGAAGTTTGTAATTTTTTTTTTTTTTTTCTTGCAGTGTGGTGTGATAAAAATCATGATCTCACCATGTTGACAAACATGGGCACTTTTTCCCACCCATTTCTCCTATTGGTCAGTCAGACAGATGGATCTAACCAATCACAGTGAAGTGTGAACTTTAGAAGAAGCGGATGATTAAACGTTTTTTCTTATGGGCAATACAAATATATGAAGTGTGCATGAATTGTGATCAAATCCAAATTGTTATCTGACCCAAAGAACACTGTGATATATATATTTGTACCATATCACCGGCCCCTACTTTTTAAAATGAATGTATAAATATTGCGCTTCTTTTTTTCTTCTTAACGTGCTGATAACAGTAATAACGGAACTGTAAAAAGTTTCTCTGTTTGATTTTGGCCAAATTGGCAAACTTCTGTCTTTTTATATAGATACTATTCCATTCTAGTCTGACTTTATTGACTTTATTGATCCATCCATAAGGGAAATTATTTGGACACAGTAATTCACACATCACAATATATTATAATAACAAAAAAGAAACTATATATTATAATAACAAAACTGTATATTTAGTTAAGTTGTGTACAGTGTGTATTGATGTGAAGTTGCCAGTTGGATAATTCTGACATATATGTTCATTATACATTGTTTGATAGATATTGTCCCTTTGACTAAATAAGTAAATTGCTACCAGCTATTTATTCTAACATGTTTTGGAACATCTGTTTTTTATTCAAGTAATGCCCCTTCAAATAAAGACTAAAACAAATGTATGCTCATATTCAAATGGTCATAATTAGGACGGTGAAATTACACAAGGTACAGGACAGGTCTCATCCTCTGTCCGTTTGTTCAGGACTTATATGGACCTGGGCTTCTTTACACAGGGATTGTGATGGATTCTCCCTCAAATCCAGTGCTGACACTTGTAGACTTTGAGTTGGGCTGCATTTCCAGTCTTATTGGGAGCATATTTGGACCTGGTGCCGTTTTCTCTGCTTCTGCTGTTAGTGTTAGCTTTGAAATAATTCTTCCTTTACACACAAGCAGCTTTCAGTCAATGCCAAGCTCAGCCCCAGAGATTTGGATTTGTACAATACAATACAAGACTGGGCCCAGCAGCACAACACATGTGCAAGTGAACTGATCTGAGGAACTGTGCTCAGAAAAAGCTATTCTCACATATCAGTCCAACAGATGGCTAAAGATATGGCCGTGCATGATTCAGTGTATATAAAGATATACTGTGTTATTCTGCTTAAAGGTGCACTGTGTAACTTTTCATTTGGGGGTTCATCACCTTCTTGTTTCTATGGATATATCATTGTTTGGCTTAGAATGTTCCACACTATGACATTAAACATATCTACCTTACATTTATTCAATTACAGTTGGTTTTGTAGCTCAAAAATATCTAGAAAAACAAGCATTCTGACTGGAAGCGGGGTTGTCCCTCCACAGATATGACCTGTAACTTGGTCTGGTTTGGTCTAAGATAGAAAGGTTTAATGCCATGCTGTGAAACATTCCAATCAAAGCAATAACATCTCATTTGACAGATGCTATATATCCGTAGAAACAAGCAGGTGACAGACCCCCAACCAAAAAATTGCATAGCGCACCTTTAACGAAAACAAAACACAGAAATAAAACTAAAAACGAAAATGTGCTTTAAATGGAGCCTTCACTTCACTTTAATATTTAGACTCAAAATACTGACTGTTCAAAATACCAGTTGTGAGTGGCTGTAATCTGGTACAATTATTTGGTGCTACTCAGATTTTGTATTCTAAATTCGTTTATTTAATTCATTCATAAAATATAAAAAGGCATCCACAGTGTCATAAATTTAAACATACAAATAATGAATGAAAAAGGAGCAGAAAGAAGTGAAGTCTTATATTTTCTGCCCATTTTCCAGACAATACTAGTACATAAACACTGATAGTTTCTTAAAAACATTTCAGTACAGTTGCTTTCCTAAAATCAAACGAATATGTTGGAAATATCATACCATTCAGGCTACAGCTGCGCAGAACAAAAACACCACCTTTGCAGCTGGTCAAATCAGGTATTTTATTCTATTTTATTGGGTCCATAAAAGCAGACTGTTGTTTTGATTTCATCTGATAGTACGATCCATTTACTTCTCCAGTTTTACGACTTTTGATCCTGTGTTGTGTTGTGTCTGCATTTGGCTGTTTAATTATGTGGTTTTCTCACAATAAAATTCAACTAAGTATCTCCAGCGAGGCCTTTCTGGTAAACAGAGTGATTTCCCCCACAACAGACATGGTTGTGGTTAAATTAAGCCCTGGTTTTATAATGGCACCAGCACCTCAGCAGCACCTCCTGATTTTGTTTTTCATTTTCTAGAATGTGATGATATCATATTTCCAGATGGGTGGCAAGAGACAAGAGAGATTTTTCCCTATTGATTACATTGCACTTTACTGTCATATAATATAATATCTAAAGGGTATGTTGAACCTGATCATTTCTATTATTGATTGAACCCAAGAATTCACTGTATTATAACAATAATATTATATATTTATATTAAAAGGCTCATGCTGTGCTAGTTTCTGATCTATGTTATAACATTGTTTCCTCATGACAAATATACCAAGGGTTGTGTTAAGTTTCATTCACACATGTTTAACACAAAACTCTGCATATTTAGGCTGATGTTATGAGGTAATACAGGAAGTGCTCCAGCTCTACTCTGTTTTTAAACTCCATACTCCTTCACTAGAATCATTTGGATAATTTTAGCCCTGAAATTGACCATCTGTACTGAACTAAAGACATAAAGACATGACTTCACAAGGTGGAACAGAGCATTTTGATCTTTGAAGATGTAAACAGACTAATAATAAAGGACATATGTTTTTTTTTTTTTTAGTTTATTTGGGCTTTGTTTACATTTAGTTAATATTACATGCACACATAGAAATATATATAACCGAAAAAGGAGTCTGCTGAAGCAACAGTCGTGGAATGAAGTACAAGTAGTAACATACTGTACTTAAGCATACATTTTAGGTAGATTTTACAGTGGATACTTTTACTTGAGTAATGTTTTAGCTTTATATCTGTACTTTTACACAAAATTGAATACATCCACCCAGGCCCGTCAACAAAAATTTGGAGGCCCGGACAAGAAGCCTCACCTCAGACCTCCTTCTAATATTAATTAATAAGCAGAGGGTCCAATACTGGGCCCCTAAGACTATGGGGTCCGGGACAACAGATCCGTTTGCCCCCTCATCAGATCTCCCGCATCCACCACTGATTAGCACTTACACATAGAGAAGTCATGTTATTCTGTTGTGTATTTGTGTATGTGCAGTCAGTACGGAGGGGCCCCCGTCTTGTCCCAAAGGCTGTGATCGCTGCTCCGAGTACAACGGCTGTATCAAGTGTAACCCAAAGCTCTTCATCTTTCTGGAGAGGAATGACATCAGGCAGATTGGGGTGTGCCTGGCCTCCTGTCCGGCCGGATACTTCGGCATGAGGAACCCCGAGGGCAACAACAGATGCACGCGTGAGTCCCATTCAAGATTTCGTATTTATTTATTTTTTATTTTTTTGAGATGAGAAATTTATCAATTTTCTTAATTTATTGTTTTCATCTTCAAGTGATTAACATGTCAGGATGGTAAACTCTTTTAATTTCATCTATGAGCCTACCCCCTTTCACTTGCCATGTTAAATTGCTTTGAACATAACACATACACACACATTCGCACACAAAGACACAAGACAAGCAAAATAAACAACAAATAAAATAAAATGAAAACAACAACAACAACAACATGAAGACAAATATTTTTACTGGATATGGAAAATGGAAAAGTAGTGGGGCTAAGGGTTAGAGCCTGAAGATGAGAGGTTTTATCTCAGCTTTGGCCACTGCATACTGTTGTTATTGGGCAAGACACTACACCTGCCTTGCCTGTCTATAAATCAGAATTTAGTTTTAGTCTTAACTTGCTATATTCATAGTTGCAGTTTGACCATAATTCAGTGGGTTACCCCAAAGGTTAGGGGTTTGAATCCCACTCTAAATATCATTGGTTGGCGGTGCGATTCCAGCTCCCACAGATGAATGCTGTCATTGTGTCCTTGAGCAAGACACTTGGGCACCCACTCGCCCCAGTGTCTGCGTACACTGGTGGATGAATTTGTATGTGAATGGCTGAGTGGTTCCATGATGTAAAGCGCTTTGAGTGCCTTGAAGTTGGAAAAGCACGACCACCATGATATTTTAATAATATTATCTATGACAAATTGCAATGCATTACCTTATGTGACATGCTGGTGGCACATGAAATATGACCTAGATGAAAAACTATGACAAAAATATGTTTGTCGACGAAATTAACACTGGTATAAATGTGGTGTGTGGGTGAGTGATTGTTGACGGCTGCAGATGCCAGACGTTATGTGAAAATGCAATTCTATTTGGGATTATTTGCTTTAATAGATGGAAAACCACTTATTGCTTCCATGACTTTCTCAGGAAACTCTTTCAGTAATGTGGTCCTCTTGTGGTACTTGTGTGGTGGTTTGAAATGGCACGAGTCTCACACTTGGAGCCAATAAGGATTACCAAGTTCTGTTTCCTCTTGTGTTCAAAGCGCAAACAGGATCAGTGCTAAACCCCAACCCAAACAGCTCTAATACTGCTGGTTTGTTTTGGAGAAACCGCCTGCTCAATCATCACACGTAGTGCCAGCTCCTTGTCATGGCATTGTTTGTTTTTGCTTACAGTCTCGCATTGTATCCAATCGAGTGTGCAATGGGGAATTCTGGTTAAATATGATCATGTGAGTGGGCACGTATTTCCAAATATTTATCAAAATTCGAATCACCACGACGATTTAGAGTAGAAATATATCCATAGACTTGATGAAAGACGGATGCTTCAAAGCTATAGCGACTAACTTGTATTACTCAATCGATTTCTCAAAGTCTAGTTAGTGTCATTTGTCTTTCTTTATGGCCTCACTGCTGTCATATATAGCTGTCAGAGCTCTAATATAGTTATTGTGTTGAGCAGGGGAGAAAGTGGAGCTCCCAGGCAGCTCTTAGATCACTCCTGGCCTCACTCTGAAGACAGCTGCGCGGTGCCATTATTCAGTAAACAAGAATGAGATGAATATAGATGTGAAAAACGCCTTAAAGGTCGTCTGTTTTGGTCCAGATGTAAAAAATGATGGATCTGGGATGGAGCGTGGGAGCCTGCTTTTTATCTTCCACTAAGTCATAATTATGTGAAAGTGAAGAAAGGTGCTTGTTTGACTGTGGAGTGAGTGCGAGGGGTAGGGAGAGCTGCTCGGACAGTGCTGAAGTCTATAAGCTCCCATAATAGGTGTTTTGATCAGTGGGGTTTATGATTATTAAAGTGTATTGATTCTTTGACAGTGATTACAAAGTTTTAATGTGACGGCAAGAACACAATATTTCATGCTGGATCAAATACATCTTGAAATGCTTTACAAAACACTTGCCCAATGTGTCAGCAGTCATTAAGATACTCATCACCAGTGAAGTATTGCCAGTAAACTGTGACTAACACTGACATAATGCGTACAGTACGAGCCTTTATCCTCACATGTAAAGTAGTGACCAGTTCCCTCTCGTGCTTTGACACTGTGATATGATTCTGGCTGCACTGAATGAACCCAGGGCTGCAGTGCATGTGTTTAAAGGGAGGGCGAGTGTTTCATTTCTAATAAATCTGTGAGGACATAAAACTCATGTTGTCCCTGGAGACCCATTAGGATTTTTAAAATAGAAGCAAAGAGAGGAGCAGAATTAATGACCATGACTCATGGCTTGATTTAATTCTTTACTTGTGTCTCCCTGTGTCTTGCAGAGTGTAAAGTAGACAATTGTGAAACATGCTTCAATCGCAATTTTTGCACAAAATGTAAGGAGGGCTTGTATTCACACAGTGGGCGGTGCTACGTGAGCTGCCCCCCAGGCCAGCAGCCAGCCAACGACACCATGGAGTGCACTGGTGAGTGACACACACACTGTAGCACAACACTTCAGCCTTTTACTTTGGAGCTGGAGTTTACACAAAGTTACTGTTTCTTTAAACTTTTCAGCGATTCGATTATTAGCCCAATTGTCATACATTATTGCAGATCTCTGTAGACTCGATCAAAGGCTTGTATTACAGTGTTTAAAAAATAAAATGTCTGTTTTTGGCCTGAGTGATTATTAGTTCCAAATGTGGCATATGTGGTCCTCCTTTTACAGGGGCTTTTATGCAGTGAGCCCATTCAAAGACTCAACATAGATACCATGTTTCATAAAGTCATTAGTCGAGCTCTAGTGTAAATCATTGCGACATCGACAATGGACAGATGACATACATGTGTAAACCTACTTCTTCGCTTGTATTGTGTTACAACAACATAAGGCAGAGCTGTGTTCTGTGTTTCAGATCCTCGTGTTGCAAACTGTGAGCTGTCAGAGTGGAGTGAGTGGAGCACCTGCGCAAAGAAAAACAAAACCTGTGGCTTTAAAAAGGGCTCCCAGAGCAGGCTCCGAGTGCCACTGAGCCTGGCCCCCAGCACTGGCCCCTCGCCCATCCCCTCTCCTGTCTGCACACCGCTCACTGAGAAGAGGAAGTGTGAGGTCGTCAAGACGCCCTGTGTCAAAGGTAAATGCTAAACCTGCCCTATCATCTACCTGTTTTAAAGATGCACTGCACAACTTTTCTGGTGGAGGGTGTGTCACCTGCTTGTCTCCAGGGTGATGTTATTGCTGAGTTTTAGATGACATCACCACATTTTATAGGGCAATAATATGTAATACAGATGGGGGGGCAGCAAAAATGAATATTATTGCAGATTTCTGTTGTAATACCGTGAGCTCTTGAGTCAAACAAAGTAAAAATCAATGGGGGAATCTGGCTCTTACCCCCCGTCTGGGAGTATGACATCATCACATCCTAGAATCTGCCTAGAATGTTCCTTGCTATGACATTAAACACATTAATCTAGCATTTATTAGTTATGGGTGTTTCTATTGCTCAAAAATACAATAATTCTCTCTGTGAATAGGGTCATCTGTCCACAGATCTGACCTGTAATGTAGCCTGTAGTTGTCTCCCTTGAAACAGACAGGTTTGAGGTCTATTGTGGAACATTCTAGACAAAGCAATAACATTTCCATGGAGAAAAGCATTTGACGGACCCTCCGCCAGAAAAGTTGTGCAATGCACCTTTAAATGTATTAGTTAAAATATCAAAGAAGTACAGATGAAAAACTGTAGACGGTAAAGCATGGAGCGCAGCAGAACTCCACAACAATACATCTGTCATTATAATTGTAACAGGATATTTCTTCTTGATGCTTGGCGTGGAGGATGAGTTAAATTAATTAACACCATGAGAGATTAATAAAATATAAGATGATTGAATCCAGCAAAATTTCTACTGACATTTTTAAATTTGAAAATATATCATTTCTATTCAGTTGTATCTATATTGCTATTTCTATTCATTGTGTAATGAGGTTGTGATTGGCAAGTAAATGAGCTGTAATCTGTGTGCTCAGTGTAAAACAATATGTTAACAGTATATTTTTGCAGTCAGTATGCATCATGTATACATTTTCTTTGCACTGCATGGAAATGTGTGGTTATTTTTTGGCTATAAGATCAGATTTAAGCCATACAACAATAATAACTTTTAATGTTGTAGAGTTAGAATAGTTTTTGTGGTTTAAAGGTACTTTGTGTAACTTTTCTGGATAGGTAAGCCCTCTGACAGTCAGAATGCCTGTTTTCCTAGGTTGTTTGACCTATAAAACGACCTGTAATTTAATAAATGTAGGACAGAGCTGTTTAATGTCACACTGTGGAACATTTCAGGCAGAGCAATGACATAACCATAGAAACAAGCCAGTGGCAGACCCCCAACCAAAATGTTACATAGTGCACCTCTAAATCTGCTCTTGGGTTTTTGTGTCAGTGGCATAAATTGGTTTTACTATTATCGTTCATCATCTATATTTACTTCAGCAATAAATCGAACTTCAACAAATATTTGTTATCGTGACAGGCCTACATGTGACCTACAGTGTGTGGGTGGGTCTGGGTGCGCTTGTGAGGGCCCCTGCAGTCTGAGGTGTAGAGGGACATGTGTGCACTGCAAAACGTAAAATCTAGCTACATAAAAATGACTTGATTTCAGTTTTGTTTTTGTTTTTTTAATTCATCTTTATTGAGGACACAGAAAGCACATGTGGTCCATAGTCATTTTCACATTACAAGTATAATATCTACCAGTGGAACAAGATTTTTGTACTTGAAAAAGGAAATTACATCTTGTTACACTTAAGATAAGAAATACAACAAATATTTGCACTCAGAATAAGAAACAAACTGTGTGACTCATTCCATTGGTTTCATTTTACTTGTCAAGTTGAATCCACTCAAATCTAGTAAAATGTTAAATAAAGGTGCACTGTGTAACTTTTCTGGTGTAGAGTCAGCCAGAAGCTTTTCTCCAATGAGTTGTTATCCCTTTGTCTGGCTGTTTCACAATATGGCAATAAACCTTCCCTTTCTATCTTCATGGAGATCAAATGAGACCATGTTACAGGTCAGATCTGTGGAGATGTAACCTTGCTCACAGTCAGAATGCCTGTTTGTCTCTCAGCTATAAAACCACCTATAATTTAATAAATATAAGCTGTTAAATGTCATACTGTGGAACATTCCAGGCAGAGAAATGACGTATCCATAGAAACAAGAAGGTGACGGACCCCCAACCAAAAAGTTACACTGTGCACCTTTTTTCAGGGTGGACCGTATCTTCCAGACAGCCAGTATTCTGCTGCAGGTTTAGTTATTATCTTTTGGCTCCAGTTTGTTGGCATTCTTGGCCTTGTGCATTTCTATGACAAATAAACTCTGGACAAATGGTTCTGTTTTTATTACATGAGCAGTGCCACATGAAGAGGAATATCCATTACCATTTATAATCAGAAATAAATATACACATAAAATCAGACTGGTATTTTTAAAATATATATTGCTAAAGAGTCTATATTATGCAAAACTGACTCGTGTAAGCTTTGAGCCATGTTAGGATATTGTTACCTTCTTAAAAACATACCTGGAGTTGTGTTTTGTTTCATTCACACTTGTTTGAGTAATCCTGAATTATTGCGCAGTCTACATATCTAAAACTCAAAACACTCTGTTCCACTTTGTGATGTCATGTCGCGGTAGTTTTCAAGTTATCTTTTGTTCAGAGACTAGCAATCCTTGGTCTGAAATCATCCAAAGGATTCTAGTGAAGGTGTATGGAGTTGAGGACTTCCCGTGTTACCACATGACATCACAAGGTAGAGCAGCGTGTTTTCTGTTTGAGAGAAGAACTCAGCGTAAATATGCAGGTTTGTGTTTAACACGTGTGAATGAAACAAAACACAACTGCAGGTATAACATAGCATAATATGGGCTCTTTAAACACAAGAATTATATTTTACTGAAAACATTTGTATCATGTAAAGATTGTGAACTGTATGGATGTCATTTTTTCAATAGTTAGAAATCTAGAAATTACATACTGGAGTGTTGTTGAGCAAGGATCCCGAACTAATGGAAATTGTTATCCGTCTTATAAATTGTAGTTTATTTTTGTTTTATAGTCCAATGCTGTCGAATCACAGTTTTTACTATGAACGTATAAAATCAATTAACCAAATAAACAGAAAAAATTAGGGGTAAGACGTTAAAAAATATATAAGGGATTGTACTCATTTTGCGCTGTTGCTCCTGGCTCTGCCCCTTTCAACTGGTCCCTGAAACTAAATCTTGTGACTGTACCGGCCCTTTGGAGAAAAAAACTTTGGGGATCACCGTTGTAGAGGAGAAGCTAATCTTACTGTACCCTCCAAGTCCTTGTTTGTGGGTGAGTAGCTGGTCCTCTCCAGGTTGCTTTCTGGCTCTAATAGACTTGTTTTTTTACAAAGCGACCAACAATGTTTCCACTGCAGGGTATTCAGCTGGAGCTCTGGTTTATGGTCATTATAGGTCCAGTTAAAGTAGCATGAACTATATCAGTGTTGGATTCCTTCTGAATGTTGACAAGATGTTCAGGGTTTTTATTGGAGGACACAGTAGAGGGATGTAGAGAGAAAAGTGCAGTATCAGAATTATTACACTGAACATACTAGTATTAGAGATTGACAGGCGTTTGTGTATGCGAGTTTTCTACTTACATAACTGACGATGCAGTAGGCCTGTGCAATCGGTCTGTCTCATTGAATCATTCTGTCAATAGTCAGCTTGGGGCTTTTTAATATAACAACCCTGTCAGTAAAAACATGTGGTTTGTAGCACTGAATAAAATCTGTCTTGTATGTGTTCTTGGCATTAACAGTGAAAAGTATGTATGCATTTTTAGTAGGAAAATTCTCAATTGAGTAAAAAAGTGGGATTGAATCACTTTTTTGCCATATTGCCCTACCTTATTAGGGTTGTCAAAAGTACTGAAAATCAGGTACTACTAATTAGATACTCATTTGAGCAGGCATCAATACAAAAAAAAGTCACATTCGCAGGACAGAAATTAACCTGAATCTTAAATAGCTTTATGATGTTGAGCTGTATCAGAAGAAGTATAAGACCACATAGACCTGGACAACTAAGGGATTAGAGATATAAAACCATATGGTGATATAAAAGAAAGTAAAATTTTTCATGTTGAAAATAGCATTAACATAAGTAACAAAAAAACAAGGTGGAAAATGGTATAAATCAGTCAATAAAGTCATGTTTAATTAACAAGAATGTAAAGGGTAAATTAACAAAACATGCTAAAATATCTACATAAAATAACCTAAACTAAGAAACAAAACAGGATTACATATAACGACTTTTGTGCCAAAAACGAGTCATGTAGGCTTGTACAAAAAACGAGTGACTAAACTAAGGGACACACAACAAATCTAAATCACAAGTGTCCCAAAGTAAAAGCACATAAACCCACAAACAGAATCGAGTGACAAAACAAAAGGCACCAAACAGAATCATACTAAACTAATTGAGTGTCTCAACACGTCAGACACGTACTAGTACAAACAAAGTGACTGACACAAAAGAGATAGACACACAAAATGGCAGAATGGCCACAAAGACCAGCGCCCAAACAGCTGCTGGCAATCTCCTTAAACATGGGGAGGTGGCTGCAGGTGAGGCAGGATTGGCCCGGTGTAGAAGTGCCTCACCAATCAGGGACCAGGGCTCTCACGGCTGGAATCAGGACTGCCTGCAAAAGAAATGAAAACACACAAAACAAGTCAGAGAACTGGAGGTCTGGGGCCATAACAACAGTCCTTATATAGCAACTTAACTTTGCCTTAGAACATACACTGTATAAGTAAGCGGACTAAGGCAGTGTGACGTCATCCATAACGTTCGGCTCCAGTCAAATGAAGCTCATAAGGCTAGCATCCCCCTTTTAGGGACGAATTTGGAGCCAGGTCCATATTAGGAGTAGCAACATATATAAGGACAAAACTGTGAAATAAAAGCACCAGGACCATGTAGAGCAGGTTAATAGAGACATTTTAAGACCAAAATTACAAGACTCACAGCAGCAGTTACAGAGAGAGGGGTGACAATGATCAACAGACCCAGAAGCACCCCCATGAACACTTCCTATTTGGAATGAGGCGGCTAGCGGGTCAGCTATACAATCTATGCTTAGAACTAGGGATAGGACAAGATCTCATGCCACAAGATCTCCAGAGACAAATTGCCACAAGATCTCGTGAGGTTTTTTTTGCATGTTTTTTTCCATGAGATAAGTACTGGCGAGTTACATTTTTGAGACGCTTTAGGCCCAAAAAGCAGTCCCACAATGACAGCAGAAATATTAAATAAACTAAATAAAAAATGTGAGCAAAATTACGAACTGGATCGCACAGTTAATTTATTATAAATAATGTCAAAAACTCATCTTGTCTCATTCTTGTAGATCCAGTCTTGTGTCTTCTTGTGGAAATTGTAGCTCATCCCAACCCTACTTAAAACTTATGCGAATACACCAGCAGGTTGTGACAATCTGTGAACTGAAATGTACATTGCCCTGTCCAGTGCAAACACCCTGGCTCAGAATTTAAAAGTAAAATCACATGCTACATATTATAAACCAGCATATAAATCAAAGCTGTGTGGACTTCACCAATGTCCAGAAAGTGAGTGTCGTCTGAGAAGAGATGAGTCATACTAGTGTTTTAAATATATATAAGTACAGAAGATATAAGAAGATATGCCTCTCCTCTCCTCCATAATGGATGCAGGCATATACACATAGCTGCCAAAAACACACAGGAATCCATTTTGCCTGGTGTCATGTGTGATGTTAGAATGTGTCTGCAGTGTGCACAGCTGTGAATTCACATGTGGGAGTTGGCTGGCAGGCTGGCTATGTAAAACACAGGGGGCAGACCTTGTATAACATTAGTGATTTAGTAGTCTGAGGATCTCACGCTTTGTGTTGATTTGGCCGCACATTTTTTCCTCTCCCCTTTTTCCTGAAGCTCCACAAAGGGTCTCACGCGAAAACAGTCTTTTCTGGACCTGTGAGTGCGTTTGTCAAGCAGATATTGTTTAGTTTGGACGGGGTAGAGGTTCAATCAGGGTTGTCATAAACTGAGGTATCCCTGTTCTGGCCTTCATTAGCAATCTCCTCTGCTCTAATTAATGCTCCTTCACTAAACAGTGGCTAGAAAGTTTCACTTACTCATTCAAACCAAACACAATGAAGCTAATATATTATTTTTAAGAGCACCGGTGTTTATTTTAACTCTTATCATTTGAACAAACATTTTATGGGCCACCTGTTTGTCTACATAGAAATGTTATTGCTTTTCCATGTCTCACCGTGTGCCGTAAAAACTTGTCACTTTAAAAATGCATTGAAAAACTGCATTCTAACTGTGAGCAAGCTGTTTATGTCACCTGCTTGTCTCCATGGAGATAAATAAGTTGAATGCTATATACTGGAACTTTCTTGGCAACGTCTCCATGGTGATGATCTGCACCTTTAATCATATCTTTTTAATTAATCATAAATACCTCTTATTGTCTTTTTGTCCATATCTGACCTTCACCTTGGCTTAGTGGTGCATGTACCTGTTTGTCACTAACAAGATAGATATGTTTAATGCCACACTATGGAATATTTTTGGCAAGCTAAAACATCTCTAGACAGGCAGGTAGAAAAATCACACAAAGTCACACTTTAGATGCAACAGAGCATATGGAGAATAGCATGAGCAATAACTCATGGTTTAGCTTAAAAATGATATATTTATTTACCAAAGGTTGAGTATTATGTTTTTATGCCATACCCAACCACCAGTGGTGGAAGAAGTACTTAATTTTGCTAATAGAGCAAAACTCTCTCAAGTAAAAGTATCACATGAAAAACATCTACTGAAGTAAAAGTATTTAAGTACCTGTTTAAACATGTACTAAAAGATTAAAAAGTATTTCACGCAGAGTTTGAGATCTAATGAAGCTTCAGATGCAGTGATTTTGATAGATTTGTGCTGAATTTTGTTCAACAAAACAATTGAATCAATCTTTTATTTTATTTTATTTTATTCTAGCTTTTTTATTTATATATTTTTGTTTGCTCAACTTACGAGCATGCTAAAAATAAACTAAATATGAAAAAAAGTGAAAAATATTTTCAGTCTCAAAGTCTCAAACAATAGTCTCAAGCAATAATAAAAAAAATACTTTTAGTTCTCAGTCCTGTTCAAAAATTTTATAGAGTAGAAAGTACAGATACCCGCTTTCAAATACAACAAAGTAAAATTAAAAACTCCTATCCTAAACTGTCCACTTTGAAATCTACTACAGATACCTAAAATGTATACTTAAGTACAGTACTTCATTACTTTTGCTTCACTGTCTTGCACCACTGCCAACAACACAAGTCCTCTGTTAAGTCATTTCCACTTTTTAGTCCTCAGATCTTCTCTCCATGCTATTATACTATATAAGCCTTAAGTAGCTCTCTGTCCTTGGTCTGATGCTGCATGTACCATCACATACGGCGTGAATATTTCATGTGGTTGCTGCGTTTTAGCATTAGCAGATGGAGCAGGAATGTGATGCAATGAACTTAATCTTCATATTTCTTCTTTTCTTTGTGCTTAGCCCTGTAGCCACATGCAAACGATTCTTTATGCATGTGCAGATTGTCTGAAATGTCAGTGTGCATTATGTCTCCACGGTTACGGTTGAGGAGGACAACACCCTATTACTAATAATGAGTTTACTAACGAATTGTCAAATGGCTGTAGGTTGTAATTTGTTCATGTTTAGGCACTACTGTGTGGGTCTTAGGATCACTGTTTACTTGTGAACAAAACAGTTGTGGTGTACCTTGGCGTAAGCTAAATAAATGTTTCTCCATTGGCTCTGCGCGGTTGGACAAGGATGAGTTCTGTTCATCATCACATAATGATTTTCACCGCCTCAGCCTTCGTTCTCAGTGAGGATTCAGCACATTTTCTTTGTTATTTTGCTGAAAAACCGAAGAATCTTGAGTGTTTGTAGACTGGACCGCGGGGATAAACAGGGCTCTGGGCCCCGCTGCTCCACAGTAGACGTGATGGTGGCGCCATAGACTCTGCAGTTGTCGTCTGTGATGGGAACACTGTCCAGCGCTTGGCCCCCGCGCACTCTTTTTCCTGGATCCAAACTCCGCTTCATAACAAACATCATCTACTGTTTCATATCCTCCTCTAAACACAATAGTCTTTAAACAGCAGACACCTGACAGGACAAAGGTCAGTGTAGATGTTATAACAAGCCACCATTAAGGAGTGTGAGCCTATTCTGGGATGTGAAGTGTGGGTGGTGATAGTGATATAAAATTTATATCTCTTGATTGTTATCACAAACATACCTACATAGTATATATACATCATTTCACCTTTTGATGGATTAGATATTTTATAGACAAAAAATCTAAATTATAATTTGAAGAAATCTGAGCTTTTTAAAAGTATATCAAAAGTTTGCTGATCTAATTATTTGTATAATTGTAGTACCTAACTTGAAGTCATTGACCATTTAAAGACAAGCAGATTATCCACCATTCACTAGAACCATGCAAAAGCATAACTGTTCTGGGGCTTCCCCTGTCCTTAGACCCGCCTTCTCAACATGGAAATGCTCCAGAACTGATTCAAATTGATTGATTGTAAATACTGCCTTTCTTTGAAGTGCACAACTGTTTTGTTTTTGGTGAAAGACACACAAAAACATGTTGCTCAAGTGACAATAAGCATTAGAAGCAATAACTGCTGATGGTGTAACAATGACAGAGTTTGCGTACATGGCCCACACTGGGACTTTAGAGACAATCACATTCTTGTAAACATTCTTGTAAACCTCTAATCCTATAGTCACACAATTGTTATTGGACCATAACTAAGCATTTTATTAAACACAAAAACATAATGCATGCTGTTTATGTTTTGTTGTTTCCAGACAGAAAGAACAAAGGGGCCAGAACTAACCCTAACCGGAGGGAACGAGAGGGCACCCGTGGGAGAGGCCGAGGAGGCGGAGGCAAGAGGAGGAAAGGACACGTCAGGACAACCACCTCTCCAAGCCTCACCACCAGCTCCGTCACCTAAGCCCCGCCCCCTCTGCTGCTGACCGCTGGGCTTTAGACTTTCCCCAGCACACAGCGCCTCCTCCCCACACACACTCTCTGACTGACAGCTGTCGTGTCACGGACCACTGACTTCATGCTGCTATGTGTTATTGAAGATGCTCTACAGTGATACACAATGGAGTATTATGTGATACTTGGAACAGACTGGTGACTCCGGAGACATGCTGATCCTCGTTTATTGTGAACCAAAACTCAATCTGATCAAACTGAGGGCTCTCCGCTGGTCTGGAGGATTTGGTTCCAGTATGGTTCTCATTTGATTTTTTTTTTTTTTTTGAAAGAGATGGAAAATGGATTTGCTCAAACCGCTGTCCATGATATAACGCAGTCTATAAGACTCTACTATGTCTTTATATCTATGCGGACTATAGGAGAAGAAGAAGAGAAAGGCACTGGAAAATATTTGTGATTGTATATTGACAGATGGTCTATTATAAATATCTATATGTGAAGGGGCAAATATGTAAAATCTATAGGAGAAGCAAAGAAGTGTGGATCCTCCTCATCTTATGTCTTTGCCTACAGTTTGATGTACATTTTCATCAGATATTTGCATGGCACTTATGGATTCAGTGTGTGTGACCGCTGTTTCATTTTTTAAGAGTAATATGAAGGGTTTATACAAAACACAGACATACGTATTCATTAGTTACTTTAAAGTATACAGAGATAGTATACAAAGATTTGATTACTGCGAAATGTAGCCTAATTTCAAGGCCATTGTCAAACATTAAATGAAAGTAACATGTATTGGAGTCCATTCTAATCTTATGTGGAGCCAAACTGCAGAGGCACCTGTTAGGGACACCCAGACTTACCCCTCCCCAGACACTTCCCAGAGCTTTTACACGGTAATCTTTAGTCAGTGACACAGTCACTGCTACTTTCCCACAATATTGATCCCAAAATATTGAATATTGGCGAATTGGAGAAGCTATGTGATGAACAACTGGTGGAATGGCATAATAATGGTATTTGTCAGGTATGCCATAATAGAGATCTTACAATAATCACAGTGAAACAGATGGATAAAATAGACAGTATTTCATTATAATGATTAAAGTGGATGGAAATCAGATCAATGGAATCTAACATCTCCTTTGTAACCATGTCTTAGCCCTAATGCATGTGTCTGTGTTGTTCTCCAGAAGTCTGGGTGTTGCTTCACTTTTGAAATCATGAAGCTGAAGTTTGGGTGGAGCCTGCAGATGTACATGTGTGTTTACATTTGCACATAAGGTTTAATACAGGCCTGGTGGACAGAGAGGGCCTGGGGCTCTATAATGCACATTTATTTATCACAGATTTTTCTGAAGCCTTCCACTCATCAGCTGCTCTGTATTCATGTTTCCAACAGGCTCAGAACAAACCAGGCAAATGTGCACTTTAGACAAATGTTCTGTTTGCTATGTTTCCATGGGTGTTGCACTCCATTTACTAGTATTATACAGTACAATGCAATAACATTATCTTTGGGTCAATTACACATTTCATTACTTGCTAAAATTACAACTTGTGATGCTGAATATGTGGCACAGTGTTACTCAAATGAAGTATTAGTACTATCAACATGTACAGCTTATTCTGTAGACACCTAAATAAAGTTGGGATATTGTTTATAAAACTACAAATGTTGTGCTACTTTTTATTTTTTGACTGTCATATCATACACCTCAATTTCAAATCCACACATCTCAAGTGTTCAAGGCAGTTTAGACAAATCAGAAATCAGAAGAAATCAGGAAAGGTTTTATTGCGATTGTCAGTGAACATGAACATAAACAATGAACAAAAGCAAGTATTGTAAAATAGCAAAAAATCTAAATAAAGTTACAAAAAATATGGTAAATAAATATAGACTTTGATACACAAATATAAAATACACAGTACAAAACAGCACAAAACTATCAGTGCAAGAAAATAATTTATAGTTGCAATTTTAGAGTGTTCTGTTCTGAGGCAAGGGGAGGGGCTCAAATAGTCCACATCCTGGGCATAGACTGTGTAAATTGACAATAGCTAGCCTCTGTGTTCCAAAAAGGGAGTGTTTCCGGGTGCTCCCAGGTTCTGGCTTGACTTTACACTGAAAAATTGTCACCCCTCTTTCTGTAGCTGCTGCACTGAACCTCATCATCTACATGATCCTGGTGTTTTTATCCATAAATAAATTCCTATTCCTAATGTGGAGCTGGCTCCAAATTCATCCCTATAACCGCTAGCCTCATGAGCTTCATTTGACCAGAGCCGAACTTTATAGGTGATGTCACACTCTCTTAGTCCACTTCTTTAGAGAGTCTGTGGTCCAGGGTGAGGGCGGTTGTCATCCCACCTGTTGGAGACATGGTGATGAAGGTGGTGAGGATGGACTCAGTGATGGCTGGTTGGTTTTCCTCAGCTGTCGCAAGAACAATATCCTCCATGGGTCTTCTTGATGAGTGAGCTGATGGTGGGCTTGAGATCCTGGGTGATGGTGGAGCAGAGGAAGAGGAAGGAGTCCACAGTAGAGATGGAGGTGTCAGTAAGGGCGAGTGGAGACGGGGGGTCAACAATCTGGACCTGAGAATCGAGGTCCAGATTGTTGCCACTGCACCAGATCATGTCTACCTCTTTAAAAAGGCCATATGCTATTTTCTGATCTATGTTGCAATGTTGAGTCTTCATCACAAACATACTTGGTGTTGTTCAGACATGTTTAACACACAAACTCTAAAGCTGAGTTCTTCTCTCAAATGGAAATACGCTATTCCACCTTGTGATGTCATGTAGAAGTACAAAAAGTTCCCCATTGTGCTTTTAAACTCCAGTCACCTTAACTGGAATCATCTGGATAATTTCATTCCTGGAACTGCAAAGCTGTTAAATTGAAAACTACCACTTCATGACATCACAAGGTGGTGACTCAAACATGTGTGAATGAAACAAAACACAAGTCCACCAGTGTATGTTTTCGAGGAGGTAACAGCATTATAGCATGGCTTAAAGCTCACAACAGTCAATTTAACATAATATAGGACCTTAAAAGTTTATTGTAAACACTGTCCACTATTAAATGATGGTGTTGCTGAGGTCATAGGACATAGTTTTCTCCTCTCCTGTATCTCCTTTTAAAAATGTAAACCTGCTTTTGCCAGACAGGAGATAGGCTGAGGTCTATATATGAAGTATATATGGGCCTATAAACACATTGAATTACACTGTGGAGAGAAAAAGTCGTGCCCTAGCTATACTATAAGTGTCCTTCTACCCACTGTGAACAAATACACCCATAACTTTTGTCAGCATATTGTAATATCAAATAATGTAATAACTTGGAGACTAAGAGATGTATTTTTTCCAGCGGACACTACACTTTAAAATTTGGTCTTGTTAAAGCAGCCATAGCTCAAATGGGGCATAAAACCAGCCGTTCCGTGACCACTGGGAATGGACTGTATAGGCGATGTCATTAGTGCTGCAGGAGGCTGGTACAGCTGTCTACAGGCAGTGATGGGAAGAATACTTTGAAAATGTATTTAGTTATAGAATACTGAATACCTGCATTAAAATGTATTTTGTAACATATTCTGATATATGTTCCAATCAGAGTACTGTATTCTGATTACTGGATACTTTTAAATTGAGTTGCATTAAATCATAGTGGACAAAAATAACATTATTTTTGCAATTATGCATTCATTTGTGGCTAATTATAGGCAAAATAGCGTGTGTCTTTTTTCTTAAGAGTACCATGATGAAGTACCGTCATGTATTCCTTTTGAAGTAGGAAAGTAACTGTAATCAGAATACCACCAACAGAAAAGGTATCAGTACAAAAATACAGGTACTCAAAATGAATATTCTGAATACGTGTTTTCGGTCCATGTGTTCAGTTAGCCTCCAACACTGTCCACGGGAGGCCGTGAAGGGGGAGCACCTCTGGGATCTGCACCACGGACGAGCCGGTGATGGGACGATGATCCTGATCAGGGCCAAACGCTGGCGTCTGCACCCGGCTCGTAAAAGTAGAGACAGGAATAAAAACTAATGGTGTGTCGTTGCCAGTCGGGGCGGGGGGGCGTGCGCAACAGAGCAGCCGTTTCTCATTATTCCCAGGGAGGGCAGCTCGCGAACAGTCGGGTGTGCTGTAAATTAGGCATTCATCACTCGACTTGAGCATAAATTGTGGGGCTGGCTCCAGTAGACAGAGGAGACGCCGTGCACCTCCCTCTCCATGCGCCGCGGTGTCCGACAGAATTTACTGAATTGATGGTGATGGTGATTCTTCAAAATAAACTGTAGAGCTGCCAGTCTTTTCAATAGTCAGGATGATTTTATGACTCGCACTATTAACTTTTGTTTCATGCCTCTAAGAGAGTATTGCGTCATTTATGGATCACTGGGTCTCCATATATCACCACTGTGCCATTACAAAGATGGGCCTAGATCAGACTGTTACACGTAGACTACACTGACTAACACTTTTGATTTATTTCTTTAATTTATTGCTGAATATGGAGATTGAAGAGCCACAATAAAATGTCTGTCAGTGTCTCTGCATGATGCACCATTTTCTTTTGTTTTATAGATGCTCTAGGCCTATAAGTTTCTTGGTGGAGGACAGTCCATATTGTTTCTATTGTTCCATGATATGGAATTCAATTACAGGTGTTACATGTAACATATAATATGTTACTACACATTATTACAAATCTGATCTGTAACTTGGTTACTGTCATTGGTTGTATCCATGGAGAACGTTTAGTTTAATGCAGTAATGTGGAACCATCCAGGCTAAGCGTCTTGCTCAAAGACACACAGACACACACAACTGTCATTGTGTCTATAAGTTTGAATGTTGTTTGTTACATGATTTGGGTGAAGAGTGTTTGCAAAGGCGAGGAAATACAAGAGATGATAAATCAATTAAAAGGCAAATATCACTTTACTATATTACACAAAATAGACTATGAGCTTTAGGCCATGTTAGAATGTTGTTACCTTCTCAAAAACTTACCTGGAGTTTTGTTTGATTAATCCTTTATTATTAGTCTGTCTACATCTCCAAAGGTCAAAATGCTCTTTTCCACCTTGTGATGTCATGTATTAGTTTCTAGTGGTAGTTTTTAAGTTAACAGCTACCTTTTATCTTTAGTTCAGAAGAGACTGCCAATTGAAGTGCTCCAAGTGATACCTGAGAAGGTGTAAGTTTAAAAATACAGTGGAGCACTTCCTGTATTACCACATGACATCACAAGGAACTTAGCCTCAATATACAGGGTTTGTAATATCATAATAAGGTTTTAAACCAGGCTTTAAACAAGGTTTTAAAATGTATCAATATAAACATAAAATACATCCACATTACTATTCGTATTAAAGGTACATTGTGTAATTTTTCTGCTGGGCGGACCGTCAAATGCTTTTCTCTATGGAAATGTAATTACTTTGTATGGGATGTTTCACAGTATGGTTAAATGTTATTATTAAACATCAACAAGGAGACCAATCCAGACCAAGTTACAGATCAGATCTATGGAAAAGAAACCCTGCTCACAGTCAGAATGCCTGTTTTTCTAGGTATTTTTGACCTATAAAACCACCTGTAAACCACCTTTAATAAATGTAAGGTAGAGCTGTTTAATGTCATACTGTGGAACATTCCTGACAGATGGCATATCCATGGAAACAAACAGATGACGGACCCTCCACTAGCAAAGTTATATCAAAAACATTCTCTGAGTTGCGTTTGGTTTTGCAGTTTAATCTCCGTTGTGTCAGTAGTTCCTCACCTCAGACGCCCTGGCCAGCCCGCTCTGATAGCATCATCCTGGGGTGTTGTGGTAATGCTCTGTAGAAATGGCCTAATCCCGGTGGAAGTCTCCCAGAAATCTGCTGTCATCGTGTGGGTGAGAGAGAGGTCAGGGCGAATGAGGAGAGCACCCTGACCACCCTGAATCATAAACCCCACCCATGGGCGCCCCCGCAACCCCTACCACCCCCACCACCCTCACGTTGGAGCTCTGGGGGAGGAAAGGGTCTGTATGGTTTTCTGGGGAACATCATCAGAGTTGGGAAATAGACAACAAATCTTTCAGTGCATTGTCTTCAACAGTGTGTATAGTCTGAGTTGTTTTTGTTGTAGTCGTACTGAGTGAAAAACCATGTAAAATGTGACTATTAAGTGATGGGATTATCTGATGTAGATTCTGGTTATTAAAAATGAATCAAATAAATACACAAATTCTAATTATTACCTTAAGTAATATACAAACTCTACTAACACTGTGCTTGAAGGTTTGTTATTATTACCGACTGGAAAAAGCAGCCAAGATGTTGAAGGGGCCTATTGTTACTTTCAAATAGTTTATATGAGATGAGTTAAAGTGCGCACAGTAACTCCATAAGTCACAGTTCCAAAATAAAAGGGACTCTATGTAAAATTTCTGGTGTGTGTGTGGGGAGGGTCTGCCTTAGGGAAAAAAATAATAAAAAATCAGATGTGGAGTGGCCTGTAACTTGGTCAGGGGACCTCACCTGCTTGTCTCCATGGAGATGAACAATTTTAATACCATACCCTGGAACATTACAGACAAAGAAAAGCGACAGTGACTGATTGGTCTGGTCCAAGAATGTCCAAACTTTTTTCACCGAGAGCCTCATACTGAAACTGAAAGGAGCCATAGAGCCACAGATACAAGACACTGAAGTGAAACATACAAAAGGTTGCGTTTGTCTTTGGTCTGAAGCGAACGCAGCTTTAATAAGGCTGTATCTCATCTTACACCCCACTGCTCTAGACACACCTGAGACGCACAAACATTTCTAGGTGAGGTTAGAACAAGCACAGGTCTGATATACGTGAGCCACTGACATGCTCCAAACCTATAGTGTTTTTTGCGTTGAGGTGTATAGTGCCCTCTTCTGGTGAATTGTGGATTAACGTAACATAGACAAACCCAAAATTAAAACGTTAATAAAGTACACTATGGAGAAGAGTAATAGATTTTCCTTTCCTTTCGTTCATGTGTATATTTATGAAATGCATACAACAGGTGAGCACTCCAAAGGTAAAAAAGAATGTGTCAGTCATTTGATTATGTAAAACAACTGGGGTAGGACATTTAAAAAAAACAAAAAAAAACTTTTTAGGACCTGGTCCCAAATATGTAAGTAAGTAAGTAAGTAAGTAAGTAAATAAGTAAGTAAGTCTTTATTTATATAGCACTTTTCACAGACATTTTCTGTCCCCAAAGACGCTTTACACAGTATTATTCAGCATTTTTCATTCAACATTCATTCATTCAGCATTATTCATTCACTTTATACCCTGGTGATGGTAAGCTTCTATTGTAGCCACAGCTGCCCTGGGGCACACTGACAGAAGCGCAGCTGCCATGCCAATCTGTGCCATCGGTCCCTCCAACTACCACCATCACTCACACACACACCACTTTCATACTGGCCAATGTGGGTGAAGTGTCTTGCCTAAGGACACACAATGTACATGTACATATCCTTGTTTTTGTTTTGTATTTTTGTTAGTGTTGGTGATTTTGTTTTACCTTGCCCAAACAAATAAATAAATACAATAAAATACATTTTAGAATATATGATTGGCAAGAGAGTTTTATTCAATAAATAACTTAAAGAAAGAAAATGTTCAAATTGGACATTTATGTTATGGATTTGATTATGAACCATTTATGGTGAACCAAAAGAAAAAAAAAAAAAAAAAAAGGTCCATACTTGATTGCTGGAATTTGGCTATGAAAATGGAGAAACTGTTACTGTGTTATTTTATGTATAATTTGGTTGAACAATATTTCAATATTTTAACAAAAATACTTTACGAGACAGTCATTGTTTAAGTATTATTAAGTATTAGTATTAGTATTAGTATTAGTATTAGTATTAGTATTAGTATTAGTATTAGTATTAGTATTAGTATTAGTATTAGTATTAGTATTAGAGCAATAATACTCACAATGTTTCCACTACGCTTGGGGTCAGCTTCACAATATTTATTTTTTTATGTTTTCATTGTATTTTATTTTTTTATTGACAGCAACCTGATTTCGAAATTATGCGCTTCATCTTCACACCACCAGAGGGAGCTATAATCCCATAAAAACTGAAAGCGCTTCCAGACGCCACTATCAGAAACACCTTTTTACATGATGAGTGTATCATATTTATTACAGTGACGCATTTTCACGTCGTGTTCTTCTGTGAGAGAAATCCTTCATGCGTAATAGCCCTTCGGCAGAATGAGACTTCCCATGATTCCCATTGACAGCTTGTATCTTGTGCAGGTGTGAGCTGTCTAAACATGAAAAAGGATGGGCCTGTCCAAATAAGTCTATGCTCACACATACAGAGGAGTCATTAATAAAGTCAACACGTTCACAGACTTCCTGCGTAAGAAAACAGGTTTATAGGGGATGTTACTGGGAAAAAATACAGTTTTTATATTATGCGTTATTATTATTTTAAACCTTTTATGGAGACCTTACTCATGGACATATCAAGATTTCCACCATTTCTCAATAAAATACAGTATTGTAGTATGTGTCACTGGAAACAAGTATTAATCCTGGATATCCGAGCAAACAAACAAGTTTATGTCTTTCTTCATTTTAAATGCATAAAACATCACCATTAGCTTGTCTTCCTGAGGTATTATTTAATTTGCGAGTTAACTAACAGAAAGAAATGCATCAAATCTTACAAATCCAAAAATGGGTCCAGTGTGGGGGAAAAGAAAGAAAACATAATAATAATAATAATAATAATAATAATAATAATAATAATAATAATAAAATAATAATAATAAATAAATAAATAAAAAATACAGTAGCATATCCACATTTTGTTCAGCAGATTTGGCTACTATGAGACTGTTTCTAAGGTTACATTTACAATGAAACAAATCCTCGTATCACTGTATCACTGTATCACTGTATCACTGTATCACTGTATCACTGTATCACTGTATCACTGTATCACTGTATCACTGTATCACTGTATCACTGTATCACTGTATCACTGTATCACTGTATCGTGAAAAGTAGTAAGTAGTTCTCGCTACGCTGTTTCTCGTTTGTCTATGGTTTGTTTAAACTGTTTTCCACAACAGCGTCATATGACCGAGGTCATGAACCCAGCGAATCAGGAAGGCACAAGTCAGAGTGACATTGTCCAGTAAGCACGGCAACAAGTGCTCCTACGTTAGCATATCAATGTTTTCAGGCATCCACACAGTGCTGGATCAGATCTGTACTCAGATGAATTCATGGGAGCTGGCGGCACCAGATTGTTCTATCTCTGGAGCTGACTATTTCCATCGGATTAGTGTGGCCAAACACTGCATGCACTACAAAAATGACTCAAATACGTACTAGTGTGGATGGGGCCTTAGTATTATCTATTTCTTCAAGCAAAAATATATAAATCCTCCTCATGTCTGGGTGGGTGTCCTCCAAGGGCTTGTCTTACCCCCATTAAATTAAACCAAAGGATTAGTTCTCAAGGGAGGTAGAAAGTATAAACATTCTTAATTGTCATTTTTATTTTGATAGGAAGCAAAGGAGTAATTTAACAGATTGAATATAAAATGTTCCTTTAATACTAGTATATAGACCTGTCCCAGCTGTAGTTATGTTGTACACAGTGGATACAACCCTGAACTGTGGAAAACTGTCCTTGTTTTCCTCATTACAGCCTGAGAGAGCTCTGTACAAACAACCCCTCCTGACCTCAGCGGGGAGGAGGACCGCGCCAAGCCACAGACACACTGGCCCAAAGGCACAAGGGCAGCGGGTAATGGAGAGCGGAGAGTCAGCCTGGGACACAGATGCATGCTGGGAGGTTACTCACTCGCTCAGCTCATCCTCCACAGCTGCTCCGAGCCCTGAACTGTGGTAAAGCCAATGGGCCAGAACTAATGGAGGATAAACATTTAACTAGTCGTGGAAAAACGGCTGGAGCGCAGTTAATTACGGGCTGGAATAAATAACCTATTGCTTTTGTGTAGTATACTTGTTTGGAACTGAAGCTTTCAACCAGGGAGACTGTATTTTCAACTCTGTTTTTAGGCTATACCCATAGATTGTACATATAAA
Source organism: Boleophthalmus pectinirostris (assembly GCF_026225935.1). Lineage (NCBI taxonomy): Eukaryota > Metazoa > Chordata > Actinopteri > Gobiiformes > Gobiidae > Boleophthalmus > Boleophthalmus pectinirostris. Next base: position 13,315,899 of record NW_026571447.1, on the reverse strand, counting down.
TGGACATAACTAACCCGCTAGCCACCATGTTCCAATTAGAAAGTGAGCACGGGGGAGCTTTTGGCTCAACTGACTTTACCTCCAATTAACTAAAATCGTCATCCCTCTCTCTGTAACTACCGCATTGAGCCTCATCATTTTGGTCTTAAAATGTTTGTATTACTGTAACCTGCTCTCCTGTACATGATCCTGGTATTTTTATTTCTCTATTTTGTCTGTAAAAATAATCCTAATCTCGAACGCAACTCCAAATTTGGTTCATTTGACTGGAGCTGAGCACTATGGGTAATGTCACACAGTCTTAGTCCACTTCTTTATACAGTCTCTGGTTATACGTCTTTTAACCAAATCTGTATGTTGCCAAGTCTGCTTTTTTATAGCAAGTTTGGGGTTCTATTTTTTGAAAGTAGCTAGCAAATTTTAAGTGTTGCGGGTTGCATTTTGGGGGGCGTGTTCCTGCTTGCCCATTTTCAGATCATCAAAGAGGTTTTTATTTTAGCTTTGTTTAACTTTTCCACGTTAATGGACCCAGTGACGATTGAATAAACGAGGGAGTTTTTTGTGGGTCGCAGATTTTGCTTTGAGATATTTTTTATTTTTTTATTTTTGATCACTTGTTACTTTCTGAAAATCTTGCAGATCTTTCACTGTCAGCCAGTCACATTTTGGTACAGTACAGCTACAGTTAAGTGCAGCAACAGCATTAGAAATTGCCTCATCCTAGTATCACAAACTACTATATTTCAGCACAGGTTTAGATAACCACTTGTGTTTTTCATAGACTGTATAAAGAAGTGGACAAAGGGAGTGTGACAGTTTTCATGGGGTGACAATTTTTCAGTTTAAAGTAAATTGACGCCAGAATCGATGGAGCTGGAAGCACCGCATGAACATTTCATATATAGAATGCAGCGGCTTGCAGGTTAGGTATGTCCATTTATATATACAGTCTGCGTTCTTTTCTCTTTTGTTGCCTGATTCCTGAAACTTTATGCTGCTTTACTTAGTTATTTCTCTGTAAAACCTAAAATGTGTGGTTGCAAAATCGGACTATATAGTTTATATTAAAATATGCCTCTTATGTACTGTAACCATGTTGACTTTTCTGTTTCCAGTCCAACAGACACTTCCCCACTAACATTTCATCACTCTGAGGATGAGCAGTCTCGGATGATGACACTAACCGCTCTCACCAGCTGTTTCCACGGTGCCGACAGAGCCGACTACAGTAAATGGGTCCAAAATGCTGCAAATGACAAGCTCATGCAGTGGACCATATCTGATACTGTTGACTGGACTAATAGTTGTATTAACATTTCCATATAAGCTGACTCATGTTTTAGTGTACTGTCGAGACCGAGTACAAGATATGAACTCAAAGTGCACTGTGTTCTGTTATCAACAAATTAATAACGCAAGGGTTGTACTTGTTAAAAGTCTCATAACAAGGGAGGATCATTTCATTAAATATTAGGCTAAAAACCTGAATATGTAAATCACAAGACACAGGTGATGTAATATTTTTAATCTACTTACAAGTCTTGTGTAAACACTTAGTCCATCAAGGTATTGTATAATAGTATGTATTATTTGCTTGATGTTTTTGAAAAACAAGTAATTGGATTTGTACAGGACTTTTCATGAGACTCAAAGCACCTCATTCACTCCACACTAAGTAGTTGTTAGTTGCTGTTGAAGCCAGAGCTGCCCTGGGGTCGACTGAGTGCTTCAAGGCTGTCAATCTGAGCCATCACCATAGACTGTATATATAAATGAACATAGCTATCCCACTAGCCGCTGCGTTCCAAACAGAAAGTGACCATGGGGGTGCTTCCAGCTAGCCTGATTCATCATCTGGTTTCACTTTGTGGAAACCGTCTGACCTCATGGCTTTAGGATTTGTTCACTTGACAGTAAGAGGGTTTCTATTTCACCAGTCTCTGCTGTTTGGTCATGATGTATGTAATGGTCCAAATCCCATAGGAAGAAGGGCAATAACATCTTTCCCCTTGATAAAATTCACCAAACATTCTCTTTGTTTTGGCTTTAACTCCTCGATCTCAGGAATCGTTGCCAACATAGAATGTATGACTTCATCCATCTCGACCGCTTTGTTTACTGTCGTGCTGTACCACAAAAGGGACCCAGACAGGAGCTTGAGTTTGATGTCATGTCATGGCTCTTCACTGACTGACCGGTGTGCGGTCTACAACTTTCAGGGTTCTTGCAAACCATCTAGTGTATTCCAATTCCTGAGGAGGCACTAGGTGGCACCAGCCTGGCTAGCTTCCAGCTCCACTGACTCTGACGCCAACTGACTTTACACTGAAAAATGGTCACTCCTGTCTGTGTAACTGCTGCAGTGAGTCTCGTTATCTGTAAATAAATTCCTGTTTCTAATATGGAACTCAATTCCAAATTCACACTTGTAACTGCAGGCCTCGGTGAGCTTGATTTGACTGGAGCCGAATGAGAGGAAATAGGGCAGTATCCAAACGGTAAGACCATTTGATTGCAAACAAAAACAAGAACCAAAGCCACAATATTAGTTACATGATGACAAATGTTTTGTTCTCAACAAGAATTGCAGATATTACATAAAATTCACTCTACCACACTACCAGTGCACTGTCCCACTTTAACCGAATGCTTTTAACTGTATGTTTTTTATTTGTTTGTTTTTACTTTTGTCTATGCTTTTTATGTGTTTATTGCTGTAAAGTGACAACAGTAAAAAGGTCCTTAATAAATTAAATGCATCATTATTATTATTAATAATAATATTTAAATGATTCACGTCCCACTAGAGCAGCCGTCACCTGTTAATATCCTGGTATTATAACACAATGACATTTTTGGCGTGCACCTCCAAACCATTATTTCTAAACACTCAGAGGCTTAATGATATTTTATAGTAAAATAATAAATACACTCTCTTTAATGGCGGTTTTAGTGATAAGTGCCGGTGAGGAGTGTAAACAGTGTGGACATGAAGAGGGTTAGAAGGCTCTGTTAATCATCGGCAAAAGCTTTTATATGGACTTATAATGGAGTCTGGGAATACCACGTGTCCAAACGGAAACATGTCCAGTGTTACAGAGTTTAGTTAATTATGTTATGTTTATTCAATTATGTTAGGCTTTATTTATTTATTTATTTATTTATTTTTACAGTTTGCTTTTGCTTCTGAAATAGCTGTAGCTGTCTTTTTTTTTTTCTTTTACACATGTTGGCTGTTGGAAAGTAACTATTTGTGTTACCCTATTGTATGAACACCATACTACAAAGATAATAAAAAACAATTGTAGTACTTTCTTTTATATTATCATGTGGTCTTATATCTGTTTAGTCTCTCAGTCATCCAGGTAGGTTCTATTGTGGTCCATGTGCGCATACTAGTCTGTGTGTTCTTATACTTGTCTGATACATTTCAAAATCAAAAAAAAAATCTAAAGGTTAATTCAAGCATTTCTGTCAATGTTACTTCTTTAGTACCGATATCTGCTCAAATGTTGCCTGATTCATCAGCTGGTTTCACCTCATGGAAGCCATCTGACCTCGCACCATTAGGATTCATTCGCTCGACGATAGGCGGGTATTTTTTTGTTTAACCAATCGCTGGTATTTGGTCGTGACATATGTAATGCACCGGAACACTCAGTGGTGTCCAAGTACTTGCACAGCACAACAGCAAACAAAACAGAGAGTGAACATGTCTGCCAACGATCAATGTTGTTTCTGCGAGGTGAACTTGCGAATTAAAGGTGCAAAAAAAAAACAAAAAAAAAAACGAAGTTTGTATTTGACAAAGAAAGTCCAAAGGAGGATAGCATATGCAGTCTGCTATTGCAACTCGGGTTGGTTCAGCTCTTCGCTGATTGGCCGATGCGTGGTCTACAACTTCCAAGGGTCTCACAAACTGTCTAGTGTGTTCCGATTCCTGACCTAGTCACTGGAAAGAAATGAAATTGAGCGGAGGGACTAGGTGGCGCCAGCCTGGCCAGCTCAAATTAGCATGCAGTTTCAGTATTAGTTTTAGTATTGATTAGTATTAGTATTCGATAAGTTTGATAACCCTAGTCACAGGTGGGATTAAATAGTAGTAGTAGCATGTTTGAGTAACCCTTTATTATTAGTTTTTCTACATCTCCAATGCTCAAAGTGCCCTGTTCCACCTTGTGATGTCATGTTATGGTAGTTTTAAAGTTTTCCATTGGCATTTTCAGGTCTGAAATTATCCAAATGATTCTAGTGTATGAAGTGTATGGAATTTAAAACACAGTGAAGCAACAAGAAAGAGCATTATAACAGATCAGAAACAAACATAATATAGGGCTCTTTAAATCCTGCCCAGTTTAGAACGACAAACTTAATTCTTTTGTTAAAATTAAACTATGAGATACACTAAGAAATATAAATAAGCCTTATAACAGTTTTGACAGGTATAGTAGCTGCACTATTAAAGTATCCTGTGTATTTCTTTAGTTATACAGTATAGAGTACTTAGAAGCAAAAGAACGGTTTATTTCTACTACTTACTTGTTGATCATACATCATTAGGAGTGACTGTGGGGAACATGGCAGCCCCCTTCCAGACAAATGACTAGTGACAACTTTGACACAACACATGGCACTGTGCATTAAAACAGCGCCCCCTGATGGACTGTGGTTGTGACATTTGGTGTTTATCTTGTCACACTGAGAAGCCCTTCTCAAATTATAGAGTTTGTTTTTATGTAGTCTAATAATTATCCTCCCTAGAGTGAATTTCGTAACTGCTCGCTTAAATTAGTGATGTTTTGAAGAAATGTCTGGGTGTGGTGCAGTCGACAAAAAGGTCAAAGAAGTAAAGGTTCGAGATGAGTTACTGCAGAGTTTAGTCACTGTTCCAAGTAATACTAACCACTCTGCCACAAAGCATCTCTGATCACTTGTAAGGACTAGCAAACATAAAAAGTACCTTATTTTATCAGATAATTTCTACTAAAAACATTACATAAACTTACTTTAAAGGGCCCATATTGCACTATTTTCTGATATAAGTTATAATGTTGTTTCCTCATTACAAACACACATGGAGTTCTGTTTTTGTTTCATTTACACCTTTAACACACAACACATACATTTAAGATAAGTTCTTCTCTCAAACAGAAAACACTCTGTTTCGCCTTGTCATGTCATGTGGTAAGACAGGAATTGCTCCACTGTGTTTTTAAACTCCACACACCTTCACTAGAATCATTTGGCAAAATTCAGCCCCGGAACTGCACATGTCTACAGAATAAAAGTTGTCAAATGTAGCTGTTAACTTGAAAACTACTACTACATGACATCACAAGGTAGAACAGAGCATTTTGAGCTTTGGAGATATAGGCAGACTAATAAACCAGGATTACTCAAACATGTGTGAATGAAACAAAACACAACTCCAGGTATGTTTTTGATGAGGTAACAACATTATAACATGGTTTAAATCTCACAAGAGTTGATTTTGTGTAATATAGAACCTTTAAAATGCACAATTGTTTTTCATTTCCAAGGTGTATTCTGGTTGAAGATTAACCTATTACATTCAAAGAGGTATGCATACGTATATTGCCAGTAAATATGCAATGTAATAGGTCAGCTTTGGCAAACCGCACAAAGGACAGATAGGAGTGTCATTCTTTTACACGTGGAAACTTTACCTCATCAGGTTTTAAATTAACCTCATCATAAGGTAAACTGTATTAATCATTCCTGCTCCACTGACAGCATCTTAGCCACCACTTCTATTTAATATCAGTACGACAGGTTAAGATCGTTCCACTAAAACATGGTTAAGACTTTACTTTTTTGATTAAGTTTATAATTTTCCTGTCAGCTAGTAACTATAATGTTAAGAAGAGTCAAAACTTGTTTAAACTGCACAATAATTTTGGTTAAACTAATACAAATAAATGACAATGACACCTTTACATTGTTAAATGAAGATAAAGCTGCACTGCACATTTTTTCTCGTGGAGGTTGGTGGTTTACCTCCTTGTCTCCATGGAGATGTTACTGCTTTGGAATGTTACACGGTATGACATTCAACATATCCACAGAGCGTTTATTCATTACGGCGTTTCTATTGCTGAAAAATACAAGAATTCCTAAAGGCAACTCTCCACAGATCTGAATTATAATTGTAACCTGCTTGTCTCCCTCATGATGGATGGGTTTATCTATACAGTGGAACATTTTTACCTGTTTAATATCATACTGTGGCACATTTCAGGCAGAGCAATGACATATCCATAAAAACAAGCAGGTGACGGAACCTCCACCAAAAAAGTTACACAAATGAGCCTTTAAAGCAAACCAGCTGACCCTTCCAGACACACAGAACGAAAGTGCCACAGAGCTTTTCCGCATGTGCACATCCTCTCTCTTTCTTTCTCTTCCTCTCTCTCACTCCACCACCCCCCCTTCCTCCACACTCTCTCCCTCTCCTCCTTCCCCCCTCCTCCCTCCCGGCCCGAGCGGCTACAACTTTTCCATTTCCTTTTTTGGTGAAAAAATCCGCAACTTGGTGCAGGGAGGAGGACATCGCACCCAAGCCGTGAGCCTGGAGAGTGGGTCTGCTCCGTGTGTGTGTACAGTCCCATCAAAGAGTCCACTCAGCATAAACATTGGAGCGTGCAGTTTACCGAGCTTACATGCATTCACACACTTTATTGTTATGTTACAGTGAAATAAAGTAGATTAAGTTTGTGCTCTTGGTGGATGTGGTTTATCATCTAAGTACAGCAGTGGTGGAAGAAGTACTCAGTAAAAGTACAGATACTGGAGCAAAAAAACTCTTAAGTGAAAGTAAAAGTATCATATGAAAAAGTTAAAAGTATTAAAATATCTACTTAAAATTGCAATTAAAGAGTAAAAAGTAAAAGTATATTGTGCACATTTTGAGGGCTTATAAAACTTCAAATGTACTGATTTTGATACAGATTCATGCTGAATTTTGCTCAACAAAAACTTGATTTGTTTTTTCCTAGCTGTTTTTATTTGTATATTTTTGTTTGTTCAAATTATGAACTTAATATAATAAACCCTGCATTCATTTCAGCAGATCTGAAAATATAATACAAAATACTTTTAAAATTACTTTTCCGTCCTGTTCAAAGAATGTAGTGGAGTAGAAAGTACAGATACCTGCTCTCAAATATAGTGAAGTAAAAGAAAAAAAACAAAAAAACAACAACTTTAAAATCGACTTAAGTAAAGTACATATACCTAAAATTGACACTTAAGTACAGTACTTTACTACTTTAACTTGACACCTCTGAAGTATAGTGAAAACATTCTTCGAAAGAATACGCAGTATTCTGTTATACGAATACCACCGAGTACTATGAGCTCATAAAGAAGTAATGCGCACCCAACCGCAGCCACAAAAAAACACACAAAGTATAAAAATGTCCGCAGCGTATATTTATTTCATTAGACTTCACAAATCGAGCTAACCATCGTAGCATGTAGCCGTATCACATATTCCTGATTTACAGTAAGTTCATCCGGCTGTGACCACAACAGTTTACATATGCTGAAACACGTATATGCCAACTCTGACTCACCAGCATCAAAGCGGGAAAAAAGATTATAGAAATGCATTTTTAAATTTTACACACAAACAGTAAAACAAAAAATTTAAAGCGTGTTAATAAAGGGGCTAAAAACATGCACGTAGATCTGCTGCTCGCAATAAGCATCAGTGACAATTAAATATTTACAAATGAAAAGTACAAGTACAATTCCATAATGTTGAGTCACTGGAGGTAACTACAATAGAGTTGTTTTTAGATAATCATTGAACACACTGCATGCCTTATAGATGATCAAGCATAGGGACCTTACTATAATGATAAAGGTCCAGTATTACACAACATTGACTCTTAAGAGCTTGTTCTCATGCTATAATGTTATCTCCTCAAAAAACATACTTGGAGTTGTGTTTTTATTTCATTCACATGTTTAAGTAACCCTTTATTATTAGAATGCCTATATCTCCAAAGCTCAAAATGCTCTGTTCCACCTTGTGATATCATGAAGCGTTTTCAGTTCAACAGCTACCTTTTATTTCTAGTTAAGTAGAGATTGCCAGCTCCAAGGCTGGAATTGTCCAAATGATTTTAGTGAAGGAGTATGAAGTTTAAAAACACAGTGGAGCACTTACCACGTGACATCACAAGGTGGAACAGTGTTTTCCGTTTCATTCACACAAACCCTGCATATTCAATGCAGGGTTTGTGTGAATGAAACACAACCCCAGGTATGTTTGTAATAAGGGAACAACATTAAAACATAGGTCAGAAAATAAGAGTAATATTGGCCTTTTACTGATAATCAAACATTTTACAATGACTTCAAACATTTATATTATGTCAGCTTTTTCCATAAATGTGGTATTCTGTAGATATTATTTGGTTAATTCATGTTTTGAGTGTGCCCACCTGCTCCTCCAGTACTTTCTTTGGACTTTTGGACTATTTTCTTGTGCCTGTTGCTTGAGACATGTCCTTAATCGACAGATCTGAGTTGAATCACGTCCTTTGAGTCCCTGACAGTGTCCAAACTTTGTTGGAATTGTTGTGGTTAAAAAAACAAAACAAAAAAAAAACAGAAAAAAGACTAAAGCAGGAATATGACACATCAAAGTGGCATGTCTGTCTGTGGCAGTGAAATGTCTTATGTGCACAAACTGTAGAGACGAGCAACACCAGCCAAAGTGCAACAGAACTGAATGAAATACTAATAAGAATTTTTTTTTGCAAAGTACAATTTTTCTTTTTAAAATATTGTTTATAGTTTCTATAGGTATAGATTGTCACTATTTTTACAACAGTGTTGCGCTTTCTCCCACTTTCTATAGTTCAGAAAAATTACCGGATGAAGATGAAACATTTGAAATAAAGTGATTGCATTGGATTGTTAGACGCAATTTAGCAAATCTGTTTTGCCTTTAAAGTATGTATTTTTATTATACATATGTCACATATTATACTGTCTCTGGGTCCAGACCCACTGTTTGAGAACCATTGCATTTATCATTTATAAACACATTAAGAAAATCCACCAACAAATCATCAGTTTACCGTCTCCTCACTTACCTAAACACACTTTTAAAAGTGACTGGCACTTTTATCTCTTTGGTTTTATAGCATCTTTGATTTTGCATACCAACTTCTAAGGCACATTTTAGTATATGTATTTTTATTTTCTTACATTGTAAGTTAGTTTACAGGTTAGTCTATTATGTAGGGTTGTTCAGCAATTGCATTCTTTCTTTGTGCCCATATTGGAATATTCTCTGTGTCTAACTATTAATAAAAGGTCTACCAAATATATAGATAGCTCTACTTGCAAAACTCATTCTGTGACTTCTATACAGCATTAAACTGCTTTATGGACAACAAGGAACAAGTATGTTTATCACAAAGGGAAACCCTGCGTGCATCTTTGCATAGGCATGGTTGTGTCCAATACTGTGAAATCAAACACAGAGTCACAATGTGGTAGGGCATCTGGAATAGCAGGTTTTATAGGCTGGTGTGGCATTCGCGGCATAAGATCTTGTCCCCATCTGGAAAGAAGCCTGCCCCCACCAGGGAGACAGAGCACTGGCTGCAGGTGAAGCAGGGCTGGTGCCACTGGCGGTCCTCAAACGAAATGTACTTCCCTCCTCCAAAACCTACAATACAGAACAAAAACAAAAATATAAATGTAAGCTAAGAAAACTGAGAAAAGAACTCAGCCTAAATATGGAGGGTTGTGTGTTAAATGCGTGAATGAAACAAAACATAACTCCAGGTATGTTTACATGTTAACATAGATCAGAAAATAGCATAATATGGGCCCTTTAATACTGGTACCATTATATTCTTCTAGACGAAAGCCTTTAGTGTTATGACACAGGCCCCTCAAATGCTGAAATAGCAGAAAGTGGAGTGAGTGTTTACAGTTTTCCTCAGACATGTTCCCTTCTGTACACAATAGCAGTCTATTTGTCCAAACCATAAACACATGGGCTTCACTGTCACTTCTATTATTCTCAGTGAAATATCTTTTTTTGTTTTTCATTCAGTGTCAAACCACTTGTTGCTGAATCTGCATAATCCTGAGTTGTGTTGACATTTCTGACAGATTATTGCCATCCCAGTGGAACAAGAGATTTTTCGCATGAAAGACCCAAACATGAAGTAAAACCAACTACTATCTTTAAAACATGATATAAATGGATAAAATTTAGCTTCTTATATCACAGACTGTTGGGTAAATCATGTTTTCATTAACATTTTAATTAACAAAGGACTAAAGCAAAATGATATTCAGCTATATTCTCCTAAATTCAATAAAAATTTGATCACAATGTTGTAATCTATGAAATTCCTCTGTGGCGTTGTGTTTTCTTTCATTTGCATGTTAGTCTGTTTACATCTCCACAGCTAAAAATGCTCTGTTCCACCTTATGATATCATGTCACTGTAGTTTTCCAATTAACAGCTACCTTTTGCTTTCTGTTCAGTAGAAATGTGCAATTCCAGGGCTGAAATTTTCCAAATGATTCTAGTGAAGGTGTATGGATTTTAAAAACATAGAGGAGCAATTCTTGCATTACCACATGACATCACAAGGTGGAACAGAGTGTTTTCTGTTTGAGACCAAAACTCAGTCTAAATGTACAGGATTTGTGAATAAAACACAACTCCATGTATATTTTTGATGAGGAAACAACATAACATAGATCAGAAAATAATCTAATATGGGCCTTTAACCTTGCAGCCCAGTTCCAAAAGACGACAAACAGCAGGATGTGAGACTTTAGAGCTACCTGTGATGGGCTTGGAGCAGGCCTCACACTTCTTGGCGTACAGGCTCCCGAAGCACTTGAGGCAGTAGGGGCTGTCCTCTCTGGAGGTGAAGTGCTGTCCGGCCAGCTGGGTCTTACAGCTTGTGCACACAAAGCACTCCTTATGCCACGGCTCATCCCGGTAGGTCACTCCACCTTTAGCTAGGGTCTGAAACAAAGGCAAAGGTATATCATATATCCACTCCAGTTCAATAGAGAAGTTTTGGCAATAAAATGTGATATAAAGTGGATTTGTGTAAAATGTATAAAGTAGATTTGTGTAAAAAACAATGCTCATGTACACCAACAAGTCAGAAATACACAGATTCTCAGACAGGCTTTAAAACGGCTTTTAAAAAGGCTTTAGTAGTCTATATAAAACTTATTTACTGTTAAGATTGAAAGTCCCATGCAAAACATTACAACTCCAATGATAATGGCAGCACCTGCAGCATTTTCAGTAATAAGATTAATTATAATAATTCACAGTTTATATTATTACATGTTATTTATGATAATCAAAATATGCATTATTTGTAGCAATCTCCCTCTTAAAAATTGTATATTGCTGTAGCAAAGCAAAGCATTGTTGGCCCATATTAACACTATTTCTGATCTATGTCATAATGATGATTCCACATCAAAAACATACCTGGACTTGTGTTTTGTTTCCTATTTAACACACAAATGCTGAATAGTTAGATTGAGTTCTTCTCTCAAACTGAAAACATGCTGTTCCACCTTGTGATGTCATGTGGTAACACAGGAAGTGCTCCCCTGTATTTTTAATTTCCATACACTTTCACTTTAATCATTTGGAAAATTTCAGCCCTGGAATTATTATTTGAATTACTCAAGCATGTGACACAAAACACAGCTCCAGGTATGTTTTTGATGAAGTAACAGCATTATAACATGGCTTAAAGCTCACAAGAATCTATTTTGGACGGTTTGGACCTTTAATTAATTACATGTTTTGACACTGATGTTTGTTTGTATTGATTATTATGGTTTAAATTCACTCATTTTTGTTTGAGACTTGATGCTGTAAAAACATACCAGTCATTGAGTCATTGTACAGAATATTTTGTCCTCATAAAGGAAGAGCAAGTCTAGCTAAAACCAGCACTGCCAATCATGTATCAATATAAAAAAGTATAATTGCAGTGTGGTGTATTTCTGACTGAACCACAAACATCCAGAAGCATTTATGTTATCTTATTTGTTTGTTTTGTAGCTGTACAGTGAGTCAGTACCTTTTTACAACGTGTACAGCGAGGGGCAAACTTGTCCTCATAGCAGGGGACGCAGTAGTGCTCGTCTTTGTCTGGGATGAAGGACTTGGAGCCAATGGGCTGTTCACAACTGTGGCAGATGAAACAGCCCTCGTGCCATGTGGAGCCGCCATATTCCAGCTTCCTCGAGCCTGAAAAAGCAAAAAATACATTCATATAATAGACATAATGATGGATGGAAAAAACGACTGGCTAAAGGGACCTATTATCCTGTTTAAATCTCCTGGTAAACTCATTTCAGTGTTCCTGGTGGTACTTTAAGCGGGCTATAAAAAGATGAAATTGTTGCGTGATGGTATATAAAAGTCATTTTGTTTCACAACGGTTTATTTTATTTTGAATCATAATACCACAGACACCGCAGTACTTTCCGATTGCAGGAAATCTGATTTTCTTTATGTCCCCAAACACTTCATAGCATTACCTTCTGGCTTTGGAGTTCTTATGGTCTCATTGTTGTACATTGAATTACAGTAGAATTGAATTGAACTATTTTGCATAATGTACAGATATTTCGCACAAAAAGATAAAACAACAAGCAAATCTTGTATATAACAGAGATATATTTGTATTACTACAGTATATGTCTATATTTCATTTTTACTTGCACATATACATTTTTATATAATTATGCCTTATTTACACCAGTCTCTTGTTATTTTTCCTACTTATTTTTAATTTCCAACCATTTATATTTGCTCTTTGTTATTAAATTATATTGTGATGCATAAGCTACTGTGTCCAAATTATTTCCTTTGTAGATCAGAAAAGTTTTATCTGACTAAGTACTTCAATATATGCAAACATGTGAGTTAATAGTGACACATCGCACGGGGGATGTTCTGCCAGAGTGTCTACCGTATATAGTGGAATATATCAGCAGTTACCAGAGATGTAACAATTTCCAAATCTTCCGATACGATATTTTCATGAATCACATCTCACGGAGCGATATTTATTGCGATATTCTGTGGACGTTAACAAAATTGCACATACACTACTTTTCCATCATAATCCAAGATTCAGCGTAGTTCTCTCTGTTTTTTAGCTGTTGCTGCATATTTTTTTAGCTGTTGCTGCATATTGTGAGACTTTTGACAATACAATATCATGGTATGTTGGTTATTGTTACATCCCTAGCAGTTACCATGGAGATACAATGCACATATTTGCTGTTTAGGTTTTTGATTTTCAACAAAAAAGCTCCTCTGTTGTAGTTCCAATCAAGTAAGATTGTATCAGATCAAAGTATAACAGAGTTTCAGACTGAGCACTGCCTACAGTTGGCTTCACACCCCTAGGGAATGTTGATGACATCAATTGGCCAAGAATGATCTACCCTGACCCTATGAAGTTCCCATTAACAGTAACCAAACTTGGGTCAGTATAGTCCTGGAATAAGTGTGTAATCCACAATGTACATTTTTTCTCAAATTAGTCAAATGTCATGTCTGGGAAACTACACAATACAGCAACAGTTGTGTTACCATATGGTTAGAGATAAAAAAAAAAAAAAACTGCACCACCTTTGCCTGCACTGTGTAACTTTTTAGTGGAGTGTCGGTCACCTGCTCTGCCTGGAATGTTCCACGGTATTACATTAAACAACTAATTCAATTACAGGTGGTTTTATAGCTCAAAAATTCCTGGAAAAACAAGCATTCGGACTGTGAGCAGGGTCACCTCTCCACAGATCTGACCTGTAACTTGGTGTGGACTTCGTGATAATAGAAAGGTGTAATAGCATTCCGTGAAACATTCCAGACAAAGCAATAACATCTTCATGAAGAAAGGCAATTGACCCTCCACAAAAAAGTTACACAGTGCACATTTAAAGCTCAGAATTGACTCATGAGCTTTAAGCCATGTTATGATGTTGTTACCTCCTAAAAACATACCTGGAGTTTTGTTTTGTTTCATTCAAACATGTTTAAGTAATTCTGTATTATTAGTCTGTCTACCTCCACCTTGTGATGTCATGACGTGGTAGTTTTTGGCTACATTTTACCTTTAGTTCAATAGAAATGAGCAATTCCAGGGTTGAAACTATCAAAATGATTCTAGTGAAGGTATAATGAATTTAAAAAACACAGCGGAGCACTTCCTGTATTACCACATGACATCACAAGGTGGAACAAAGTGTTTTCCATTTGAGAGACAAACTCAGCCTAAATATGCAGGGTTTGTGTGCTAAACATGTGAGAATGAAACAAAACACAACTCCAGGTATGTTTGTGATGAGGAAACATTATAACATGAATCAGAGAATAGCATAATATGGGCCCTTTAATCCTCTAGTTCAGGAATAGATGAGTTAAACAATGGCAAGATTTACATTTCCCAAGAGCACGGTCAATACAAAGTCACTGAGTTTTCCTTGAAATGTATTACAATTCCAGCCAGTAGTTAATGTGCTGTTTTGAGATGTTTAGACCACATTAACAACCCATGTGTGAAAACAAACAAGTGCCTGCTGGCAGTAGTAAGAGCTCATCCTGCCAAATGTTAATACTAGGCAAATCAAAACACCATTATATTACCTCATAAATGACTTAACTTCAATTTGGTACAATTGCTCTGCGTAAGAACAGTTTAAGGCTCATATTAAACAATGACCAACTCTAGGGACGCAGACACCACAGAACTAAACCAGAACTAAACCAGGACTAGAATTAGACCTGTCACTATAACACATTTTGAAGCACGATATATTTCTGTAGAGATTTACTGCGATAAATTATAATATTACTGTTTAATATAACTTAACTATCATACACTTTTCTCCATGGAGAATGTTATCGCTTTGTCTGGAATGTTTCACAGTATGGCATTGAACCTTTCGATCTTCATGGAGACCCAAACCAGACCAAGTTAGATGTCATATCTGTGGACCCCACTCACAGTCAAAATTGTTTCTAGGTATTTTTGAGCTAGAAAACCACATGTCACTGAATAAATATAAGGTAGAACTGTTAAATGTCATACTGTGGAACATTCCAGGCAGAGCAATGACATATTCACAGAAAGAAGCAGCAGAAAAAGTTACATAGTGCACCTTTAATAATCCCAATAAAACAAAAATAAAATAGACAGTGTCATTAAAAGACATGAGCTTCAACACATAAATAGCTGAATGAAGCAAATGATAAAAATAGACCTAATTTTGCAAAGTACCCACTGGAATAAATGTGTAATCCACAATGGTAGATTTTTCTCAAACTAGTCAATTTGTCTTGCCTGGTAAACCACAAAATGTACTCCAGCAATAGTTGAGTTACCATATGGTTAAGGGTCAGAAACCTAACACACTTCACCACCTTTGCTTTAAAGGTCCTATATCATACAAAATTGACTCTTTTGAGCTTTGTGAGGCCATTTTATAATGTTGCTATCTCCTCAAAATCATAGAAAGAAGAGTTACTGCTTTACTAACATCTGAACTTCCATCACGCTGAAACACAAATGTACTGTTTTATTTACACAAGTCGATTCACTTAATCCTTAGGTTGGAAGTAGGTCAGTCGTAGCTGGAAGCACAGTCTACAGAGTGTGCTCCTGTTTATATCCATTGTCAATAAAGCGCTCCTCTGTCTTCTCCTTATATGTCCTCTTGAGCAAGCGCCATGTTTGAAGTTGACGCTAAGCTGTAGGGGGTTCTGGCAAAGGTACACTCGTACATGCATTGTATATCTGTATGATTCATAAAACTGAACCGAGATGAACTCCGAGGCCTTGAAACTGGGTTAGGACAGACATACTGGTTTAATATCAGGAAATGAGGGACCTTTTGGAGTAATAATACAGCATATCTCTACACATAGGGCTTGGGAGCAGCGTATCATAAAAATCTTGTAAACTAAGGAACCATTTGAGTGAGCTGTTTGGATGGTGTAGGTATAACTTTGCATGGCATGTGCATTAACCACTTTAGAGCAGAGTACAACAATTTAAAGTAAGACGAGTTTGTTAGCATATAGCATACACAGCTGAGTTAATGTGGTGAACTGGAGAAATGAGAAATATCTGTCTGCTTTCTAGACCATTAAGACGACTCAGGTGTATAAAAAACATAACTTTAACATCTTAATCGTACTGAAATAGCAAACAAGTACAAAGCAAAACACACATGGGTATTTGCTTGTCCTATACTTGCAGTGTGATAAATACACCACAAATTGGTATAGGCCTTCATGGAACAAAAACTTGCAAATTAATGTAATCTTTCAAATAACAATGATAATACAATGCAGCTTCAAGGCACTCAAAGTGCTTTGCATCAACACACCAGTGTACACCCACACTGGGTATGAGGGAGGGTTTAGTGTCCTTGGATTCATCTCTGGGAGCTGGAATCATCGCCAACCTGTGGGTCAGTGAATGACCAGTGATGTTTATGACAAAAGGAAGATTCTAACCACCAACCTTCTGATCACTGGACAAACACTCCTACTGAGCTACTGATGCCCAATGACAGCATGCATTAGAACCACCACTGCCACTGGTCTCTCATCCCCATACTGACTTCACCTAATCCTGCTATCCTCTAATTCCTTACCGTAATGCTCCAATTAAAACAACAGAACCATCATCCTCCTTCGTTTCCCCATCGTCTCCTTACTCCCACTAATGTCTGACCCCATGTCTTCTGTCTATAAACATATCGACACATTAGGGCTGTGCAAAAATATTGAAATATTTATATATGTGATGATACAGTATTGATTTTGTGGGCTGCTGTATTTTTTGGTATATTTTACTATTACTATTATTTTGTTACACCGCTACAATTTTGTTGCTAGTTTAGAAGAAGGAAACTCATTTACACATTTAACATATTCACTGTTTTGATGATTAAAATGGGCGTGTTTCATATTCATTTTGCACAGGAAGTGGCTAAACAAAGACTTTTATTATCACACCCATTATTTTGCTTTATTTTATTGAACCGTATCAAATTGATTTGAAATATATCGTATCGAATCGAAAGCTCACTGATTATAGATATTTATCGTATCGTGGCCTATGTATTGAGGTATATATCATATCTGCATCTTCTTAATGATACCCAACCAGGTCTGTCCCTCCAACACTCTTTTTGTCATTGTATTTTGTATCATGTCTGACTGATCAACTGAGTCCATTACCAGGCATGACGATCTTGTCACAGGCCACACACTTGGAGGAGAACTCATTGCAGTAGCAGTCGTTGCACAGCAGGGCGTCGTCCTGGCTGGTGAAGGGCTCATCGGCCAGAGAGCGGTCACAGCGGAAACAGCGGAAGCAGTGCTCGTGGTAGTGCCGGTCCTCATAGAACAGCTCCTGAGAACGCAAAGGGATTTCTTATGTAGTGTGTACAAATATATAATGTCCTTCACTAATAAGGGCATAAGGGTGGATTCTGACAGTCCCATTGTGACTGATAACACAACCACTGGATTAAATCAACTGTATTCTGATTTAAGGGTGCGTGTAACTGTGTAACAGGCACCTTTAACTTTTCTGGCTTTTCTGCTAGTCTCCATGAAAACAAGCAGTGCCATTTTTGTCTGGAAAGTCCTGGTATGGCATTAAATATATCCATGTTGTATTTGTACAATAACCTGGGTATTTATTGACCTAAAAACTTGCATATTTACAGTCAGCGAGCTCTCCTCTCCACAGATCTAACACGTGGACTAACTTAGCCCTATGGTGTCACCTGCTAATGACTACCTTAACAAGCCTAAATAAAGCATCACCCTAACCTTTAATTTAAAAAAAACTAATAATGCAGGATTACTCAAATGTGTGTGAATGAACAAAACACAACTCAGGTGACAACGGTCTAACATAGCTAAACGCTCACAAGAGTTAATTTTGCATAAAACCTTTAACATTTCTCTTTCATTTTTGTCTTTGTCAGGTTAGTTTGCCTTTTTTTGCATGACTTCTTGTCAAAACCAACACAAGTCTGAACAATGAGAAACAAATCAGATTACTCACATCAGATATAACAGTTTTCATGGCATTTCTATAACTGGATGACTCCAGAAATCAGATAAAGATCAGATTTGCACTGTGCTTGTAAACCATTTCCACATTTTGAGTTATTAAACAGAAAGAACCCAGTGGTTAGCATTATCCTAGTCACAATGACACATGAGCTGTGTACAAACTCCAACCACAATCTCTGTACAATGATGCATGCTACGATCTGAAAAATGTCCTGTTTAAAAGGGGAGTTTGCTACAGAGGCCTGGAGATGCCAAAAATGTGTTCAGTATAATTTTCCTCTATGGGCTGTGAGACTGCTAATAATTCACTGTTCTTAAACATAATCTGAAAGTTTTGCTGTGCTTGTTGAGTTCACATGATTAATGACTAGTTAGTGTTTTTCATTAGGAAGTAAGAAACATCTTGTTTCTGGGAATTAAAAAGAAGAGGCTGTTTCATGGTTGAGTTTTACGAGATAGAAGTGAACCCATGGCATATATGGACTTGGCTCAAATTGAGTGTATAATTACAGGTTAAATCAGCCATAACTGTGACCCGCTACACTAAATACATAGGAGATGCCTCATTTAGCCCAAGTGATGCATCAGTGGTACTATAAGCAGCTTGTAATTTTTAATGGTGAACCTTACTGAGAAGTCATTTATTATATTATTTAGCACAGTACTATAATACTGCCTGACCAGCCAGTTGCTTCTGCATTCTGTTCGAATCCAGAAGAGACTAGAACTGTAGAATCTGTCCAAACTTGAGATGGTCCAACCACTGCAGAAGACATCTCTTCAAAAAGCTCATAACACTCAGAACAAAATTACTTATTTTCTTCTCTCTTCTCTTTTAATGTAAATTTTATGATGATTATTCATGATGTCTTTCTTATTCTGTAAAGTGCTTTCAATTACTTTGTGTATGAATTGTGCTATACAAATAAACTTGCCTTGCCTTTTACTTGAGATAAGTAATAGTTTGGTGCTTCAGTTGTTGATTCTGTAAAAACTGACATGGTCTTTCAGACATTTATGTTGTTTTTTCCAACTTTTTTAAGGTAAGAGACATAAATTCTACTAACTATGGGGCTTTTTGTGTAACCAGTTGAACATATTTCAAAACACATGAAGATTATTGAGTGTTACTATCAGTCTAGGGCTAAACAGTTTTACAAAATAACATGCACAATAGGTCAAATCCTCCAGCTAAGCTAAAATAGTTCTGACCGAGACTAGCTCAAGATCTGGAGATTGATCTCAACTGCTCCTTACATGTTACCCCAGCCACATCAATAAATGGGTCAAATTCAAAGGACTATACAGTATGCAGGACAAAAGAGTCTACCTTAACTTTAACCTGAAATATGACCAGTTAAACTAGTATAAAAATCACACAGAGGACAAAGGTTAGCAGATGAAATTATATTCTTACTCTGTTATTATAATATATTGTGATGTGTGAGTTACTGTGTCCAAACAATTTCTCTGGTGGACCAATAAAGTTGGTCTAAATCTAAGTCTAATTACTATTATTTGTATATTTATACACTTATTTCTGGGTGGTTGGATTACACTACCTTAAATGGAAGTCTTTAGCTTTCATCATAACCTGCACTGTATCATATCATGGTCACATCTGATAGTTGTGCTGCAGGTCTGGTCCTGTCTGAGTAAAGTTCTTACCCGAGCATCGTGTCCTATCAGCTCTTTGCACTCGTCACACGTGTTGGAGAAGAGGCTGTCGTAGCAGGGGATGCAGTATGGGCTGTCATCAGACTGAATGTACTTCCGGCCATACAGGGACTCCTTACAGTTGTCACAGTCAAATCGGTCCGCCATTGTAAAGCTGTGGAAGACACATAGTAAATAATGAGCATTTAAATTTAAAGAAAGTTAAGTCAAGTATGAAGAGGTGATAATGTGGGAATAAAATGGTCAAAAATATGTTTCTGGTGTTGAAATGTTTGTAACAAATCTGAGTTAGCAGCACAAGTCATAATTGTAATTATAGTAGCAGAAATAAAATCAGTTAAAGGTGGACTATGTCACTTTTCTAGAGGAGAGTCTGCTACCTGTTTGTCTCAATGAAGATGTTATTGCATTACCTAATAGTCCAGAGTATGACAGATCATTCTACATAGAAAAAATATATTCTCCATAAAAAACAACTAAATCTCCATAGAAACCAGCATGTGACAACACCAGACCAAGTGAAAAGGTAAGATCTGTGAAAAAGTGACCCTGCCCACAGTAAGAAAGCAAATGTTTCAAGATATTTTTGAGAAATACAAACATCTGTAACTTAATCAAGGTGAGAGAGATTAAAAGTACTATTACATGTACTATTGCTAGTAGTCCTTATAGTACTAAAGCATTGTCAATATGGTAACAGTAGTAGCAGGAGTACAATAGAGGCAATAGCACATAATAGTTCTTTATATTTACATACAATTGCAGCCTCATTATATTGTATCTTTTTTGTACAATGCACTCACTGCCATTTCAACCCCAGTGACTTTGTTGGCTGCCAATATTTATGTAGTAAATACTTGGGCTTGTACTCCCGCTCAAACCAAACACGCAGCACAAGTGGGAGCAAGTGGAAAACGCAAACAGAGCAAGTCGACAAGGACCTGGGTTACACTATTTACTTTTATTACAGCATGAAAATGTAGTAGCAGAAATGGAGGGGACGGGTCCTGGCTGGTATCATCACTAGTGGTGGAACAAGGACTCAAACAGTAAAAGTACACATACAGGAGCAAAAAAAGTACTTGAGTAAAAGTAAAAGTATCATATTAAAAGAATGATTCAAGTAAAAGAATTTAAGTATCTGTTTGAAAATATACAAAGTAAAAGTATTTTGCACAGTCTGAGATCTAGTAAAGCCTCAAGTGTGCTTGCTCTATTATACTATTACTATACTATTATTGTTTGAGACTGCAGGTCTCAAACAATAATAGTAAAAAAAAAAAACTTTTACTTTTCAATACAGTTCAAAAATGTAGTGGAGTAGAAAGCACAGATACCTGCTCTCAAATGTAGTGAAGTAAAAGTACCTACTCTAAAATGTACCTACTCTAAAATGTACTTAAAGGTGCAAAGTGTAACTTTTCTGATGGAAGGTCCCCCATCTGCTTGACTCCATGGTGATACTATTGCTTTGCCTGGAATGTTCCGTAATCTGGCATTCAACAAAATAAATTGTATTTATTCAGTTATGGCTGTTTTTTATTTCACTTTCATTATTAACATGAGCCTACCTACTTCTCCACAGATCTGACCTGTAATTTGACGTGGTGATGTGGCCTGCTTGTTTCCATGGGGACAGTTAAATTAAAAGCCATACTGTAGAACATTCTGAGGAAACAATAATAGTCAAGCAGATTGTGAACCCTCTACCAAAAAAGTTACACAAATTTTAAATTTTAAATTAAGCACAGATACTTAAAATTTTACTTTATTTGCTACTTTCACTTTGCTACCTTCTACCACTGATCATTGCTGGGCTTTCTAAAGAACTCACATTTGCAACCACA
Organism: Boleophthalmus pectinirostris; assembly: GCF_026225935.1. Lineage (NCBI taxonomy): Eukaryota > Metazoa > Chordata > Actinopteri > Gobiiformes > Gobiidae > Boleophthalmus > Boleophthalmus pectinirostris. The sequence goes on along the minus strand of NW_026571447.1, from coordinate 13,294,220 downwards.
TGATAAAAAGTCCAAATGTGCTCAGGAGTTATAAATATTTATTATCCAGAACAGTTGAAAATGTAGACCACCAGCAGATCCCACAAAATAGTTTAGTATTTGTATATGAGAAGTAGTAGTTGGAGGCCGCTCCCTGTATAAATAATGAATAGTATTGCAAGCACATACAGATACTGAAAAATTGGACAGCGATTCAGAGATGTGTAACTGTGAGGTCTTGTCTTTTTAAAAAGGAACTTGTTTGAACATCTGTGGTATGTGCCGCTGATAAAAAATAACTGTGGTAATGATATTATAACATAAGACTGGCAAAATAAGTAGCTGTGCCGTAAGTAAAGTGTGTATTTTTATTTGCAGTTCAATTCAACTCAATTAACTTTATTTGCCCACAAGGGGAAATTTCTGAATTAGATGAGAGTTTTTAGTAGGCCAGAGAAATAGAAGTTTTATGGCTAGATTGGAAACAAAGATGGATTCTTATAGGATCTGGACCACAACTACTACAACTACTACTACTACAACAACAACGACAACTGCTACTACAACTACTACTACAACTACTACTACAACACTACAACAACACTACTACTAGAGCTACTACAACTAGTACTACAACTACTACCACTACAACTACTACTAATACTACTACTACAACAACTACTACTACTATTACTACTACCACTACTACCATAGCTATAACTACAACCACAACTACTATTAAAAAACTATTACTAATACTACTAGTCATTCCTTGACCTTTCACGAGTACTTGAATAGTTGATGGTTTTAAACTTTATCATAACTAAAACCACATGATAATATTCAAGACACAACTACTACTACTACTACTACTACTACTACTACTACTACTACTACTACTACTACTACTACTACAACAAATACTGCTACAACAACTATTACTACTACTACTAGACCTTTCCTTGACCTCTCCTGAATAGTTGAATGGCAGATGATTTTAAACTTCATAATAACTAAGACCACATGATAATATTCAAGAGACAACTACTAAATTTTAGTCTTGTAACAACACTCACTACTTCTACTGAAGAGATAAAACATTTTTGAGACAGACATCACCTGTTCATGACTCATATTCAACTTCATGATGGTGCAATGATGACCAAAATCTCCCCTCTTTTTGTTAGAACTGTCTCCATCTTGGACAGCCCGTGGCCATGTGTACACTCTGGATCACGTCTCTCCCATATTCTTTTATCATCACTTTAAAGGAGACAGCTTTAGTGTCTCAGTCAGTGCTTCTGATCTGGGGTCATGGCTCGCAGTCAGGACCAGCAGCTGTGGTTGGCCCTCCACATAATGACATCAGCTCTCTGTCATGGATACTCAAATTCAGAGTTGTTGACTAAGCTAAACGCCAGCTAAAATGATCTGGGGTTATTTAATCTTGTGTGACAGTAATGTTTTGTGTTGGCAATGTAATGTAAAGTTTTGTGTTGGCAATGCCACTTTTTCCCAGTGGTGGAACATAACAAAATAAAAGTAGTAAAGTACTGTACTTAAAGGTGCACTGTGTAACTTCTAAGGTAGAGGGTGTGCTACTTGATTGTCTCTACTGTCTCTCTCTATTTCTTTGCCTAGAATGTTCCACAGTGGAGTATTAAACATATCTCCCTTGCATTTGTTTGAATTATTACAATATGCAGGCTTGCTTCTCCATAGATCTGATCTTTAACCTGTCTCCACTGGGAATACCAAGTTTATTTCCATACTGTGGAATAATAAAGGTAATGCTGTAATATCTCCATGGAGACAAGCAAGCGGTGGACACTCCACCAGAAAAGTTACATAATGCACCTTTAAATAAAAAAAAAAAATCTGTACTTTACTTAAGTCAGTCTTAAAGTGGGCACTTTTTTACCCTTACTTCACTACATTATAGAGCAGCTATCTGCACTTTCTACTCTAATACATTTTTGAACAGGACTGAAAAGTATAAGTATTTATTCTTCTTCTTATTATTATTATTATTGTGTGAGATCTGCTCAAAAGGCTAGGGGTTTATTTTTTAACACATATTTTGTAACCCATTACAAAGAAAGACAGCCAAGGAAAAAAAATGAGTCATTTGTTTCTGTTGAACAAAATTCAGCATAGAGCTTTATCAAAATCAGTAAATTTTAAGTTTTATTAGATCTCAAAATATGCACATGGGTACTTTACTACTTTTACTTAACTTGATGTTTTAATGTGATACCTTTACTTTTACTGGAGTATTTATTTGCTGCAGTATCTGCACTTTTACTTAAGTAACAAAACTTCTTCCACCACAGTTTTTTCCTTAAAAATAGGCAATTATATGGCTGCATGGAATTATCTAATGTCTTAAAGATTTGCTCATGTTGTGTAAACCCGATTGAGCTGAAGTGAATTTTAATGACACTCCTACCATTTATTCATAGAGTAAACAAATGCTGAATTACTATCAGCCAAAAGAACGGTTACAATTAAAGTACAATAATGATATCACTGACTGTAAATGTACTTTCTGAATGGGTGCGGCCACCTCCTGATATTGCTCCTGCTATTTTGAGGGTGCAATTATCAGAGGCTGTAATTATTTATGTAACAGATGTCCCCTTCCACAACAAGATTTTATGGAGGAAAAACAGCTAATATTGTAGTCTGGCAGTTGTTAAATCTTTCAAATGTTTATGTACTTGTGTTTAAAATACACACTCTGAACTCTAATCTATCTATATGGAATTGCAGCCTTGTTTGCTGAAGTTTTTGTTTTTATTTTACTATTGCTAGACAGGGCAAATACAGCAGCTCAAATACATCAAATGGAGCTTGTAGATTGTATATAAATGGACATAGCTAACCCGCTGGCTGATGCATTCCAAACAGGAGGTGAACATGGGGGTGCTTCTGGCTCCATCGACTCTGACTCCAATTGACATAACATTGAATAACTGTCACCTCTCTCTCTGTGAGCCTTGTCATTTTGGCCTTAAAATGTTTGTATTAACCTGCTCTACATGATCCTGGTGTTTTTATTACACAATTTTGTCCAAAAATAAATTCTTATTCCTAAAATGGAACTTGGCTCTAAATTCACTCTAACTGCTAGCCTTCTTTAAACAGTCAATGAAAGAGCTCAAAAGTGACAAGTTTAAAAGCTTGCTGAGAGCTATCAGCTAAGTGTTAATGAATGACCACAAGACTTACAATTTTATTTAAAATCTTTTTCTGAAGCTTTATAAACTGCTAAGTTATTAAAGCATTATGCAGAATCTTATCTTGCATGTTTTTACTTAAAACAAGAATCCATGTGCAACTCCATATATCATTGGGAGGCACTGACTGATTATTTTCAGTTTCGAATAGATTCCAATACTATGACTACAAATCTGCCGATACCCTATATCAACCAGCATTTATTTCCTTAAAAAAAAAAAAAGACAAAACTGATCCAAATAAGATACGTAGCTGTTATTTATCCCTCAAGTAATCACAGAACAACTTTGTATAAATAAAATAAAAAACATTCCAAAACTTTCTGGACAATCTCTGACCAATAAATAGTCTTATTACCTAAAAAAAAATCATCATCAGCACCATATTTGGAATCACTATTGTTTCGGTGCATCCCTATTTATAATGTCGTTCAATCTGTAAACCAGAATAGGTGATGGGTCCCTGGATACTTCTCCTGACAGGTTGCCCAAGCAGCACTGAAAGATGGGTCAAATGCAGAGTACAAATGACCCTATACTGGGAGACTTAAGTATGCCACAACAACTTAACTTTACACTCTATTGAATCTTAATGACGTGTATAATGCCCTCTTCAACCTGCCTGATCGTCACACCTTAAACGGAAGTATACATTTGACACACCTAGTCTGTAGAAATTCCAAGATTGTCCTCAGCTATAACCCGAATACCAGAAGTCCACAGTTATTGCAGTGCAGGAGCTACGTGTGCTACCAAGGAACAGCATGTGCGTTAGCTTGTTTGCGAGTGGACGAGATCAGGCATGACTTTGCGGAGGGAATTCTGCGCTATGACGTCTGCTGTCACTCAGATTCCAATACAAAAGTACACAGATGTTCATTGCCTTATAGGTTACTTCACAAATTGCTCTCTCTGGAATTCAGTTTATTTGTAATTGTGACTTCCTTTCTGGTTTGGATCAACTTACTGCACATTCCTATAAGAGCTGCGTGGTTTTGGGGAGAAAAAAAAAGAAATGTGATTGCATTTTTTTGATTTGCGATTTTTAAAAAACAGGATTCTGTTCAAAGAGCTCATCGTAAACTACTCAAGAAGATAAAATATTTCGCAAAATTGAGCATTAAGCCATGTCATAATGTTGTTACCTCCTCAAAAACATACCCAGAGTTGTGCCTTCTTTCATTCACGCATTTGAGTAACTCTACGTCTCCAAAGCTCAAAATGCTTCGTTCCACCTTGTGATGTCATGTAGTGGTAGTTTTAGTTCAGTAGAGGACATCACAAGGTGGAACAGAGTGTTTGTTTGTTTTTTTGTATGAAAGTAGAACTTAGCCTAAATATGCAGAATTTGTGTGATAAATATATGTGAATGAAACAAAACACAACTCTTAACAACTTTTATTGAGGAAACAACATTATAACATAAATCAGAAAATAGCGTAATATGAGCTCTTTAATGTATATTCCTATATTGCTCAATCCAAGGCCTCTCTCTCAACTACAAGTATTTGGAGGTCACCTGGAACATACAGGATTGAGCAAGCATACCCATTGTGTGCCAGAAATCAGATAAGATTAAGTAACAGTTGACTCCCTAAACCATGAACAGGAATGCTATTGCAAAGATCCCAAATCCTGATATCAAAAGAGGTATATGTTTGAGGTGTGCCTGGATCTCAGAGAAGCTTACTGCTGTTTTCCCAGGATAAACATTTGTATGAATTTAATTTATTAAAGTATTTTAGAAGTGATAGTGTTTTCAGTATTGTTGTTAGAGTATTTTGTTAAAGGGCCCATATTACGATATTTTATGATCTATGGTATAATATTGTTTCCCCATCCAAAACATATCTGGAGTTGTGTTTTGTTTTGTTCACACAACCTCTGTGTATTTAGGCTATGCTATTCTCTCAAATGGAAAACAATGTTCACTCTTCCACTTTGTGATGCCATGTGGTAATACAGGAAGTGCTCCACTGTGTTTTTAAAATTCGTACACCTTTAGTAGAATCATTTGGATAATTTCAGCCCCAGAATTGTCTGTCTCTATTGAAAAAAAAGTAAAAGGTAAATGTTAATGTGAAACTACCACTACCTGACATCACAAGGTGGAACAGAGCATTTTGAGCTTTGGAGCTATAGACAGACTAATAAAAAAAGGGGTTACTCAAACATGTGTGAATGAAACAAAACACAACCCCGGGTATATTTTTGATGACATCACAACATTAATAACATGTTTTAAATCTCATAAGAATCAATTTAGCATAATGTAGGACCTTTAATACAGTCACAATGTAATTTAAAAAGGGCAAACTTAACCTCAACCAACTGACCAATGAACATCGCTCAGCTATTTCCTGATGTATATTACATGAACATATCTATGACTAAAGTACACCCAGACAAACTACATGACTGAACTAAAGTGACCTATTGACCGGGCCCTCTTGACGAATGCTCTCTTCATCGTAATGGCCCCTCTTGTCACTCTGTGGTAACTGTAGTAAACATGGGCTCACTAACCACAGAAGAGATAAGGTGAAAACTGAGCTGTATCCTCCCTGATAAAGCAGCAATAACATCAGTCTGAGTCAGTCACAATGCGGTTTCACTTCTGTTTTATACTGTAAGGGCAGAGCCACAAAAATACACAGAAAGAATGAATAATTACTAGCCTATTTGAGATATGAAATTATCCACTACAAGCGAATACCGAATTCCCTATTCTGTGCAAAACTGTTTTTGTTCCACCTTTTTATAATAAACATACCTGAAGAGTTTTTTTTTTTTTTTTCTCCATTTGCCCATGTTTCATAATCTTTTTTGTCGATGGGGTTTAGAATGATGAAAAATGTGGATCACTACCATGGACATTTAAAAAAAACATTTTTTTTAAAAATATCTTTTGAATGGGGAATACTTTTTATGCCAACCAGATGTTTGCAAGATACATAAATTATAAAACAGTCATAAGTTATACAAGGAAATATCAAGACTGAATGATCCAAAAATTGAAGAAGCCATAACTACATGCATAATATTTTAAAGATATAATAATAATATATATATATATATATATTTGGTTATTATTATTATTATTTTTTTATATATATTCCATCTATTTCTTGCAGAGGTCGCTGGTGTTAGGCTAGTGCATGTCAATGGCCATAGTTAGCCTGCCTCTAAAAACAGTCTTACCCAGTAAACAAAACACCAGAGGCAAAACAATTAAAACGCCAGACTGTCTTTGTGAATGTCTATGTTGATAGAATAATTTTAGAAGAAAAGACAAACTTGCATTTGAAGGATTTATGTCAGCAGAAGCAAGTTGTACTTCCTGATAGAAAGCTTGGCAACGGCGGACTGATATCACCTTGCACCTACCTTACCGGTAAAGTAAAATTACGCTACTGCTGAGAAAATAGTCCCTCAACATGCAACGATTCATGCGATGCAAGGTTAGTTTTATTTCAAACATTATTCCATCAACACAGACATTTACATCGACAGTCTGGCATAATAACAGATTTGTTTCGGGTGCTTTGTGGAGTATCCAAAAGAGTCAAAAATTCCAGATCGTCCCTTTAAACTGAGCTTTGTTTTAACATAATCTGAATATAAAGAACTGACTTAGCTGGAACTAAAACATGTGAGCTGCCTTGTGCTCTTAAACAAGTCCCTCTTTGGTCGGCTTTGTTTGCCAACGTGTACCTCGTGTCACTATGGAAACTGCTAAACATTTCCACATAGACACACATGCAGAACACCCTCACTGTGAAATATCGAGACTTGGGAGTTCTTTATCATTTCCACTGAGACCAATTTCCCTAAGAACTTAAAGCCCTGTATCAAAAGTTCATCATCGTAAAAACATCGTAACTCATCTATGACAAACTCTGGCTTAAGATTAAACCCCAAATCTAGTGATATTAAGTTTCCATCTGACTCATTACCTTTGGGTATCGAAATCATCGGAGAGCTGACCCGTGCAGAGAGGGTGTCCACAGAAAAATCTGACCCAAAACGGCACCTCCCCTTGGGCTTACATTTCCTACTGTACAACCTCACATCCACACTTCCCAGCAACAGCGGCGCTCTATCTCCCTCATGTCCAGTGACTAACTCTTTTTGGGTCAATAATATTCCAAAATTCCAAAGCAGTGACTGAACGCGGCCCCCTGGGAAAAATGTGGGCTTCAAGGAGAAAATGGCCACTGCCTACACACAGGATAGGTCCAGAAATACGCCAGTGTATTTAATTATAGTGTTCAGAGCGTAGGCGGCAGAGCAGTCAGGTCTGTAATGGGCCACGTGGAGTTCATCTGGGGGGAATTGGATTAAATATATCCATCTATCACATGAGACAATTTAAATGATTGCAGAATGTTGTCTGTAAGCTGTATAAGTGGGTAATGGTGGTCAGGTTATTGGGTATAATGCGACGAAATGGAAAACAACTGGTCAGGAAATCACACCGTGTTTGTTATGTCATGTCGTGTGTTTTTGTTGTCTTAGAATCAAAAACATCAAAACATGAAATCAGGAAATGCAAATGCTATGTCTAAGATGTTATATGGTATCAGCTCAGAACCACTCATTCAAATTAAAGAGGTCATCTTCTGCTATTTTCTGATTTCTGTTATAATGTTGTTTCCTCATCAAAAACCTGGAGTTGTTTTTTTGTTTCATTCACACATGTTTAATTCTTCTCTGAAACTGAAAACACTCTGTTCAACTTTGTGATGTCATGTGGTAATACAGAAAATATGCCACTGTTTTTAAACCCCATACACCTTCTCTTGAATGACTTGTATAATTTCAGCCCTGGATTTGCCAATATCTACTAAACAAACGGTAAAAGGTAGCTGTTAACTTTAGAAATACCACTACATAACATCACAAGGTGGAGTAGAATTCATCAGCCAGTTTCACCTCATAGAAACCATCTGAACTCACAGCATTAGAATTCGTTCGCTCGATGGGAGCTAGGTACTTTTTTATTTAATCAATCACTGCTATTTGGTTGTGATGTATGTAATGCACCGCTAATGGGGCAAACTGGTATATTAAACTTTTCCAAAATCCCATAGGAAGAAGGGCAATAAGGTCTTTCCCCTTGATAAAATTCACCGAACATTCTCTTTGTTCCGGCTTTAAATCCTCGATCTCAAGAATCATTGCCAACACAGAATGTATGGCTCTTCGCTGATTGGCTGGTGCCCAAACTCGCACTTCCGGGGTTGTGTGAACTGTCTAGTGTATTCAGATTCCTGACCTAGTTCCTGGAGAATAAATGAATTTGAGCGGAGGCACTAGGTGGATCCAGCCTGGCTATAATAATGCGTGTGAATGTGTGAATAAAACAAAACACAACTCCAGGTATGTGTTTGATGAGGTAACAACATAATAACAAGACTTAACACTCACAAGAGTCAAATCTGCATAATATATGACCTTTAATCAGAGTTCAATCTCGATAAGCATTGTCACTGTCTGCCTCTTTAGGCAGACAGTGACAAGTGACAAAACTGCCTCTTTAGCTTGACACTAGAATGGCCCAGTCCCATAGGCCAGAGCCATAATCCCTTAACAAAACTTTGCTTACACCAAAAGCACAGCCAGTGATCCAGCTGGGAATAAGCCTGGCAGCTCTCCCCATTTCCTGCTGTCCATTAAAAGAACCTACAAGTACAATATACACAGAGCCAGACAAAGTACTTCATGTTATACTACTTACAACAACGGAAGGGGCAGCTGCTCTCTTGTCTACTGTATACAGATATATGTGTCCCTTGCCATCCCATACTCTTGTTCACTGTGTCAACATCAGTGACTAACCACATATCAACTGGTAGTTCATGTGACTGGGGAAAGCTGTAAGGAAACCGATCTGGACCACCCTGATAAAACCAGTAGTAGGAAATAACATCATGTCTTGTGAGTCAATTTAGTTTTAAGGTGGATTAAGTAGCTCTTCTGGTACTGAGTCTGACACCTGCTTGTCTCCGTGGAGATGTTATTGCTTTACCTGGAGTTTACCAAAAAGTACTACTTTGCAGTGACATGACGCTGGGGGTGTTCTACATGGATCTCTATTGGGGGAATGTTCGTCAACGTTACCATGGTGACACAATGAACACATAAGCAAACACAGACAGAAAAGATTTAAGATAGTCAAAACAAAATGGATCTAACAACACATTTTCATGAGCTTGTGTTAAATATGAGCACTCATTGTCCTGTTAAGGAGTTTAATTTTCAACAAAAATGGTGACTAACTGGAAACTGTTAATGCTAGCTAGCTTGTGACTGCAATTTTATGTATGAGAGACGTTATTAAGTGTACAAATCATCTCACCTGTCTGTTTCAACCAAGTCACCTCTTTCCGATCAGACAGTGATAAAATAAAGTTCATAGTCTAACTTGTGTAACAGAGCTTTTAACAGAGTAGTGCTTCCAGTTAGCATCACCCCCCCGGGAATGTTGATGATATCAGCTGCAAAGTACCAATAGCATTAAATCTATTCTAGCATTTTTTTCCAATTTGAACCTGTCCACAGACCTGACCTATAACTTGGACCGGGTGCATCACCTGTTACCTCCATGGAGATACATATGTATGCTTAAAGTCATACAGCGGAACATTCCAGGCTGATCATCTCCATGGAGACAAGCATATGTTGCACCCTCCACCCAAACAGCTGCACAGTGCAACTTGGCATTGTGTTCTGTGAGTTGAGAGGTTACGTTTGGTCACAGTAAATGTTAAAGGAAGTTACATTAAGCAATTGCACAATGGTGAATCAAAAATGTTTAGTGCTTAATATAGTATGTCTAAATATGGTCAAAGAGAGATGATCAAAGCTTTGGAAGCATTAAACTGCAGGCAGTACTGTTGCTAAGTGCACTTGTGTATTAAAAACAATGGCTGATATGGAATAGGCAAAGTTAAATCATATTGTGTTATGACAAAAGCTTGGAAGGGTCTACATGCAGTTATTTTTAACATGCAGAAAGCCAATAATGATTTCACGTATAGAAAATGCTCAATAGCAAAAAGTTTGTAAGCTTGAATCCAAGCCAGCAAAGCAAAGGTACTTAATGAGTTATTGTATTTTTTTAGGTAGTACTAATATCCATGATACCTAAATTGAAAACAGCAGAGGAAAGCATTTTATTACAGTGATCATATCCAGGATGCAACGATCCTGCTTTTTTAGTTCAGATATCATTTTCAATACTGTAACTTTGAGTGTCTGCACTGGTATCGGTTGATATCGTGACTTGAGACTGAAAACAGCATTTATTTCTTTTAAACTCAGATAAAATAAGACTAAACTGATCCTAATGTGTTATGCATCTGTTATTTACCTCTCAAGTAACTACAGAACAGCTTTGTATAGATGAAAATGTTATGTCTTTGACTTTCTTGGCCAGCTAAGGTCAGTAAAGAGTCTTATTACATCAATTTATATGTCCAACCAGGATCTCTGCTCAACCGATATTTGATGCAGCAAATTTTTCACTACTGGCACCAATATCTATTACCAGTAACGGATGGGTGCATACCTAATCATATCTTGAGCTATAATTACATGGTCAGGAGTACCTTGCTGGAGGATTAGCCTATTGTGCATGGTTTAGATTCGTAGAGGAAACCCACCCACCCAGGAGTCGAACCCACAATCCCTTCAATAAATGAAAACTGGAACAAATTTTTGGAGCTCAATATTTATCGTGTGTACAGTTTCTTTGCAATAGTGGGGAGGTTTTAATCATTTTTCTGCACCATAATAAAATTTAAGCTATCCTGCTTTGTAGTTACAATATTATAGTTTATCGCAATATTTCTCTGTAGCAATAAATCACCCTTCTTTTTGTTATTTGTTTTTTTGTTATTGTCAAGGCCTAACTGTACCGTACACTTTCAAGGCTTGATTAGCACCAGAATGCACTGAGAAGAAGGACTACATATGGGAGACATTTTCAACAGTTTACATTACAATCTGTGGTAGTAACTTTGTGGATACTAACATGTTTTTGCTAGTTATCTACGATTTATCAAAAAGGAGTTGTTATAAAAGTACTGCTTAATCTCCATTACTGTCCAGATGTTTGGCAGCATTTTGGAGCAAATTTCGGAGAAGATACACCACCTCTGGAGAAGACACAAGAGCCCAGATCAAACAAGAATCTGGGCTGACGGAGAAGGTGGCGTTTGGAGGAGAAACAAATGTTGGAGCAGGATCTTAGAGTGATGACGGCTCTTAAATCAGGGAGAGGAAAGTGAAGCGGCCGGCCTGGGATAAACACATACCATGACACTGTGGTCTGTCTGCTGCTGGACAAGAGCCAGGCACGCTGAAGCTCCACGGCTGCATTGAGAGAGGGATAGACAAGGGAGAGGCGGAGGGGGAGAGAGAGTCAGAATGGGGCAGAGAAAGGGAGAGTGCAGGGAGATGGACACTTGTGGAGAGCAGTGTATGTTTTGTAGAATTGTATGGAAGAGATTTTGGAGATGCATATAGCAACTTCTTTTGCAGTTTAACAGGGCAAAGGTTAAAATGAAATATGAATTGCTAATACAGGAATTACAAGCAGTTCAAAAACTTGTATGTATGGGATATTTTGGTCTCGGCGTAGGATGTACACTACTAGTCAAAAGTTTTTTTTATTTCAGTTTTTTCTAAAGTCATCACAACTATGAATGAACACACAAGGAATATAATAAACTAAAAAATAAAATAACTCAAACCCTTTGCTTAGACCACTGCTTTTGACACTCGGCATCCTTTGAACCTGACATGGAGAAAAGGTCAAGAATTTGCGGGGCTGTCAACAAAGCAAAGGGCTTTGAGGAATTGAGGTCTAAAATTTAAAAAAAGTTATTTATAAAAGAGTTATTTCACCCTATATTTGATGTCTTTCATATGTATCAAAATGTAGTAGTAAACATGAAAGATATGAGCAAAGTAACAAAACAATTTGCCTTTCTGTGTGGAGTTTCTGCCCGTGTTTGGGTGGGTTTCGTCTGGCTACTCCACTTTCCTAGCCAGGCTAGCAACACTTAGTGCCTCCACTCAATTTAATTTCTCTTTAGCGACTAGGTCAGGAATCAGAATACACTAGACAGTTTGCAAGAACCCCGGAAGTTGTAGACCGTGCACCAGCCAATCAGCGAAGAGCTGTGAAGCCATGACTGGGTTGTAGACAAAGCCATACTATACTCCCGATATCGAGGATTTAAAGCCAGAACAAAGAGAATGCTTGGTGAATTTTATCAAGGGGAAAGATGTTATTGCCCTTCTTCCTATGGGCTTGGGAAAAGCTTAATACCAGTTAGCCCCATTATGTCACGACCAATTAGCAGCGATTGGTTAAATACAAAAAGTACCCGGCTACCGTCAAGTGAACGGATCCTAATTCTGCCAGGTCAGACGGTTTTCACAAAGTGAAACCGGCTGATGAATCAGGCTACCACTTTCCCCCATGAACACAAAATATACCCAAAAGGAAAAATCTCCAAAGTTGACCCCTAACTAAAAACTAAACTAAAGATCTGGAGATGGGTTCATGGGCAATAGACTGTAGCAGGGTGTCCCATCGGGTTAGGTTCAGTAACACAGACATCCACACGTGTAAACATATGCATATGCTGTGTAAGCATTAATATCTGTCTTATGCAGAACGGTAGTTAGAAAGGTTATTAATGCTATTTATTTTTATTTATTTATTCATCACATTTGTAAAATATAACAAGACATCAACAGTGTTATTTTAAATATGCAAGAAATTTATGAGAAGGAGCAGAGTAATCGTATGTTATCTGCTCCCTTTTCCACACTTCAACACTGATAGTTACTTTAAAATCGACTGCAAATACTTATTTATTGTCAAGGCCCTCTGGAGTTTGGATGTTCTCACTGTGTTTTCTTAAACCATTGAAAACTCAACACAGAATCACTAACATCTCTGACACTTGTATTTATTTACGCACAAAAGACAACCCCATATATTCAAAACACGCCTGATAGAAAGCCTCTGCGGTCAGTTAACAGACCCTCTCCACTTGTGAATAATGGAACACGACGATGGAAGGAGTTGCATAAGGCTTTTCTGATGCGTCTGCTTATGTTCATGACACAACATCATAAGACCTCAAGCTATCATTCACGAACCTGCCAGCCGAGGTCAAGTCCTATGGGAGCCCCCCCTACACACGCACAACTGGAATCAACAAGATTTAATTGTTCTCTTGTACATCATCTGGTGGTTCGGTCCGCTTGGGGTCACAAATCAGCAGCTGGCCCCCGAATGCGGTTGCTCATGAGTTAAATATTTGGTTTCACAGCATCAGATAAATCACATACTGTAATCAAATGTACTGCAATGAATCTTATCACAGGAAGAAGAGGAAATCACTCATGAAGGAAGTAGAGGGGGAGTGGGGAGAAGGCTGCGTATTGGACACAGTTAGGCCTGTCATGATAATTACTACATCAATATATGAAAGATGGAACAATATTTTTTTTAGGCATATCCGATCCAGCCTTTTCAGTTCTGATACGTATTTAGATACTATAGCTTTAATTATCTGCCGATATCAGCCGAAGCCACTGCAGAGACTGAAAGACACTTATTTCCTTTAAAAGTGCATTGCGCAACTTTTCCAGTGGAGGGTTCTGTCACTTGCTTGTCTTCATTGAGATGTTATTGCTTTGTCTAGAATGTTCCACGATAGAGATTAAACTTATCCAACTCAAGGGAGGTCAGGTTACAGGTCAGATCTGTGGAGAGGCAAATCTATTCACAGAGAGAATTATTTCATTTTTGAGTGAAGGAAACACCTGTAATGAATAAATGCTGGATAGATGTGTTTAATCATAGTCATTAGTCATACGATGGAACATTCCAGGCAAAGCAATAACATCTCCAGGTGACGAACCCTCCACCAGAAAAGTTGCGCAATGCACCTTTAAACAAAAATGAAATAAGACTAAACTGATCCAGATGTGTCATGTAGCTGTTATTTATCACTGAGGTAACTACAGGACAGCTCTGAATAAATAAAACTTCAATCATTATAGACTTTCTGAGCCAGCAGTAAGTAGTCTTCTTACATCAATGTATATGTCCAAACAGGATATCGACTGAACCAGTATTATATTTGGAAACCAATATTCGATTTAGCTAATTTTTTAGTGTCTGTACTGATATCAAATACCAGTATCAGATCTGTAAATTCTACATTTTTTTGGCTCCCATATTTATCATATATACATTTTATTTGCACTACTGGGAAATTTGTGGATTTTTTTTGGCTCTATATATAATTTTGCCTATATACTGTATAAGATTTGAGTTATATAAGGTTGAATGAATAACTTCTGTGACTCATTAAAGATTCAAACTAGGTACTAAAGTCTTTCATTTTGTATCTTTTTATCTATTGCAGCTCATGGTTTCAATCACTGTACAATATTGTAGATTTAGAAAAGTTTTGTGATTTATATCTGCTCTTGGATGATAGTGTCAGTGGCATAGATTTGTTTTAATATTATCATTTATCATCTATATTTCCTTCAGCAGTATGTATTGAACTTCAAAATTTGTTATCGTGACAGGCCTAGTCTAGACACAGCATAGTTCAATGATTAGAGTGAACAATTTAAAAGTTAGTGTCATCATGTCCTTCTCCTTTGTGCAGTCTGTGGTGAGTGGAGTTTATAAGATGAGGTCAAATGCTATTGTAAACAAAGTGTGGTAATAGTAGGAATTATGTTTTTGTTTATACCGTCCATTTCTTCAGAGATAATTGGGGCCCACACAGATCACTATAGGGAAAAGAAAAATGCAGCAAGCAAAAAAATAAATGAAATTTCAAGGCCCATTAGAATATCTTTTTTAAATTGTTTATTGTTCATTTATTTTTTTGACTATTTTAACATTTGTTTTGTTCTTTGAGTGTCCTGAAAAGCATTATATTGTTTGTTATGGTTGGCGTTTTGTGTAGCTTACTTCTTTTAAAAATGATACAAATGGACAGTGCCATTTGGACGATATAGACGATAAATGTTAATACTAAAACTAATTTATACCACTGACACAAAAACCCAAGAGCAGATTTAAACCATAATAAAAACTATTCTAAATCTACAATATTGTTAAAAGCTGCAATAAATAAATAACAGAATGAAACCTTTAGTACTTAGTTTGCATCTGTTATGAGTTGAGTATGAGTCGACTTTTTAAGGCTTAAATTTTATCGTAGAGTGAAAAAATAAACACAGATTTCCCACTAGTGCAAGCACATCCAGTATTACCACATGACATTACAAGGTGGAACATAGTATTTTCTGCTTGAGAGAAGAACACAGCCTAAATATGCAGGATTTGTGTGTTAAATGTGCGAATTAAACAAAACACAGCTCCAGGTATGTTTGTGATGGGGAAACATTATAACATTGAACAAAAAAGCGTAATATGGTCCCTTTAAATAAACACAAGCAAATTCATCAAAGAATGTATAATATATCACATCTCAGAACAATGCAAAATTCACTTGGCTGACCCCACTCTGAACAGGACGTGAGTGTGGCCTGGTTTCTGGATCACCTGAGAGACATCCCGTTTGAGGACAGAGCAGAGAGCGCAGGAGCAGACAGCACAGCCCTAACCTGTCATTGGCTTTGAGCATTTAAACACTATGGTGCGGTGTGGGCGGTGACTGGGGCCCCAAATCAAAGCCTGCATCATAAACAGAAAGAACCCAAATGACTACCTGCTGATTTCAACGTCACCACGTTCTTTGTAATTTGTCCATACTTGGCAGCTTTTAATGAGCAGGCAGATGTCGGGATAAGCCTGATGTCTCTTAATATTAGCCTTGGTCCCATTGTGAGGTGAGCTGTTGAAGCGGTCAGTCAACGCGGTGTACACGGAGGCTTCTGGACCGGGTTGTTGTAAGGATTTTCTATTGTGATGTGTGTGTGTATAATAGGCTCTCTGTGGTTACACGTGGAATGGGCTGGCCTGCTTCATGACAGTGGCTTGGCAGGTGAGCGTTCAACTGTGAGAAGGTGCAGTCTCTGAACTCTTTGACCTTGAAAACTTGCTTAGAGTAGACAAACTTTGGTAAAAATGGCTTAAAGAAAGAACTAAAGGTAACTTGTAACTTTGTAACTTTGGTGCAGGGTCTGCTGCTGGTTTGTCTCCATGGAGATGTTATTGCTTTGTTCCACATATGGCAGTGGTCCCCAACCTTTTTTGCACCACGGACCGGTTTTATATCATACAATATTTCGCAGACCGGAGGGAGTTGCCACAGTGGGCGATTCAGCGGCACGATTAAGTCCTGGATTTCTGTTTTAGTCCTGTTTTACTCCAGGTTTTAAACCTGTTTTAGACCTGATTTAGTTCTGGTTTAGTGGTGCAGCCCGTGTGGCGTACGGGAGGGGGAACAGTCTGCACAACATATGGGACAGGGGAGGATCCATGCAACGTATGGGAGGGGGGACGATTCACGCTTTGTAGGGGAGGGGGGAACTGTCAGACGGGCCACGCGGCGTATGGGAGGGGGGGTTCTGCACTTTCACGGCCCGGTACCGGTCCCCGTCCCCGGGGACGCCTGACATATGGAATTAAATAATTTCTTGCATTTAATCATTCATTCATGTGTCTTAATGTTTTCTTACTGTGAATGGGATTGCCTCTCTGCAGATCTGACCTGTTACATGGCTTGGCAGCTTCCCTTGCATGTCTCATTGACAAGTTTAATGCCACACTCTGGGGCAAAATAATCAAGAACCAGATACTAAATGATACAAAAACAAGTATTGAAAAAAAAAAAAAAAAAAAAAAGACAGAATGAAAAGAGTAGTATGTAGTAGTATGGTCCATGCCCACACTAGTATGTTGTGTTCTGTAGACCGTCTTTTAAAATGTATTATTATTAAGACTACATTAACACATCAAAAGCATTGTTTTATCTGTATTGAGGATCATGCCACCTCCTTATGATCAAAATCGCATTTTAAACTTTGTCAGCTCCCCTGTGTCAACCCATATGACACGTTATTCATAGGAAACCCTCCAGAACTGGATAAAGGCTAAAACACGACTATAAACAAATATGATAACGTCAAATTTCACATCATAACTTCTGGATGACAAAAATGCATTTCAACTGACCATGAATGAACTGTGGAGTTACCATAAATTATAACAAAAAACAAAACAAAACACTGAATTCCAGTTAGTCAAACGCACCATTGACTTATGTAATTCACATCCGTATTTAGCTGGTGAAAAGCAAATGTCATCTGTCTATTCCCACATCTCAACCCCCATTCTTCGCAAAGATCGTCCCGGAACCAAACAATAACATTGCAATTACTTAAATCATACAGTACTGCTTTAACCACCGTGAAGGAAGGCTTGGGACTCCAGAATAGATTTATTTTTACATCTCCAAAAGCCTACATTTTTGGCCTACATTTGTCTCCCTTTGAAGAAAAAAACCCTCAATGCCATACATTTCACATCTGGTTTGCATTGACAGAGTTATGCAGTGGACTCCTGTGTGCCAATGGAGCCTTTTGGACAATGGCTGCCTGGAGAGTGGCTAGCATTGAGATGGTAGAAAAAATTGGAGCTGGAGTGAGAATGCAGAGTGTAAATCTTAAGGAGAAACATCTTGACAGAGTGTGAGTTGATTCAGGGATGCTCTTGGGTTTGATAAACAATGTGGTGTAAAGAATGTCAAAAGGGCTTACAGAGCTGTTGTGATAGTGGGGAAGGTAACAGTCAGAAGTTGGATGAGCGCAGAAGGTCAAACCAGAGAATGGTTGTAGGGAAAAGGGATTACGAGACACACTGGCTCATCAATTGTAGCCAGAGATTTGAGAAACAAGATTATCACAATAAAGGAAATTTATGAATGTGGTGAAGTACGAGTATGCAAGGTCATTCATTGGCACCTTTCTACTTTAATAGAATTATACTCAGACTTGGGACTGAAATGCAGTACTTTATTGGTGCACAGGTCCATTGATACTTTGCAGTGACATCATGCTGGGAGTGTATTTCTATGGCAGAATATACATAATTTTCCATGGTGACACAATGCACACAGAAGTTTTTAGATAGTCTGAAAACAGAGTGAATTCCTGGCAATACTTTTATAGAGACAAACAGGTGGCAAACCCTCCACCTGAAAAGCTACGAAGTGTACCTTGTGTATGAAAGCAAAGGTGGAATTGGAAGATTGGAACAAAAATATGCCAACATCTCGTCATCAAATATGTATAAATTGCATTTCCTATTTTTGTACTTCAGTTTCATCCCCCTACCTCAATAACCACATTGTCATGGGTCAGCTAAGTTCACTATAAATATTGCTCAAGCACATACTCATATTTTCAAATTCATCTTATCAATGAAAGAATACAATGAGGTGTTAAGAGATGTAAGGTTTACAGTGTGGATCTGCTTTGGGGAGGCTGCTAACGCTACAACAAAAACACACCACAGTCCTGTTCCTCTGGCATAAGAAAGCAAGAGTATATTATTTCCCTTTGAACAAACACTCATTAATCCTCGGAGCTTCTTTCCTCTGCGTTCCCAGGCTGATTTGTGACCAAACATGGCTCTGGTCCCTGTCCTGGTATCCTCACATCCTCTCGCTCACCCAGCTCCTCTGATCCACTCATGGTACGCCCCTTTGAAATCTGAGCCCTGACTGTTGGGGCAAACATCCACCATCTGACACCTGCTTTGTTTTGATTCACTGTTTAAGACCAGCAGAGTTTGAATAGGGCTAGTCAAACAAATCCTGTAAATTAAAGCTGTATTATGAGTGGTGGGGAATGGGCTGTGGTAGAGCAGAATAGTTTTTGGTTTAGGTTTGTATTTTTCTATTTGCTTTTAATTTGTTTGTCTTTTGGGTCCTCATTTTTAATTTTATATTTGCATTTTAAAAGCCTATATTATACTATTTTCTGATATATGATATGTTTCCTCATCAAAAACATACCCAGAGTTACATTTCATTCATGTTTAACACATAAAGCCAGCATATTAAGGCTGAGTTCTTCTCAAACATAAAACATTTTGTTCCACCGTGTGATATCGTGTGGTAAAACAGGAAGTACTCCATTGTGTTTTTAAACTCCATATACCTTCACTAGAATCATTTGAATACTTTCAGCCCTGGCATTACCTAACAAAAGGTAGTGCAAGAGCTAATATTTAACCTGAAAACTACCACTTCACAAGGTGGAAAAGAGCATTTTGAGCTTTGGAGATGTGGACAAATAATGCAAGGTTACTCAAATACAAATTTGGAGGCAGGTATTTATGCTGGCTAACAGTAGTTTGAGTGTTAGGCCACCAATCCAAAGTCTGCTGGTTCAAACCAGGTTGTTGTATTCTTGGGCGACACTTTCCCCACCTTGTCTATGTATGACTGTAGTGAGTGATTGCTTGATAGCTCCAAGCTGGATTGAAACTTGTTGAATACTACATTTAGAGTGATATATATTTAGATTTAATGATATTGTGTCAGCTGGAATTGGTAAAGGAAATGTGTTATGTGTAAAGTCAAAGAAAAACCTGGAAGACGAGCCTGTAGTTTCAGATGTGTAGTCTTTAGTCCCTGGTTTGACCCCAGTGTTGCTAAAAGGAGTACATGTAAGGTCAGGGAGCTCTTGGTGTGAGTTTGATTTAGTTGATGCTTTGCAAGGCCAAAGGGAGGATGGTGTTTTCACAAACCCAGCCCACAGGAGCAGACACTGTCCTCTGATGCAATAACCATGTATGTACAAATAATGTCTTCACTGGACAAAACAGGAGGGACTGTCCACAACTTAAAATCACCTCTTGGGCAATGGTACAAACACAAGAAAATGTCAACACTGAGAGATTTTAGGATCATAATATATTCCATTTGCCTGACCAGCCAGTCCAGAATCCAAAGGGGGCTGGAGTTGGACAATAGAGGGTGAAAATTCTCCATCCTAACCTAAGATGATCCAACCACAGTTGTTAATTTGTAGCACGTGTCTCTCAAATGCAGAAGACATCTCCAAAATTCTCATAGCATTCACAACAAAATATATAACTTCTTTTACCTGAGATAAGTAATATTTTGGTGCTTCGATTGTTGATGCTGCAAAAATCCATTCTATTTCTCAGCCCTTTATTTAGTTTTTTTCCCTCTTATTTATGTGTAAGCAATATGTGTTTTGATGCGAACAGACCATGCTTCTCTCTGATTGGTTAATCCATCTGTCAATCATGCGATGTGAAATCAGGGAGACAGGACACAACTCCAGATTCACATGTCTTTGTAAAGTTTCGTCAAAGCGCGTGATTCTGGCTGGTCATCTAATTTCCATACTTACACTGTACCCAAAAGTGGACCTGAGAGACATGAGTTTAAGCCGTCACCATGGAGACCTGTATCCCATAATCTGATAATGGAAAATGATGGTGCTCCTTTTCAAATGACTTGGTTTTGAGGTCAGTCTAAACTCTGCCTTATCCAGAATATTTATACAAAGAAGAGCTTGTCATTCGTCAAAGAGTATTTTTGCTATTATTGGAGAGATGTTAGTCATATGAGTTGTGTGGGAGAAAACGTGAATCCTACAAGTGCTTCTGGCTCCGTGTCTAGACCAAAATGCAGTTTGTCATGGGAAACTTCAGAAAGCGAACTTAAGAGCAGGTGATGGGTAAAGGACATGACAGTTTCTCAAGAACTAAAATAGCAATCTGAAGTCTTCAAGTGTAACTGTATAAAACTTGCTTGAGAGACTGTCTTCACTACATATTGAAAGTAAAATAATCTACCTGCATGCTGCACTTCCTCCGACCACCACAAATCATTCACGCACACACTTTCATACTAGGCAATGCAGGTCCAAGCGGGAATCGATCCTCAACCTCTAACCACATAGTATTATTAATAATTATTAAATACTGGCATTATCACACTTGCTCTAGTATAGTAGCATCACTTGCCTGTCTCTACAGGGGAAGAGAAGGCAAAGTAATAAAAAAAAACAAAAAAAAAAACAGGTAGCAACCTCCAAACAGAAAAGTTACATAGTGCACCTTTTTAAGTAGCCTGATTCATCAGTCAATTTCACTTCGTAGAAACTGTCTGACCTCGCAGTATTAGGATTCGCTATTTAGTCGTGACGTATGTAATGCGCCGCTTCCCCTTGATAAAATTCACCGAATATTGTCTTTGTTCCAGTTTTAAATCCTCGATCTCGGGAATCATTGCCAACACAGAGTGTATGGCTCTTCGCTGATTGGCTGGTGCCCGGTCTCGCACTTCCAGGGTTCTTGCGAACTATTTACTGTATTCCGATTTCTGACCTAATTGCTGGAATGAAATGAAATTGAGCGGAGGCACTAGGTGGCGCCAGCCTGGCTACCTTTTTAGTGCCATAGGAATGTAATAATATCTAAAACAGGGGTGTCCAAACGGTGCCACATATGCAAGCAAGTCTTTCAAATATATGCATTTTACGTAAGTTTGACAATAGCCTCATACTTTTATATTGATTTGGACCACAGAATTTAGGTCTGTATCACAATACAATGTTGTATTATTGAGATTACAGTGATAGAAATACTTGAATTGCAGTAAAAAGTACTGCACAGTTTTCCAGTTTTGACACCCCTGATCTAAAATGATGATATTGTCTTATTGCTTCACTTACATAGGCTATTCATTGTGTCCAAATTGTTAACAGCAGCCATTTCATGTTTTTCCCATAACGCTAAATATAAGTAAATTGACCCCAGAAACATACCATTCGATATACAGTAAAACCTTATGCAAACAGAGGACACATATTGATGCCAAGTGTGAACAAAACGACTGCAGCTGGACACTCGCATTATACAATTCCCCTCCTGAGAGAAAGTCGAGAGCTAAAGCTGTTCATGCTACTTCTCTTAAACCTATGCTTACCCTACTATTTAAAGGGCCTATATTACACAAAATTTACTCTTGTGAGTTTTATGTCATGTTAGAACATTGTTACCTCAAGAAAAACATACATGAAGATGTGTTTTGTTGGAGTAATCCTTTATTATTAGTTTGTCTACATCTCCAAAGCTCAAAATGCTCTCTTCCCCCATCTCATGTAGTAGTTTTCAATTGAACAACAATTTTTTACCATTAGTTCTTTATCAACTCCAGGGCTAAACTACACAAATTATTCTAGTGAAGGTGTGTGGAGTTCCTGTGTTAACACAGGACATCACAAGGTGGAACAGTGTTTTCTGTTTGGAAGAATAACGTACATGTACTGTATTTGAGTGTTAAATATGTGTGAATGAAAACAAAACTTCAAGTATGTTTCTGATGAGGAAAAAACATTATAATAAATAGCGTAAAATAGCATATAATATGGGTGTAATATGGGCCGTTTAAAAATCCAGTCAGAGAAGATCAAATCATTCACAGGTGGTCCGATAATGGAGCCGAGTCAGCAGAATCAGTCTGGACAGCTCTGCAATGGTCTTGGGTTTCCGAGGCCATGCACTCTGCAATCTGTGCTCCGGCCACAACTGCCAGCAATTATTTAGACCTCATCCTGAGTATATGGGCTTGTGGCTGCCGCAATATGGCACCTGACCTTGAGGTTAACGCCGACATAAAAATACATTTCCCAGCATCCCCTGACGAAAATATATTAGCGCTAACAGGTGGACGGTTGCGATCATTACCAAGTGTTAGCCGTTATAAGTACTGCGGACAAGCCACATTCTTACAAACAGCTGCAAATTATCAACCATGATACTGCCAGTTCAAAATACTATTGCCTGACCAGCCAGTCTCTTCTACATTCTGTTCAAATCATAGACTGTGTAAAGAAGTGGGCTAAGCCAGTGTGACATCACACTCAAATGAAGTTTGCAATGCCAACGGTTATAGGGGTGATTTTGGACACAGGCTCTAAATTATGAATAGGATTTCTGTAAAGGCCAAATAGCGAAATAAAAAGCCCAGGATCATGTAGAGCGGGTTAATACAAACACTCATCCATCCATTTTCATCCGCTATATCCGGGGCCGGGGCAATACAAACATTTTAAGACCAAAATGACAAGGCTCAGTGCAGCAGTTGTAGAGAGAGGGCCCACAATATTCCAGTGCAAGTCAATGGGAGCCAAGGTCAGAAAGAGCCAGAAGCGCCCGCATGTGAACTTCTTATTTGGATTGAGGTAGCTAGCGGGTTAGCTCTGTCCATTTATATATACAATCTATGGTTCAAATCCAGAAGGGAGCTAACCTCCATCCACGAGACGATCCAACCACAGCCACTAATGTGTCTCTCAAATGCGTAAGACATCTCCTCTCCAAGATATTTAACTTCTTTTACCTGAGATGAATAATAGTTTAGTGTTTTGATTGTTGATTCGGAAAAATCCATGCTGTTTCTCAGTCCTTTACATTCTTTGCCATGTTTGTTTTTGGCACAAAAGCCTCTCTTGATCGGTTAATCCCCCTGTCAATCAAGCCCTCTGTAATCAGGGAGACAGGACACAGCTCCATATCGACTTGTCTTTGTAAAGTTTCGTCACAGCGTGTGGTTCTGGCTGGTCAATTAAAAAACAGTATAGGCTCTGTATAGTGAAAAACCCATCAAATGTAGATGTGCCAATGAGCAGAAGATGTCAGAAGTCATTTCCAGTATATGCAGGCATTTTCCCCTTGTCAGGATGGTCTCCGTGGTAACATATAAACAGTGCCCTCGGGTCGTGTGGCCATAAAGCGGTTGGTGGGGAAGTTTCCTGCTCTTTTCACCAAGGCCACAACCTGTAGTTTTATGAGAGACAGAGTAGCTGTATTAATACAGTGTTTAGAAACGTAAAGAATTATGAACTTGGATAGTTAGTGCATACCAACGATATAGGGGTAATAAAAGTGGACATTTTCTGTACGTTATTTCATATTTTTCCTTCATTTATGGCTAGATTAATGGCCCATTTCGGAGCAGAACTTAATACCTATATATAGGACTTTCACAAGTTCAAATGGTTACATTATATATAGATTCAAACACATGCCAGATCTGTTCCATTTTCCCGAATATAGCTTATATTGTTTCAGGAAGGGCATCCATAATAAAACATGCCAAAATATATTATACAAATGGTTTACTGTGGGGAGTAGTGGTGGAAAATAGAGACACAGACAGACAATTTTTTTATGCTGTAGTTATGATGTACCATGTTTAAAATCTACTGCATTTTTATATAATCCTATCCTTAAAGCTTTATTTAGCATAGTACTGGCATTTGTGAAAGGACATCCATGTTGGAATATTATTTGAGTGACCACCAAGTTTACCTATATTTTAAGATAGTTCAAACATTTCAAGGCATAACAAATGCTCAGTATACTGTCTTTCAATAACTAACAGCTTTCCTTATATTCCAAGAGTTTCAGAATGATGAAACATTAGGACAGCAGTCAAGGCTATTAACAAATTAAAACAAAATAATATGTCTCTTGGAAAGGAAAAAAACAAACTTATTTATACTACAAAGTTGAAACTCAGATTCAATTAAAATGAAATAATGAATAATGCATCAGTAATATATATAGTGCTTTTCTGGACACTCAAAGCTCTGTAATAAGCTTTCATTAACTTCACATTCAGTGGTGGTCAGCTACTATTGTAGTCACAGCTGCCCTGACTGAATGGAAGCGAGGCTGTCAGTCTGCGCCATCAGCCCCTCCAACTACCATCCCAACACTCACGCACAGTTCACTTTCATACTAGACAATGTGGGTGAAGTGCCTTGCCACGGCTTTTGTGACTGGTGCCCCACTGTGGCACCTGATTTTCCCAGTGGTCTCCCATCCAAGTGCTAACCAGGCCCAGTTCTGCTTAACTTCTGAGATCTTACAGGATCAGGCTCTGACAAGCTGGTATGGCAACAGTTTATAGACTCATTTGTCTAATTTCAGCCCTGGATTTGCCTGTCTTTACTTAAAGTAGTCGGCAACTTGAGAAACTACCAGTCCATGACATCACAAGGTGGAACAGAGCATTTTGAGCTTTGGAGATGTAGAAAAACTAATATACCAAGATTACTCAGACATGTTTGAATGAAACAATACACAACTCTGGGAAAGTTTCTGAGGAGGCAACAACATTATAATGTGGCTAAAAGCTAACATGAATCAATTTTGTGTAATAAAGAAAAATGATACAGCAAATTATTCATAACAGTCCTAGTAGAGTAAACAACCATCTGCCTTTCAGTTTCCACTCCAAGTTTGCAGTTTAACACCTGTGCACATTCATTTCCTTCAATATCTTTAGCGCTTACAAAAATAGCTACAACCAGCTATACACAACACACACAATCACACATTATGGGCCAAACACCTCCACACATCCTCCACAACAGCCAGAAGAAAGAATAGTGTTTTATATTTAAACAAAGACCAGAGCGTGCAATGGGGAAGACAAGTGGCACCCTGACACAACATACACACACACACACACCGGCTGCAGGCGCTGAGGATCAAACAGGAAAATAAACATCTATCCGACGAGACGGGGACAATGCACGGGCAGCTGCACACACACATATGCTCTGTTTGGATATCTTTGTGGGGACTTCCTGCAGAGGATAATTACTCCTCACACTCTTCATACAAGCTCAGGATCTCAGTACGGTTCAGTTGATCATAATATTAAACATGACTTCATAGTTAAACAAATAGAAGAGGTTTCAAGGTTCCACTGAAGATACCACTTACGCTAACATTAAATCACAGCCTGCTGTAGTCCTAGTAAAACATGTAGTCTGTATAAAACACAAGGAAAAACTATAAATAAACGTAGGTGTAGTAGCGTGAATAGCTTAAAGATGCACAATGCAACTTCTTTCTGGTGTATGCTTGTCACTATGGAGATAGATATGTTTATTGCAATACTCAGGAACATTCCAAGCAAAGCAATAACATTTCCACGGAGATAAGCAGAACCCTGGTGGACTCACACCTTTAAACAACAAACAAAGGATGAAAGAGTCAAAAAAAAGTTTGGAAACTTTCTGAGAAATGCAAATACTACCATGGACCACTCCTGGAAGAATGGGGGATTACATTACATCAGCTCAGCTATAATATGTATAATATGTATAAATATACTGTAATATGCTACATCAGAATTACTTTACAATTATTGACTTCATTTTTTCCATTCACCCCATTCTTGTGACAAAAAATGTGACTACCATCCTACTGATACCATTTTCAACTCTTAACAGGAAGACTGCTAATACCATTGAAGTAAAGTAACCAACTTGGGTACAACACAATAATATATATGAAAATGGCTTACACAGATTTCATTCATATATCCCTTGTTACTGTGCACCAAACCCAGTGCATTCTTCTCCACATTGTGACTGCACGGACCGTTAACTCAAACATGATGTCATGGCTGTGGAAATCTAGGAATGATCAAATCGGTTTCCATTTAAGGACCGCTGCAGATACTCCAAAGTTCCCCTGACGATTCTGCTGACTGAGGCAAAGTGAGAGAGGAGGAGTGCATAGGAACAGATCTCTCCTGACCTAATTTTACAATCCCCAAGTCCACCTTCTTTTCCAGCCTGGAGGTTAGGTCACGTGTCCACAGCTGCTATAGTGGCTCATTCTGGTTTGGGGGTGGTGTCGACTGGTTACAAAGGTTGACTGTAGGCCTGTCACGATAATCACAATGGCTTAACGACACAATAATCATAACAACGTATCTAGCGATGCACCAATCTACATTTTTCAGTTACGACACTGCTTTGGTATCTGTCAGATCTGATATTAACCAATGAAAGTGTAAAGATTGAAAAAAGCATAAAAAACAAAACAAAAAAACACACAGTTAACTTACTACAAAATGTACCCAGTTGTGTTACTATTCCGGCAGATAACTACTGAACAGCTTTGTATGAAACAATATAAAGGTTCTAGACCAAAATCTGCCAGTAAATAGTCTTATAAAATCCAACACAAGGCCCTCGCAGGATATTGGCTGAACTTATATCATGGAATCAATACCTGATCCAGCTAATTTTCCTGGATTAGTGCCAATATTTGATACCAGCATTGGTGCATCGCTAGACTTATTGTTCAATATTTGAAAGCTTTTGGGGAGGGTCAGTATTTATTGTCTCTACTTTTTCTTTGCACTAAATTTGTGGTTATTTTTTGGCTATATGATGATATTTATGCCATAAAAGATTGATATTGTAAATTCTATGACTCATTACAAGAACTTAACAGTTTCATTCAGCTATTTTTTTTATTGCAGATGGTATTTTTTAACAATATTGCATACATAGAATAGTTGTATGGTTTTATGGTTTAAATCTGTTCTTGATTTGTTCTGTTTCAAAATTATCATTTATACTCACTTCAGCAATATTTTGCACTTTAAATTTTGTTATCGTGACAGGCCTATTGGCAGACTGGTTATTTTAATGGGGTTGTGGAGGTGAGGCATTCTTGCAGTCTAGAATGTGCCTCATATACAACAAACCCAGAGCTGGAAAGGTGTCCAAAGGTGTTCATAAATCAAGCTGACGTGAAGCAGACCCTCTCGCAATGTTTCCACCTATTTTTATGACTGTCTGTGTGTTATGCTGAATTTCAACCTTGCATGACACATTATATTGAACATTAGAAAATAAAAGAGTAGCTTGGATTTTTGTATCAACTACCACTTTGTATAATCAAGATAACAGTATCATTTATGGAATATGGTGCAGATTGACTAGGAACTAACTTTGTTTTAAGGTGCACTATGTAACCTTTTGGGTGGGGGTGATTCACCTGCTTTCACAGCTCAAAAATACCTAGAAAAACAGGCATTCTGACTGTGAGCGGGGTTGCCTCTGCATAGATACCTTGGTCTGGTTTGGTCTCCATGAAGATAGAAGAGTTTAATGCAATACTGTAAAAGATTCCTAACAAAACAATAACATGCCATGGAGATAAGCATTTGAAAGGTATACAATGCACCTTTAAAAGTAGGTGTTAACTACTTCTGCAACTTCTTGTAGCCATAAATATATTATGGTAAAGATAGACATGGTTGGCATTCGTAGCATTTGTAGATGCTCTAAACACCATCAGTCACACAAAGAAATGTTTACATGAGTGGCACATATTCTATTTATCTTCTAACCTTAGGGGCAAATGTAAAAAAATGTAGACACTCCAAGTTACGTTACAAGTTTTTGTATTATTAATTCATTCCTTAATCTGTGGTAGTAAACTACTTTTAGTCACAGCTGTCCTGGGATAGAGTGACAGAAGCGGGGCTGCCAATCTGCTCCATCAGCCCCAGAGCCTCCGCCTAGGCAATGTTACTGAAGTGTCTTGCCTAAGGACACAACAAAAGTGACTGCTGTCCCTCTGAGATGATGGTAAAACAAAAAACAATTTTTTTACAAAGGAGTTATTAATCTGAGAAATCCTATATCTCCTCAAGATTAGTGCAAATTGTATAAGAGTCCTTGAGTTCATCGCAGTCCTGAGAAGTACCATGTTCTCATTTGGGATTAAGGACCAAGGCTTGTCCAGATAAAAGCATGTACTCAGAGCCATAAATTATTCTGGGTAGTATTTTCAAAGGAGGGAAAGCCTTTATTGTAAAAGGCTATATCATAAAACACTACACACAGGAGGTATGGCCTTGACTTGAAAGGGAAATGGGAAGAAAAACACTGCAGCCTACACACACACACGCTATAAATTTACATATAGGTCTTTTTTATCTTTAACTGATACCTGTCTTGAAAGAATGATGTAACACCGCCACAAATGAACACTAATCTCAAACATAGTAGGTTTTGAGTTACCATTTTAAGAAGTACTGCGTGTGTGCTCCTCTTAACTCAAAAAGATATTAAACCAGTATGAAAAATACATTTGAAGCTATAGGACAAATACACAAAATTATATATAAATGAATTGGTTTACCAGTAATAGCATTTGAAATAAGAATATTAAAGTGATATAAGTGATGTGTGCAATAATATTTAATGCATTTTGTACTTACAGTTTGGCCTCTGGCTTGGTCTGTTGTAATGGACCACCCAGTATACGTAGAGACCAGTTAGTGTGGAACTCCTATAACACCAAACCTATAAAAAACACAAGAAAAAATATTGTAGACTTGTTCCTTGTGATAAAATATTAGGACCACTGCCATAGCAATACAAAATTCCCTCAAAGACCTCAAGATGGCGACCATAACAGGAAAACAAATCATGTGACTGAAATCCTGCAAAATGTACTTTAATCATTTTAAACCAAGCAAATTCTAAATAAATATTACACTTCCAAGAAAACAAAAACAATCATATGTAGGGCTACTGAAACAAAATATAGGCTATTTCAATAATTTTTCACTAAGCAAATTAAAATAGCTTTCATTCTTTCAAAAAAATTCCTGCTAGTAATAATAGTAGTGGTATTAGTCATAGTAACCAACCACAAATAACTACTCCAAACCCCTGATTAGATCTTTTCAACAGATCCTTTTACACTGCATCCAAATACCTTTATCTCTATTTCCTTCAAGCCACAAGGAGATCCGCAAGTTCTCCAGTACTACAGTTTCTATAGTTTCTTGACTTTGCCAGAAGAGCCCTGCAATCCGTCAAAGCCTTATCTCCCTGTGTCACCCAATGGGATCTCTTTATCATGCACCCATGCAAAACACCATTCGTCATCCCCGTCTAATTCATTACGTGTGATAAAATGCAAACAAGTCCCTATACTCTGTTGTTAAATGGACTGGCCTGAAGAAAACAGGTGCTCAGGTAAACACTGATATCGCTGGTTGAATTATGTTGCGGATGCTTCTATCTCTCTCAATCTATTAACCAGATTGCTAGCCTGACCCCGTTTTGCGTGACTATCCCCCGCCTCTAAAGGTTTCGTGTTTAGGTGAAGAAGAAGAAAAAAAGAGAGGTGAAAATAAACAGATTCCGGTACTTAAAGCTCCACACCGGTGCATTGATCAAATACAGTGTACATTAAGGTCACGCAGGGTATAAATTTAACAGCTATATGCGGTGCTGTGTAGGGTCACGGGGCAGTAAAGTGTGGAAAAATGCATGTGCTTACCATAGAAAGATTTATATAGATTTCCATTACGGTCTATTGCCGTTTCGTTCTTTTTGGTACAGTGTTCATGGGTGGTTTGTGAACTAGCCAATTCACTTCTGCGCACAAAATAATATATTCGATTCATACATTTTCACTTATTCTAGGTAATAATTTGGGCATGTGTTCTACATATTATAAGTAAGTGCCAAGAATGCAGACAATGTATATCTTATGACTACATTATAAACACTAGAAATGCAAACAAGTATACCAACAAGAGCCATGAAGAGCCTTGCCCAAGACTACAACAGCAGTAAATAGGCAGTGAAAATAGAGATTGATCACTTGACTTTCCAATCAGAACAGTTCTACCAACAAAACCAGATGTACTGATATTTCTATTGGGAAACTAGTTACCTATTTACATTCTCAGCAAAAAGCCTGATTTTGATGGCCTGATTCATCTGCCGGTTTCACGTCGTGGAACATGGCATTAGGATTTGTTCTCTCGATGGTACTTTTTTATTTAACCAATTGCTGCTATTTGGTCGTGACGTAAATAATGCATCAAATCCTGTAGGATTCAACAAACATTCTCTCTGTTCAGGTTTAAAGCTTGATCTCAGGAATCGTTGCCAGCACAGAATGTATGGCTTCGTCTACATCCATCTCAACCGCTTTGTTTACAGTTGTGCTGTACCACAAAAGGGACCCAGACAGGCGCATGAGTTTGACGTTAGGGCTTCACAGCTCTTCGCTGATTGGCCGGTAAACAGTCTACAGCTTCCGGGGTTCTTGCAAACCGTCTAGTGTATTCCGATTCCTGACCTAGTCGCTGGAGAGAAATTAAATTGAGCGGAGGCATAGGTGACACCAGCTTGGCTATGATTTTGCTAGCTCTGTTAATTAATCCATGTACACAAAAGACCAAACAATCATATTTTTTTTTTTTTCGAATGGGGGTTGTGAGGTTACATGTTGTCAACAATTATAGTTTTTTTTCATGACCAATGCGGATGCCGATTATTTAGAATCCAGGGCAACAGATAGCTGATAAGCTTTGCCAATATTTTTGAGTCAATATATAGGGACGATTATGATTTTCTCCCCCAAATTATGTAATTTCAATTTACTACAAACTCACCCACAGGCCTTATTTGTCATTGCTGTGGTCCAAAGTAAGAAAACTATCTGATGAAGGCTTTTTTTGCCGAAACATTATTTTGAAAATACAAGAGCTTTTGGACATCGGCCCTCTGAATGTGCTATGCATTTTTTCACTTTTGTCTTTTTTTTACCATTAACCTATAAGAGCAGTGTAGTTTTAGGCAGTAGGACACCCAAAACAAAATGTGCTGGAGATTTAAGGCCGATAGTGAATATGCTGAAAGGACTAAATCGGCCAACAGATATATCCATCTCTCTCTAGTTACACGGTTATTTGCATACAGTTAATCCCAGAAAACCAAATGAACATAGAATTGGCATTACTTGTTAGTATTTGAAAACTCAAACTGCAGGTTCATATTTTTGATTGAATGGCCCACATAAAGCCATAGAATATATTGTAAATTGGCCCATGCAAAAACCCACTGTAACCACATTGCCACAAGATGAAGGCTTCAATCCACCACACAGAAAAAAACACCAACTTTTTGACAAATCACCGTAAGTTCGACACTAGCATCATCTCCCAGCAGTTTCCTTCTCAAGCAATCACCAAAAGCTTAGACATTTTCCACTTACTCGATCCGTGTGATGGGATGAGGGATGGGGTTTTTCAAAGGGGGGGTCGAATACCACCACAGTGAAATCATAGAGCCTGTGTCATTGGCCCCTAGTCTGTGTTTGGCTCACCGTCTGGCCCCCATTTCAGCCATTGATCTCATTTCCATTGCCAGCATTGGATGTGGTTGCGTTTGAAGCTCACTGTTTGGGCCCATTAAAGAAACAAGGGAATTGCTAACGTATGCCGGGTTTAGATGGGGGAAACTGTTAAAGGGTGTTTACCAGATTTCTGAAAGGAATACAGTAAACATTGTATAGAAGTAGTGATTTCTTTCTAACACATGGCATTTACAAGTGTCTAATGGTGGCCTATTAGTGCAAATCTGGTTTTCACGCATTTTGGTTCATTTAAATTTTATGATGGGCTGGGTGGGATTTTTCTTAGCTAATGCTTTTGTGGTGAGAATAATGGTTTAATAGGCTGATAGAAAAGCCACAAAGTTATATTCCAAGCTGATTTTAATAATTTATTTAAAATAGAACATTTTGTAATACCATTTGCTTTTATGGTAAAATGTGTTAAGATATTTATTTGGCTCGAGGGTGGATGGCTAACAGTAAAATTTGACTGGTTTCAAAGATTATGCTATGTTCTGATCTATGTGTTAGGTATTATGTGTTATATGTGTGTGTAATGTTATAGGTTTCCTCATTTTATAGTGTTATATGTTTCCTCTTTTTTTTTTTTTTTTTTTTTTTTTCTTCATTCACATGTTTAAAACACAAACTATGCATATTTTAGGGTTTGAGAGTGATGTCATGTGGTAATACAGGAAGTGCAGTACACAGCTGACTTATTCTGACTCTGAAAAACAGATACAAGTCCTTTAAAATTAATATAATTTATATAATTCTGATTGCTCTCTATATATTTTGAGAATCCTGAAATTGGATTATGATTGACATATCCTAATGAAGCCTACATGCAATTGATAATTTGACGTATGCTGATGGTGTTCGACATGTATTTCTATTGGTGGAATATTCAACAGTTACCATGATGACACACTGGACACAATAGCAAAAATGTACAAAAATGTTTGAAGTCTGAAAATGCAAGATAAAAATACAAAGCACATTTTCAGGAGTCTGAGATCAATATGAGTGTTAATGGTCCTGTTTAGGAGTTCGATTTTCAACTAAAAAGACGAGAGTAATTAACTGAAAACTAGCTAATGCTAGTTAACTTGTGACTGTAATTTTACATGTGAGGTACTTGATTAACAGCACAAATCATCTCACCTGTTGTAGTTCCAACCAAGTCAGCGCTTTGTGATCAGACTGTGCTAAAATAAAGCTCAGATTAAGTCTAACTTAAGTAACAGAGCTTCAGAGAGAGCAGTGCATTCAGTTAACTTCACACTCCCAGGGAATGGTCGGACATGAGCTGTAAAGTATCAGTTGGGGACAATGGGAGGTGTTCTAGTTCCACTTAGCTAAGACAGTGAATGACTTTGTCTGACAAGTATGTGTGGCTTTGTATGGAGTGGACCACAATAAAATGCTCTAATATTGAAGTGGTATGATTTCATCCACTTTCAAAAGATGGCACATTTGTGATCATAGTACGTTTTATTTTTCTGTAAGCCAATGCCTCTGTGGTCTTCTCCAAAGTGGCTCTTTTGTTTTTGCCTAAGCCCTGCAGTGACGGCCTGGTGACAGACACAGGCCATGATGGCTCCCCTTAACCACGACTCTCTCTTCATCTTTTCATTCTCAATTGCAAGTTATACCAATGATGTTCAGTTCCTTTCTTTTGAGTTTTTCTTACTTGTATTGTAAATCTGTAGCGTCTGCTGTACTTCTATTGTTGTCTAACCAAAGTCACTTTCTACCATTTAAGGCGCCGTATTTTGGCACGCCACTAGCACGTTGCCATGGAGATAGATGATTTTATGCCTTTGGAACATTCTATGCAAAGTAATCATAATAGAGACCAATATATGCTGTTTGTTTTTTTCATGGCCGTTGCTGATACCCATATTTATCATCCAGAGAAACTGCTGGTCGATAAACTCTGGCAATAATTTTGGTGTGATATGTACGCCAGATTTAGATTATTTTACTCAAATTCTGAACTTTAAATTAATTACTGCCTTAATTACATAATATTTTACTAGAAACTGATAAGAAAGCAGTGTAGTCATGTTCTGTTATGTTATCTCTTTGCACTAAGGTGTTCAAATAAAGCTTTATGTGTATGCTTTTGACAGCAGGTCAAAACAAGACATCGACCTCTGCTGGACATAAGGCAGATAGCCAATACACTAAAAAGGGCATATATTGATATATTGACCAACCAATATAACGGTCTATCTCTAAACATCTATATAGAAATAGGCAGGTGGTATGTCCTCCACCAAGCAGCAAGTCAGATCTGTGGAGAGGCAAGTTCATTGATAGTAAGGCTGCATGTTTTTAAAGGTCTTTCAATACTATAAAAACACAAATAATAAAATAAATATTTGGGCTCCTTTTCCCCACCAGTGTCCACTTATAATCTATATTCTATGCAAAGTAACATCTCCATAGAAACAGGCAGATGTTATGCCCACTATTAGGGCTGGGTATCATTACAAAGTTACTGATACGATACATACCTCGATACGTAGGATATGATACGATACACATCTTGATATAGTACACTTCTGATTCAATATGATATATTTCAAATCGATTCGATACGGTTCAATAAAAATAATGGCTAAATAATGAATATGATACTAAAAGACT
Organism: Boleophthalmus pectinirostris; assembly: GCF_026225935.1. NCBI lineage: Eukaryota > Metazoa > Chordata > Actinopteri > Gobiiformes > Gobiidae > Boleophthalmus > Boleophthalmus pectinirostris. The sequence continues at coordinate 13,259,318 of NW_026571447.1, read as the reverse complement.
TTGTTAAACTGCCTCTTGTGCAAAGTTCATATGAAACCCATTTTACTCATCAAAACAGTGAAAATGTCAAATGTGTTGCATAAACAAGTTTCCTTCAACTACACAAGCAACAAAACTGTAGCACTGTAACAAAATAATTGAGTAAAATACCAAAAATACTCTTGGAAATATATCAATACAGCAGCCCACGATATTGATACTGTATCATCACATTAGGCAATACAATATATTGATATTTCAATATTTTTGCACACCCCTATCCCCTATGAATCTGCAGGTCAGATCTGTGGAGAGGCAAGTCCCCTGGTTGTAAGGATGCATGTTTTAAAGGTCTTTCAGTATTTAAAAAAACCTACAAAAACTAAAATAACTTCCTATTGCAAATCACCAGTGTCCACTTATAGATCTTGTGCTGTACTTTTATAGCTTTTATAACCAAGGACACTTTCTACCATTTAAGGCTCCTTGCAGCACAGCAGAAATGGGCTGGGGCTGGATCCAGTGAAGGTGAAGAAAAGCCCCTCTCCTAGGACCTTACTCAAGAACAGATGAATAAATGAACCAGTCATGCCAAGTGTGCTCTTGTCAGTCTGTTTGGTTGGGCTGTTGAATAGAGTTGGATGTGCGTACTTGGAGGCTGACATAAATCTTACACTTCGGTACATGCAGCGGGCCTGGCTTGTCTCAGCCTGTCTCTCTCTCCTCGCGTACTTTTGTCTCTGCCACTCGACTGTGAATGGAGGAGAGAAAGTGTTGGTAAATACCGGAGGTATGAAGGATTAGAAAGAGTCAGTGAAGTCAGTGCCAATTTCAAACTTGATTATACAAAGGAATAGACTTAATAACGATTCCGGTGTCTTCATGGAGATCATACCAGACCAAGTTACAGGTTAGATTTGTGGAGAGGCAACATTGCTCACAGTCAATATTCCTGTTTTTCTAAGTATTTTTAAGCTTTAAACCCCTATGTAATTTCATTAATGTATGATAGTGATGTTTAATTCACACTGTGGAACATTCCAGCCAGAGTAATGACATATTCAGAGAAACAAGCAGGTGACAAACCCTCCACCAGAACAGTTACACAATGTACCTTTTATATTATTATGCGGTCTAATCCCTCAGTCGTCATCCCATAGTGGTCGATTGGTGTATACTAGTCTACGGTCTTATACTTGTTCTAAAATAGATCCAAATCAACTTTATTAGTAGCAAAACTAGCTCGTTTCGATACTAGTTTTAATATCGATTAGTATCTGATTTAGATACTCCAATAATTTTCATTTTCAGTTGCAGGAATTGTTATATTTTCAGAACTTCCAATTGCCTGTGAACATTTGCATATTGTTCTTTTATTTATGATTTTACTATAGAGAGTAATAGTAGTAGTAGTAACAATAGTAGCAACTGGCAAGACTTGACATTCAAGTTTAAGTTCCTTATGTTTCTATTTTCAGCCAAGTATTACTACAAATTAATCTATTAAAGGTTAGATCCTATTAATAATGATTCTAAACAAACATATCTGCTTCTTAGAATGTTAAAAGTAAAGACCAGTGTTGACTTGTATAGAGCTCCTCCTGCTCACAGCTACACAACAGATGAGATAATCGAATAAGAAGGGTTTATGATGTGCCACAAATCACTCTCCATCAATTTACTTCCTGGAATGTATTTTGCAACACTGTGAACATGAAGAAACAACCACAAACCAGCGCTAAAAACATAAGGGTTCCTCATTCAGAAGTTTTAAAAAATAGTGCTTTTTTATGCGGAACACCAGAAACTAAAATTAACAAAAGAATTAACATGACTAAAAAACTGTGCATGGGAGAGGTTCTATGTCCATGTAAACTATTGTGAGCTCTGTTAGAATGCTGTTACCTCATCAAAAGAATATCCGAACTTGTGTTTTGTTTCATTCACTCATGAATAGATAATCCTTTATTATTAATCTGTCTGCTCTGTTCCACCTTATGATGTCAGGTAGTGGTAGTTTTTGTGTTAACAGCTACCCCTTACCATTATTAGCAGAGATTGGCAATTCCAGGGCCAAAATCATCCAAATGATTCTAGTGAAGGTGTATGGAGTTTAAAAGTACAGTGGAGCACTTCCTGCATTACCACATGACATCACAGGTTGAAAAAGAGTCTTTTCTGTTTAAGAGAAAAACTCAGGATTTGTATTAAACATGTATGAATGAAACAAAGCACATCTCCATATATGTTTTTTGATGCGGAAAAACATTATAACATGGCGTAATATGGGCCATTTAATGGCAAAATATCATATTATTTATATATTGAGATTTTAATTTTTTTTTTGTGTCAATGCCATCTTTCCATTGAATTTTACCATTTTTTTCCTACACCCTGCATCGCACCAGAATTTCTCACAGTAAGACAGCAATTCTTCAAAATCCTTCACTGCTAACTTGAGAAGGGTGCTTTTGAATGAAATGCCCTCAAAGTGAGCTCTGACACCTTACCATCCACCCACACTCTCTCTCATGACTCCATTTCCTCTGCCATGATGTCACAGGCTGGCTTCATTCGTTGCAGATGTGGGAACCGGGCTTGTTAAGAGTTTGGGAAGCAGTCCACAGTAAAGCTCTTGGCACTAGGGCAAGAAAACAAGAAGGCACAATAGCAGGCACCTACACAAGGGTCTGGAACAGGAGGAGGTGTGGAGAGCAGAGGGAGCTGTGGTGCTCACTGTTTACATGGAGCGGTTGGTTTAAGAGGAAAGAAGCTGTCTACCATGTCAGCTTGGGTTTGTGGTTCAGGCTAAAGAGCATTTACCCTCTGACTGGAACATCTTAAAGGGTTGATATTAACTATTTTCTGATCTATGTTATAATGTTTCCTCATCACAAACATACCTGGAGTTGTGTCTTGTTTCATTCACATGTTTAACACACAAATCCCTCATGTTTAGGCTGTGTTGGTCTCTCAAACAGAAGAGACCCTGTTCCACCTTGTGATGTCATGTGGTAGTACAGCTCCACTGTGTTTTTAAATGCCACCTACCTTCACTAGATTCATTTGGATGATTTCAGCCCTGCAATCGCCCATTTCTACTGAACAAAAGGTAAAAGGCGTTAACTTAAAACTACCGCTTCATGACATCACATGGTGGAAGAGCTTTGGAAAATAATGCAAGATTACTCAAATATGTGTGAATGAAACAAAACACCACACCACGTATGTTTTAGATGAGGTAACTCTCAAGAGTACATTTTGCACAATATTTAAGTTAAATTTAGATCTGGGCACACCACTTGAATATTTCCATGGGTATAGATGAGTTTTATGACATTCTCTCAAACATTTTAAGTAACTTAATAACATCTCCATAGAGACAGGCAGAAGGTATGCCCTCCACTAAGTTACAAGTCACATCTGTGGAGAGGCAAGCCTGCTGTACTAGCGGTGCATGTTTTTAAAGGTTTTTCAGTACTATAAAAAACACAAATAATAAAATTAAAGTTTATTTTTGGCTGAAAATGGGGCTTTAACATAATGATGAAAACATGCTGTGCTAAATGTACTGTGGTCATTTGATAAAAATGGATTTGAGCTTGAAGGAGGCTAAATTGCTATAGCTGATGACTGGCTCAGAGAAGTTGTCTCAGAATATCCCTAAAACTGGTCTTTAAAATAGGCAGATTTGTTGAGTGGTACTACAGCTAGTATAGTATCTTTAAAATTTTAAAATATTTGGTGGAGGTTTATATGTGGTTTTAAAGCAGAATTATGATGCAAAATTGACTTTTCAGAGCTTAACCACACTCTCGAAGTTGCATTTGGAGTGATTTTTGCATGTTTGTGCAGTCTTTAATCACTTATTTTAAAGACGCCATATTGCCGATCAACCCCATTTTCACTGTCACTGGCATACGCCCACTGCTCTGAACTTACTTTGTTCGCAAGTTTTAATTTCTTAATTAATGATACATGTAGGATTTGTCAGCGTTGCATAGTCATTTTGCTACAAATGAAAAGAAAATCTGTACTTGCTAGTGTGATCTACAGCTGTCTATCGGAGGGGTCAACAGCTACACTGCTCATTATTGTGATGACGTTTATGGTGACATTAGCTCCCACTGGGTGCTGCAGTCTTCTAACGCAAAAGTTAGGAGACTACCTTCTTTTATTACGTCATTTTTTATGAATATTACGATTTAAAATATGTAACTTACAACATAATGATCCAAGGGTGTCGTAGACTATATAGCAGGCTCAAGCACAATATGTCTTTTTTAAAATAGTAACTGGTTGAAAATACCCTGACAAAACCAACACTACAACACCATACAAACACTGTGTAAGGATGTATGTTATTGCAAATTGTAAAAGTTGCATACAAGCAGTAGCAAGCTTACATGATCATCCCAGGCATTTAGAGTATAGGCCCTGTTGAAATATGGCTGCTGCCGCGTGTTCCTGTGTATCTGGAGTTTCGTGTTTTGAAAGGTGACGTTTTGGGCGCAGGGCAGAGTGTTTGAGGCCTGCTGTGTGTCACCGCGGGGTTAAAGACTACATGCCACACACTCCTAAATATTACCCAATTAAACAGGGAGGAAGTACATCCGCAGGGAAGGATGTAGACTCCACTGGTCTGGCAGAAAGAAAAACACTAGCTGGGTTCCATGTAGGTGGTTAATTACTGGCGAAGAGTTGACGTAGTAGTGGAGTGGAGTGAAGTGGAGTTAGTGCTTACACAAATGTATCGATAGTTACTCAGAATTATGTAAATGTTAAGTGGATGATTTCACTTCTGAGTTAAAAAAAATAAGATTCCGCTGTTTTCTGATCAATGTTATAATGTAGTTTCCTCATTACAAGCATACCTAGAGTTGTGTTTTGTTGCATTCACACATGTTTAACACACAAATCCTGCATATTTAGGCTGAGTTCTTCTCTCAAACACTCTGCTCCACCTTGTGATGTCATGTGGTGATGATGGTTTTTTTTGTTTTTTGATGATGATGATAGGTATCAATAGGTATGAATACTAATGTGTACATGGGCCGGTGTGTGTGTGTGTGTGTGTGCGCATGTGCGTGCGCGTGTGTGCGAACATTGACGTGTATTGGATTGTGTGTCTGTATTGTGTAGGTGTGTATACCAAAAGAATTAAGCAGATATTCTTTTTAAGTAGATATTCTTTTCTGCACTCATAAAAGATGAGTTTTGTGTTGTTTTCTAAAAATAGTTCTGCTGTCTTGTATCCTGTTTTATATGTTAATAGGGTTAAGCAAAATAAGTGTTAAAACTTCAGCCTAAAGCCCTTCGGTCATTAGAATAACTTTAGTGATATGCATAATTTCTGTGTAAGATTACTGTTATATGATTCATGATTATGTTAACTGACCGAAGAAAAAATAAATTAACTAAACTATGATGATGATTCAAACATACTATAGAGTAATAGAGGGCATAGCACTTGTACTTTATACAGGAAGTGCTCCACTGTGTGTTTAAACACCATATACCTTCACTAGAATCACTTGGATAATTTCATGAATGTCCGATCTCTACTGAACAAAAGGTAAAAGCTAATAAGAGGTTACTTAAATATGTGTGAATGAAACAAAACACAACTCCAGGTATGTTTTTGATGAGGTAACAATATTCTAACATGGCTTAAAGCTCACAAGAGTCAGTTTTGTGTAATATAGGACCTTCAGGCCATATAAAAATTCCGACTACAGTAGTAATATTAGCTCTGATGATTTTTCACTTTGTTCTGCTTGCCATGCACAACAGCCTGGTGGTTTCTCAGTTTTGTGGTTTGCTGCTTGATTAAAGGACACTATTAAAGACGATGATCTCTTTCCTCTCACATGAAGACTACGGAGCTGCCCTAATCTTTCTTTTTATCCTGGCGAATTAAGATGAAATTACACACCTCCTTAACCCGAGAATGTATTTTTCCCCTCACATTCTTGCACTTCTGTTAACTATAGGCTATCCTATGATTTAGCCATTAACCACAGCCCACCATACCCATTGATTATATGAATTCACATTACACCATTACCACTTGTAGAAAACCACCGCAATTTGTCCATAAAATTTCAGCTGGTCTGTCTCCCCAGTCCCCCTCATACTTTTCTGTTTGTTATGACTAGTTTAATTGACGCTTTGCTGACTAAATACCCACGTGTCACTCTTATTTATGGCTATCTGCAGTGGTACTCCCTTTGTGGAATGGAACAATTTAGTCAGAAATTCATCTTTTTAACCCAAAACCAAGAGAAAAAGTAGAGCTTGCATATTTTTATTCAGAGAGGGGGTATTACACTATGGGGTAGAGATCGACTGATATGTTTTGTTTTATTTCATGGGTGATGCTGATACCAATTATTTAGAATCTTAGAGAAACCAATGATGGATGAGCTCTGTCAATATTTTTGGATCAATATGTAGGGCAGGTTTTGAGTTTTTCCTTCATATTATGTTATTTTCATTTGCTGAAAACTCACCCACAGCCCCTGTTTTACCACAAAACTGTAAAAGATATGTGTAGTCATGTTTTCTGCAGTTATCGCTTTGTATTAAAGTGTTACATGAAGCTTTGTGTGCAGTTTTTAGGCAGCTGGTCGACCAAAACAAAATATTAGCCTCTGCTGGAGATTTAAGGCATAGTTGATACACTAAAAAGTAAAAATGTTAGATTAGATGTTATTAATTACATTCTCCAAAAGCAACATATTAACATCATTCATTTCCATTTCATTTCTGACATTCTGAGTCTCCCCTCCCTTTGCTCGCTGTGTTAAGTCACTCCCCCTTCAGAGCGCTATCACAACACAATCAACTTGCATTTTGCTAGTGAAAATACGGCAGATCACATTAGGTTTGTGAAGTTGTAGAGTATTGTTGATACTTTGGATAGGATCCTGCTACTAAGGGTAAGGAAGGTTCAAATAGGGATTGGAAAAGATTGCTAAATTACTCAAACATGTATGGACAATAACTAAATCCTCTTCAGGCTTGTTTTTGATGAGGGAACAATGTTATAAAATGGCACAAAGCTCCAAAAATCCGATTTTGCGTAAGACCCTCTCTTTAATCAAGTTAGCCAAGGTTGTTCCAGGAATTGGGAATAAGCTTATCTAGTATAAATCAAGCAGGACCAGGTTTAATAGAACACTTAGTAACTAGCATACCAATAGCATCATATGTACATGGTGATTCACTGGCACATGCAGGTACCTTAAGGCCATGGCAGAGCTGTGGTCTGAGTCACTGGAGTGAACGCAGAAGACATGATGACGCAGCATGAATCTCCACGACTGCACATAAACTGTGGTATGATATAGTACAAGTCTGGCTATCTTAATTTTCAGACAATGTACTGTACATTTGGTGGGCTATATTGGTAAAGTATAGAAGTATAAAAGTATAGTCATGTCTGTACAAATATTAGCAGTTAACTATATGAATAAATACTTCTGTAAGATTTTACAAAAAGAAGCTCCAATATTTTGTTTATTTTTCCAAAATGCCTGGTGGCTTTTTTTGTATTATAACCTGTACAAGCAAGAAAAGTACAAGAGATGCTTTGATCCAGCTTTTTCAGTTCCAATGCCAATTTCAATACTGTAGCTTTAAGTATCTCCCAAAGGAACATTTATTTATTTTACACAAAAATAAAATATGACAGAACTGAGAGAAATGTGTTATGTAACTGTTATTTATCTCACAAGTAACTCCAGAAAAAGCTTTGTATAAAGGAAAATTCAAACATTATGATACTTTTTACTTTTTGGGCTGACCATGACCAGTAAATATTACAGTCTTATTACAATTTATATGTTCAACCAGAATATTAGCTGATATCAGATATATCAAATTTTTCAGTATCAGCACTGACATCTGATGTACCAGTACCAGTAGGATTGGTGCATTAAGTCACTATTAGTCTGTCAGTAATAACCCTAAAGCATGCTATAAAACTTTAGTCAGTAGTTAGTGTTGAAAAAGAGTCATAAGTCATAAGTTCACTCTCTGCACCTCAAATCTTATCGTACTACAAAAAAAATTGAGAAAAGTTAGCAACAATATAAAGAATGAAAGAAATGTACAAAACTGATAAGAATTGAGCCCCAGAAATGCGTTGACTGTTATGTAGTAGTAATTGCTGTGACAGGCCTAATCTCTTAATAACACCAATGTGATTCAATTTGAACCAATCATAATTAATCTTAATAACAAAGAAAGAATGGCATGATAACAGATGAGGGATATGCCTTCTGAATTGATGTGTCTACTGTGGATTGAAGGGATATAGACCTATTTAAAAGGTCCTGTATAATGCAAAATTGTCTTTTGTGAACTTTAAGCCATGTTTGAATGTTGTTAACTTGTCAAAAACATACCTGGATTTGTGTTTAGTTTCATTCACACATGTTTGAGTAACCTTTTATTATTGGTCAGTCTAAATCTGCAAAGCTCAAAATGCTCTCTTGTCATGAAAAGGTAGTTTTCAAGTTAACAGTTACCTTTTGCCTTTTGCTTAGAGATTGGAAATTCCAAGTCTGAAATCATTCAGATGATTCTAGTGAAGGTGTATGGAGTTGGACCAGAGCCTAGATATGCAGTATGTGTGTGTTAAATATGTGTGAATGATACAAAACACTACTCCAGGTATGTTTTGATGGGGAAACAGCATAATAACATACATCTGAAAATAGCGTAATATGGGCTCTTTAACAGCCTGTTCATTTATAACCACTCTAATAAAACTTTGATGGTTTGTGATTTGGTGGCACTCACACACACTTGCAAAAAGACACAAACGTAGATCTACGAGATCTACGACCTCCTCCTTTACCACAGATCTCAAAGTAGTAGCATTGTTTGTACCAGAGTAAGTGTAATGGATTGAGTAGACCTGCTGGGGTAAGTGAAGTCTTGCTATTCTCTTCTATAAACTGCAATTACCCTGTATTAAACCAGTAAGTGTGTGTTTATAAGACAGATGCAATTGGAAGCTTACAAGATGGCATTTCCTTTGAAAGCAGCCCTGGCTTTGAGAGCTGCAGGTAAGTGCTGGGTATGGACCTGTAATTGTATCCCTAAAAGAATGTAATGACCCCATTAGCAGACAGCCACTTACTTATTGCACTATTAAACTCCTGCTATAACTCTGTGTCCACTCCAGCTAAACAATATTCTGGGATAACAATTAATAGGTGGATAGTGATTGAGGATGTGTATATGTTTAAAAGTGCACTGTGTAACTTTTCTGGTGGAGGGTATGCCACTTTTTTTTTTTCAGGTGGAGATGTTATTGCTTTGCTTGGTATGTTCCACAGTATGGCATTAAAAGGCTATTCAGCCTTTGTTTCATTAGAGGTGATTTTATTGTTCAGAAATACCTTTAAGAACACGCATTCTTGTGTGAACTGTACCTTGACCTGCTTGCCTCCATACAGATAAGTTTAATGCCGTACCGTGAAACATTCCACGCTGAACAATTAAGCACATCTACATTCTACATGGAGGCTTGCATGTGGCGTACCCTCCCAAAGAAAAGTCGCACTGTGCATCTTTAAAGCAACTTCAGTACTAGCAAGAGGTAGTAACAGATGCATTCTTTCTGTATATATTTTTTGTATTGTATTTTTTTGTTTCTATTTTGTAGTGTATTATTTTTGTCTTGTCTCTATGTTTCTTGTCTGCAAACAAAACAAAAATCTAAAAAAAAAAAAAAAAAGAAAGAAAGAAAGAAAAAAAGAATAAAGAAAAATTGACAATAGGCTTGTATTTATGTTAACCTGATTCAAATACTTGGTGGTGTATGTTTACCATTACAAACGACTATAGCTTGGTTGTGGCCTGCAATTAACATTATAAAAATAGTCACACTAAGTCAACATGTTGACATTCAACAAAATTCAAAAGATTAGAACTTGATATTTCCTTAGTTTGCATATATACTTCCTGGTTTGATCCCTGTTTAGTTCTTGTTTAATCCTGGACTATGCAGGTTCAGTTTCAGGTTTAGTCCCAGTTTCCTTGTGGTGAGTGTATTCAAATATAAAAGCCTAAAGATTTGTTCTGTCCCTTTTTAATTAAAACAAATAATGACTAAATAAGAAAAGCTGGTATGAATTTAAAATATATAGTGGAATTAGCTATAAAAACATTTGCAATCAATTTCCCCTTGTTGTAGCACTTTTTGAACATAGCCAATATCCACTGAAGTATCCTTTAGTTAAAGGGCCCATATTACACTTTTTTTAACGCAATTTTCTGATCTATGTTATAATGTTGTTTCCTCATCAAAGCATACATGGAGTTTTGTTTCATTCAAACATGTTTAACACACAAACCGTGCATATTTAAGTTCTTCTCTCAAACAGAAAGCAACCTGTTCCATCTTGTGCTGTCATGTGTTACCACAGGAAGTGCTCCACTGTGCTTTTAAACTCCATACACCTTCATTAGAATCATTTGGAGCATTTCAGCTGAACAAAAGGTAAAAGGTATCTGTTAACTACCACTTCACAGATGGAGATGTAGACACAGTAATAATGCAGGATTACAGACATTTGTGAATGAAATAAAACACAACTCCAGGTATGTTTTTGATAAGGTAACAACATTCAAACCTGGCTTAAAGCTCACAAGAGTCAAATTCACATAATACAGGACCTTTAACTTCACCTATCTTACTTTGATGCAAAACCGAAAAGAAGCGTGAGGCATGATGAGTGGCTGGTGAGGGGGCATATTACCTCCCATGGGGCCCTTCTTCAGAGGATAGAGTTTCAGACATTTTACTAACAGAGCGTTCCACTGAGGAAGCTGACTGCAGTGCGCTCTCACAATGGCAGCACAGCACCTGGCCCTGGTCCCTGCACAGGCACCCAAGGGTCACTTCCCCCTCAGAGGGAATGCAGACGCACTCCTGAGCCAGCCACGCGCACCCCCTACCCGTCTTGCAGAAAGGAGGGGGGGCACCAGGGGAAAGCACAGAGACAACTGAAAAAACATGGCTACAGGGAACTGTGGTGTAAGAGTTTGTCAGATGAGATGTGATAATCCTTAAACAGGTTTATATTACTATGCTCAGTTACAGTGTGAGGTGGGTATGTGACTGAATTAAGTTACATTTACATATTTTATTTTTAACATGATTTTATAATTGTATATTTTATAAATTGTCATGAATTATTGTTAAATATACTTGCATTGTAACTACTTCCATTGTAATGTTATCAAAGGGAGAGTCAGTGTGTACAGTATAGCAAAGGAGAAAATCAATCAGTTCTGTCAAATGGACAAACTCTTTGACAGAATTGTATTTCCCCTTTGCTGTGAATCCTACCTGAATGACTGAGGGATAACACAAAATTATACAGTATACTGTACAAAATCTTACTGATTTTTTTTTTTTTTTTTGAGTCAGTTATAAGTGTTTCATGTCCAAATAAATGGAGAGATGTCAGATTCCTTTTCTTAGCTTCCTCTGTCCAAACAAGAATGTATCAATCATATACCATATTTGTATAAGGTACTGTACACATTAAGGAATTATTTGCCTCATACAGTGCCACTTACATCCCCTAAGCAACAAAAGCAGTGAATACAGTATATTATGAAGTTAGACTTTCCAGGTTTCCAGTAAAACTACCATACATGTAACAGCACAATACAAAACCCCACTGCATTCACCTATTGACCATCTGTATTTAGTCATTATCACTCAACATGGTGTAATCCACTGAGTAAACACACACATACCCAAAGTGTGACACAAGCTATTACTCAGACTCAAATGATCAAAAATCCAAGATCCTTATTTGAATCCAGCTCCCTAAGCACCTGCAAACACTTGACCACCATTTCTTCATCGCTATTCTTGGCTCGATTTCAAATTATGCCCAACCGCGAACTCCAGCCACAAGCAGTCCGATTCCTTTAGTGTGATTCCCAATGCAAGTCTGGGTCTGGCCCAGATCCAGACTCCACGCGGGACTAACCTTTGCAAAAACACTGAGTCCTCCAAAGAATGTGGACAGAGAGACAGTAGAGAGGAAGAGGAAAGAGGTAACAGAAAAACATTATACAGACAGTGGTTGTGTCTGTGCCCCACATGCTAAATAGGACAGAATGACGGGCGTCTGGGGCATTTCGGACAGTTACTATGACAAACAGTGAGTGTAAAAATAGCTGCTTAATGGAGGATGCACAGTGGGATGCTTTACTGGCTGCATTCCTCTTGAAGGTGTAATCTATAGGAAGCGACTGGAGGTCCTGGAAATCAGACGTGTATGAGAAAATCTGACAGAAGTTACATTATTTATATAGTAAAAAATAAATTGGCCACACAGACATAATATTTGGATAGGTAGTGCCTCAAAATACATTGTGGTATACAAGCAAATACGTCTGGATTTGTGAAACAGCCTAAGGAGGGGGAAGCTTGCCCTCTAGACCTAAATTTGAGCAAGCAGGAAATGCATGGGGCAGTTAATTGGAATGGTGAAACTACAGTCAAAGTCTAAGAAGCTGTAAGAAAATTATATAGTAAGATCAAGTACATAGGTTGGCCTGCTATGGCAAACCATAAGATTCAGTGCTTTTCTGTATAATGTAGATCTGCACTCAAACACAGAGACTTTTCCCCTCCCATTCGTCCTATTGGTTGATCTTCTGTCATGCTCTGAGTGACAGCTGGATTTAACCAATCACCGTGAAGTATGAACTCTCAGGTTAAGGCTAAGTACACTCAGAAACTTAACTACCTTTTATATTTTGTTGTAGAAATCAGCATTTCTAGTTTATAAACACATCATGTATCACCACATGACATCACAAGGTGTTTTCTGTTTGAGAGAAACACTGAGCCTAAATATGCAGTGTTCATGTGTTAAACATGTGTGAATGAAACAAAACTCTAGGATGACAAACAACATTATAACACAGAGCAGAAAATAGCAGCATGATGGTGTTAACATGAAAATTATGACCAAGGCTTGAAAGAAGAATACATTATTTATAGTTCAGATCACCAAGAAACAAACAAACAAACAAAAAACTATTAACAGGCATGTATCTGATCTTATCCATGTTATGATAAATGTTTTTTACATTTTGTGTTGTATGGTAAAATCTGAGAATCTAAGAAAAAAACTAAAAACTAAACTTAGACTGGTGAACTTTTAGGACACAATTGCATGACACGATCCCAGACAGTTGTTTCTGTGTCATTGGGCAATATCACAGCAAGAGACGGACTCAGTGGGTGGGGCTAAAAGTTTGAATTGAAACATTCTTGACTCATGGTTTTCGGGTACATGCTTTTAACCAATCATGTACAACAAAACTAAACAAAAACAGAAACTTACTTAAACCAAATGGGAAAAACACAGATTACATGATTACCCCTTGCCTCTTTGGATCTTGTGGAGATGTTGCCAAAGCTCTTATTGATTTCCTGTAACACAAGCATTTACAGGGACGCCTGTGTATCAGCTGAGGCTGGATGACGCACCAGGTAGAGTGCATCTATGTCATGAGTGTTTTATGATGATGTAAAAACAGTGGGAACCTCAGCGGGGCCCTCCACACCCTCCACACCCTTCTGCTCACTTCCTGCTGCTGGGGTAGGACAGAGATAGTTTAGCCTGTGGGACTCTGATTCTTTCTTCTTTTATTTACCACACTGGGTTACACTTAGTAAAAGAGCTAAAGAAGTTTTAATGGCGGTGAATGTACAATGAAAAAGTTAAACTCTTGTGAGCTTTTAATTGTGTTAAAACATTGTTGCCCCATCTGTTGCCACATACCTGGAGTTGTGTTTTGTTTCATTCACACATGTTTGACTAACCCCGTTTTCTGTTTCAGAGAAGAGCTCAGCCTAAATACGCAAAAGTTGTGTATTAAACATGTGTGAATGAAACAAAACACAACTCCAGGTATGTTTTTGATGAGGAAACAACATTATAACATAGATCAGAAAATAGCCTAATATGGATACATAGGCTATTATTGTGAATTAATACATGAATTTAGACCCTGCTTTGTTATCTGTAAGACAATGGAGTTGCTTGAGTCCATGGCACAACTTATGTTAAAGATGCACAATGTAACTTTTCTGATAGAGGGTGCACCACCCACTTGTTTACATGGATTGCTTTGACTGGAATGTTCCACAGTATGGCATTAAACTTGCCTTGGTGTTTTGATGTTCAGAATTACCTCGAAGGACATGTATTCTTACTGTGAATGTCATCGCCTTTTCACAGATCTGACCTGTAACTTGGCCAGGTAGATACATTTAATGCCATACTGTGAAATAACCTTAATCCTTAAACGTACACTATGTAACTTTTAAAGGTAGGGGGTTCCCTACTTCCTTGTCTCCTTGGAGATGTTGTTTCTTTGCCTTGAATGTTACACAGTTGGGCTTTAAACATGTCTCCCTTGCATTTGTTCAATTACAGGAGTTTTATAGCTCAGAAATACCTTAAATAACACAAATTCTTACCGTGTGCAGGCTTGCTTCTGCATAGATCTGACCATTAACCTTACTTCAGTGTGCTTAACAAGTTTATTTCCATATTATGGGACAATCAAGGCAAAACAGTAGTATCTCCATGGAGACAAGCAGGTGGCAGACCCTCCACTAGAAAAAATTACACAGTGCACTTTTAAACTCTAACCTTGTCCTGGGTCATTCTATATAAGGCTCTTTACTAACCACAACTATTTACACAGTCATGCACCAGGCACTGCCCAAAGACACAACAACATTAACTAAGACACTCATGTTTAATGTGTTTACATAAGTTAGTTTGTGCAAATAGCTATGAACCATGCTTGGCCACTTTCAGACCACATCATTTGTTTGCATTCACACTTCCACATACACCACATCCCAACAAGTACTGGACCTGGGCTAAAACAAGACTAGACCAGGACTAAACAAGGACTGAAAGAGGCCCAAGCCAAGCCTAAATCTTAACCAAACTGGGGTCAAACCAAAGTGTAAACACATGCTAAAGTTGACACCCACATACCAAGACTTAAGCAACTCGGTTTCACTGCTTTCTTAATACACTTCCTCTTCTGCATTGACAGGGTCGCACATCTTTGCACCTTTAGGCATGTATTGATTACCACACAGTGTCAGTGCACTTTCACAGAAAAGAGGAGGAAGTGGTACAGGCCTGTAGAGCCAGATCCTCATATGAAGTCATCCACATTTACTTAAAGGGTTCGTATTGCACTATTTTCTCCTCTATGTCATAATGTTGTTTCCTTATCACAAACATACCTGGAGTTGTGTTTTGTTTCATCCACAAATGTTTAGCACAGAAACCCTGCATATTTAAGCTGATTTCCTCTCTGAAACTGAAAACTCTCTGTTCCACCTTGTGAAGCCATGTGGTACTACAGTTAGGGCTCAACTGTGCTTTAAAACTCCATACCCATTAATTAGAATCATTTGGATGACTTCAGTCCTGGAATTGCCAATCTCTACTAAACAAAAGCTAAAAGGTAGTTGTTAACTTGAAAACTACCACTACATGACATCACAAGGTAGAACAGAGCATTTTTGAGCTTTGGAGATGTAGATAGACTGATAATAAAGGGTTACTCAAACAAATGTGTGAATGAAACAAAGGTATGTTTTGGAGACAGTAACAACATTCTAACATGACTAAAACCTCACAAGAGTACATTTTGTGAAATATAGGACCTTTGATAAGCATTTTATTCCACACCCTACTTTTATGCTTTTGAAAGTTGTTAAATATTAAGACTACAGTTACATTGTCATGCCCACACCTGCCTTTATCTACTACAATCATTTTTGCATCTGAGCCAAAACTGTCACAGATGCTTGAGTCATTATTTAGCTGAGACTTTAAGTTGACAGCTACTTTTAACCATTTGTTCAGTAGAGATTGGCTATTCCAGGGGTGAAATTATCCAAATGATTCTTGTGAAAGTGTATGGAGTTTGATTGTGTGTGAATGAAACAAAACACAACTCCCGGTATGTATTTGATAAGGAAACAACATTATGTCATAGATCAGAAAATAGAGTTATATGAGCCCTTTAATCATCCCTTTATAACAATGCAGTATAAAAGTATCAGTTAACAATTATACCATCTGTTTCTATGTCACTATTTCAGTCTTTGTTTACATAGGGGGACAGTAAAGAGGATGGAACTCCCAGCCAATCCAGTCCAGCTCACATGGCCAAGGGGAATCCAGCAAAACTGTATAGCACATGGCTACAGTTTGCCAAGAGTCAAGAAAACATAGATATGCAATGTTAAATTATAATAAGAAAGATACAAACGTTGCATGCATAAAATACTTAAAGTGTCAAAATAAAAAACAATGATAATGGATAATGCTCTACCCAACTTCACAATGAGAAAAACTGCATGCATTTAAGTGTAGCCAATATATGAGTCTTGAAAATGGTACAGAAAAACTATAACACACACTAAAAGCCAAACCATAATTTCTTTGAGCTTTGGATCAATATTTTACCCATTTGGCACCGTTTTAACAAAACTTGTTCATTTATCTTACGAACCAACCAAACTTTCACTACTGCAGTTGTATAAACTTCTGTCATGGCATTCTCCATTCAAAAGCCCCATCTGTGTGTCATTCAATCTTACAAAACTTTACCACGCCAACATTAGCCTCACTCAGAGACAACCTCTTCTACTTCGTGTTACGACAAGTGTTAAATAACTTTTTGGACAACAGCTGTGCGTAAAAACACGACAAAGAACGTGAAAAAGGTCCTACCAAGATAGCGGTGTAGGTGAAGTTGCCAGGGACCGGTTGCGCGTCTCCGGTGCACCACACGTCGGGTTTACGCAGGGATCAAGTCGCGGCTCCAGAAAACTTTGTTGTGGATTGTTCCGCGCGTAAGTCAAAGCGCTTTGGAGAAGAGTGATGCCGTTTGCCGGTTACTTTGTCCCACTACAGGAGGAAGTTGACTACGTTGAGTCACAAGATCCCGCCCCCCTAAAAGCATTCCTCCCTCCCTCTCTTCCCTCTGTCTCCTGCCACTTCAAACGAGTCAAGTCCAGGCAGCGAGGGCCCGGTGACTCCAGTCCACTTTGCGCTAATACAATCAGGGCTATTGGCTGCACACGGGCAAACTGCGTCCCTGAGAGGCCTTTTGCGTCGGTCCTGTCTCTTTCATTAAATATAATTCAATTTTGCAATTCGTTTTAATAAAGAGCAAATCACAGACAAATGTTATCTTATGCAATGTGATGCATTTGAGTCCTGTTTTGGCTTATTACACAATTATAAAATCTGAAATGGTAATTACGACTGCAATTGGCGAATTAATTAATTATAACAATAGATTGTATATATAAACAGATATAGATAACCTGTTAATCACTATATATTCCAGATAGGAAGTGAGCTTGGGTGCGCTTCCAGCTATATTGACTCCAGTTCACCTTGTATTGAACATTGTTGTGTTTTATTCACTGCGTTTGTTTTACATGATCATGGCATTTTTATTTTGCCATTTTGTCCATTAATCAATTCTTATTTGTAATTTGAACTCATACTTTGCAACTCCAAACCTCCCCCGTAACTGCTAGTCTTGTGAGCTTCATTTGACTGGAGCTAGACGCTATGAGGGACGTCACACTCCCTTTGGCCACTTCTTTCCAGGGTCTATAATTACAATTAGGCCATTTTAGCAGATTTTATGGCAGCCTACTTCAAATATAGCTAGGCCTATACTTAATTGTAGTTACTATGCAATAAGAATAATGTCATATAATACAAACTAACGAATACATAATCTGTACTGTACTTTACCACTATGTAACTTTTCAGGTGCAGGGTTTGCCAAATGTTTGTCTCAATGGAAATATTTTTTTCTTTGCCTGATTTGTTTCACTGTATGGCATTAACTTACCTATCTGGCATTGATTCAGTCATGTTTTTGTTGCTTAAAGTAAGATGATCTGACTGTAACTTGGCCAGGTGGCACTGCTTGCTTGTCTCCAGGGAGAAAGGTTTAATGCCAAACCATAGACTGTATAAAGAAGTGGACTAAGAGAGTCTGACATCATTCAGCTCCAGTCAAATGAAGCTCACAGAGGCCGGCAGCTATAGGAGCGAATTTGGAGTGGAGTTCCATATTAGGAATAGGAATTGGTTTACAAACAAAATAGCAAAATAAAAAAAATAGGGTCATGTAGAGTTTGTTAATATGAACATTTTACAACCAAATGACAAGGCTCACTGCAGCAGTTACAGAGAGAGGTGACGTTTTCTCTATACAAAGTGAATTGGACCCAGAGTCAATGGGACTGGAAGCATGCCCATGCTCACTTCCTATTTGGAACACAGTGGATAACAGATTAGCTATGTCCATATACATACAGTCTATGTGCCATACTGTCAAACATCCAAGACAAAGCAATAACATCTCCATGGAGATAAGCAGGAGATGGACTTGGATCATCCACCAGAAAAGTTACAGAGCACGCCTTTAATATGCAAAAGAAGTGCCCTTGGTTTTGTTTTTGCTGCTTTTTCTTTGCTCCAATTCCCCATGCATGTTTGAACTTTATGGACTGTGGAAAATCTAAAATGGTCAAACGCATGATCTAAAAGTAAATGATTATAGGACATTGTGGGCTTTTAACTATTGGCCATGCCCAAAATGAAGTAAAACTAATAAAACGGCAAAATACATAAATATACCAATTACGGGCGGTAGCAGCATTGTATAAACTTGTTTTCAGACATCGAGACTACGCAATAGACAACAAATAGACATTACATACAAATATGTCATAGCACAATTAAATTACCACTAACTGAATCATCAGATCTGAATCCAAATGGAAAACTATGTGACATTTTAGACCAGTGCTCCATTTTAATCCAAATATAACAGACCACGAGCTGTTCTGGCCTCAGGTAACACCTTATGAAACCTGCTAACAGAGAATGAATGGAGAGCTAGACCAGTTGCTAGGTGAGGTAATAGCAAAACATAGCTGGGGCCAATTTGGTGTTCTTTCCTGGATCGCTAACATTTAACATTACTAGTACTATTTGGTAACTACGCAAAAGACTTTCCCTGGTTTATTTTATTAGATAGATTCTTCTGCCATGCCTCGACAGGTGGTAGTGACGCGCTCTCTGATGCAGCTGGCAAGGCTCATATTTAGAGATATTTGGGCATGACATAATTTGAGTCAGTAGCATTAATCAGTGTAAGTCGGCAGTAGTAATGGCTGTGCTGTTGACAGAAGGGCTGGGGACTGAGTTTATTATGCTGAAAATGAGTCTAGCCAAGAATCTGTGAAAATGTCTTGGTTATGTAAATGATTAGGCTCCTAAGTTTGGCGTAACTGAAAAACATTATGAAAATTGTTTTAAAGGACCCGTATTACGCAAAATTGACTCTTGTGAGTTTTAAGTCATGTTATAATGGTGTTACCTCATCAAAAACATAGCTGGAGTTGTGTTTTGTTTCATTCACACATGTCTGAGTGACTCTTTATTATTAGTTTGTCTGCATCTCTAAAGCTCAAACAGCTCTGTTGCACTCTGTGATGTTATGAAGTGGTGGTTTAACAGCTACCTTTAACTCTTTGTTCAGTAGAGATTGGCAATTTGAGGGCTGAAATTATCCAAATAATTCTAGTGAAGCTGTATGAAGTTTAAAAGCACCATGGAGCACTACCATGACATCACAAGGTGGAGTAAGAATTCAGCTTAAATATGCAGGGTTTGTGCGCCACATATGTGAATGAAACAAAACACAACTTCGGGTATGGTTTTGATGAGAAGACAACATTATAACAGATCAGAAAATGGTGTAATATGGACCCTGCATACATACTGTAGATACATCATAATTAAAGAAGCTTTGTGTAATATTTCTGGTGGAAGTTCTGTCACCTTGTTTACATGGAGATGTTTTTGCTTTGCAGTGTGACAATAAATTCAGCTGTATCTCTGGACAAAAACAGGTGGCATTACCAGCCTAAGCTACAGGTCATATCTACAGAGAGGCTCACAGTAAGCATGCATGTTTTTAACATATTCCATAAGCAATAAAAACACCTGTAACTGAATAAATAAAAGATAGTTTTAAAAAGGTTTAATGCCATACAGCGACATATGACATCATGGCAAAGCAATAACATTTCCATGGAAACAAGAGAGCAGCAGTCCCTTCATCAGAAAGGTTAGTTAATGAACCTTTAAAAACGGAACTTTACTTTCAGTCAGATGGATTTTGAACTATAAAAAGTTTTTTCTTCTTTTTTCAACAACATAAAAAAATCATCTGCCTCCCAGTAGCCACACAGTAGAGAAGATTAGGGTTATATAAAGAGACAGCCCCTGCAGTATGGAAATCTATACTGCTAAATTCACGTCAGTTTGTAAAACTAATGGGATTAGTGACAGCCACTTACCCCCTCTAAAAGTAATCTAATGAAAGTAATTTGATAACTGATTTGAAAAAAAAAAGAAGAAAGAAAACATACATTCAAAAACCTAATTATAAAAAGCATGAACTCTTCCCACTAATTCACATTCCTGTTATTTAACCTCATTTTATATAAACAGCACCTGAGTCCATACGCACAGTCCTCCAGAAACCAATGATGTTTGATGATGTTTTGGTGTCTGTCCCCAAAAGACCTGTTTATCTTTTTTACTGTTAGATCACAGTTCTATGGACTAAACATAATTTTTTCTAGATAAAATATTTTGAAATATCATTAGATTACTAAATCCTAATCTGATTATAGGAAAAGAAAAAGTACTGTGGTTGCTTGTATTTATGCTTTTATTTTTGCCTATTTTATTTTCTGAGAGTGCGCCACTGTGTTTTTAAACTCCATACACTTTCACCAGAATCATATGGAAAATTTCAACTCTGGCATTGCCAGTATCTACTGCACTGAAGATAAAAGGTAGCTGTTCACTTGAAAATTGCCACTCCATGACATGACAAGGTGGAACAGAGCAGTTTGAGCTTTGGAGATGTCGACAGACTGGCAGAGGATTACAAAAACGTGTGAATGAAACAAAACATAACTTCAGGTATGTTTTTCATTAAGTAACAGCATTCTAACATGGTTTAAAGCTCACAAGAGTCAGTTTTGCTCATTTGCTTATTTATAGGTAAACTTTGTTCTCAGTAGGTATTAGAACATTATCATATTTACTTAATGACTTACTTACTTCTCATCTCTGACCTCACGTAACTTGTAACATATGACCCGACCCATGTTTTTGACGGTCCTGTGACAGACCAGTGTCTCCATAGCCCCTCAAAGCCTTCATTATGAATTCTAATTTTAGCCTGTGAGGCGTTGTCCCTCCGTCACACTGCTGCAGTAAATTAGAGAGAGGTGCCTCCGTGCATCACAGCTAACATCAAGTAATGAGCCCTCCACGAAAACAGCTCTCTTCTCTTCTTTTTATATCTCTCACATGAAGGTCATCTCTGTGCACACCAGTCAGAAATTTAGCATGGTTGTTCATTAGCATTAGCTCCATAGAGAAGCTACAGTCGAGATAACAAGCTGGCCAATAAAGTACAAAACTGTTTTCTGTCTGTGTGAACATTTGTGTTAGATAACGGTCACGCTCGGCTAAATTAAGTTCTTGCTAACCTTTCTCCGAAATCTGAAACTCCTGATGACATTTACAGTAATGGATACCCTCAGATTTAAATTAGTTGTGATAATGTAATGAAAATGAGATAGAAAGTGTGGGGTGATCAGAACATACAGTCGGTTAAACTGGAGGAATAAGAATTTATTTATGGACAAAATAGCTAAATAAAGACACTGGGCTCATGTAGACCAGGTTAATACAAACATTTTAGGACCAAAATGATGAGGCTCACTGCAGCAGTTACAGAGAGGGGTGACAATTTTCCAGTGTAAAGTTAAATGGAGCCAGAGTAAATGGAACCGTCCCCATGCTCACTTCCGATTTGGAACACGGTGGCTAGAGGGTTAGCTATGGCCATTTATACAGTCAATGGCTTAACTACATCCACCCATCCATGGTAAATTTACTTCGGTGATAAATATACTGTACTCCCATGTAATCATTGTTTCTATTGTCAGTATGTGTATTGTGTGCACTGGGTGTGTGTGGTGTGAATAATAGTCCTTCAAATACAAACTGTAGCCCACAGTCACCATAATGAGGACTGTCACAGGTAGCTTAGGCCTGTCACAGTAATTACTATATCATCTTATCGACAGTGGTGGAATAAAGCCAATGTGTGAAATACTTTTACTTTTTACTATTCAAGTACATTTTGAAAAGGGTATTTTTCATGGGATACCTTTACATTTATATGAGTTTTTTTTTTTTTTTTTTTGCTCTGGTATCTGCACTTCTCGCTGGCACAGCCTAGTGCCTCCGCTGAATTTAATTTCTCTCCAGCAACTAGGTCAGGAATCAGAATACACTAGACAGTTTGCAAGAACCCCGGAAGTGCGAGTTCAGGCACCAGCCAATCAGCGAAGAGCCATACATTCTGTTTTGGCAATGGCAACGTTTCCTGAGAACGAGGGTTTAAAGTCAGAACAAAGAGAATGTTTGGTGAATTTTATCAAGGGGAAAGATGTTATTGCCCTACTTCCTACGAGATTTGGGAAAAGCTTAATATACCAGTTAGCCCTGTTAGCAGCACATTATATACGTCACCACCAAATAGCAGCGATTGGTTAAATAAAAAAAGTACCCGCCTACCATTAAGTGAACAAATTCTAATGCTGTGAGGCTACTGTACTTCTACTTAAGTAATACAATTGAGTACTTCTTCCAGCACTGCTTATACTTCAATATATAAAAGCTGGAACAATACATTTTGGGGCTCAAAATATCACAGGTACTTTTTCTGTTCAATAGCAGGGAGGTTTTTGCCATTTATGTAATAAGGTATGATTAGAATTGTAGCTGGTAAAATATATTATTGGTTCATTCTGCTATTTATTTGTTCCAGCTTAGGTCTTTTAATTATACTGTCTACAAAAAAAAAAAAAAAAAAAAAAAAAGGTTTACTGGGATTCTCTTGCACTTGCTTTGTTGAAGTTGAGTTGAATGTCCCTCAGGAGCAACAGTCTCTCTCTCTCTCTGTCTCTCTCTATCGCTGTCTGTCTCTCTGTCTGACTCTCTGTCTGTCTCTCTCTCTCAGATAGTTTCAGTATTATCATTTACCACAACACTTCTCTGTAGCAGTATATCTTGTTTCAACATTTGTTATCCTGACAGGCCTATGGTATATTTAACTTTAAAAACTATATTGTTGCACATTAATACTGCAGAATAGAGAGAAAGGGTGAATTAATGTGTTAAAACTCAAACATAATTTATTGTCTACCAGCTAAAATAGCGATGTGCATCCTGGAAGCTCCTGGGCTTCATGTTAACATTGTCCAACATTCTCCAAATATGGTCATGTCTCACTTTGAGCATCTGTCCATCTCCACAGTCTCACACTTGCCTTGGAAGCATCCAGGAGCCGACCCCAGACTTGTAATCACTCTTAAGTAGGCATTTTCAAGCACTTACACCATGGAAGACTCTAATTTCCATGAGCGATAAAAGCTTTTCAACAGCACACTTGAGAGCTACATTTTGACTTCACTGCACGGCTTCAATTACCCAGTATATATAAAACAAGTCACTAATATATTTGGGCGAAATCTCACACATATAAAGCACATTCCTGGTGGTTGGTGAGTTTGGAAGTTGCTACATGGGGAGAAAATGGTTGTGTAGTGGTGGAATATCATCAGTGGTGGATGAAGTACTTAAATTTGTTACTTAAGTAAAAATACAGATACAGCGACAAAAGGTTACTCAAGTAAAAGTGAAATGAAAAAATATACTTAAGTAAAAGTACCTTAAATTAACTTAAAGAGTAAAACGTAAAAGTTTATACAATTAAAAGATGAAATGTAGCGATTTTGATAAAGAATTACGGTAAGCTGATTTTAAGAGATTCAAACGTGATTTCTTAATTTTTCTAGCTGTGTTTGTGTGTTTGCTGTGCTCAACATTGGGACTGCAATTCAAATTAAATGTGTTAAAAATAAGTCTCAGCTATTTCAGCAGGTGCCACACCATAAAGAAAAGTACTTTTTACTTTTCAGGCCAGATTTAAAATGTAGTGGAGTAGAAAGTACAGATAAATGTTTTCAAATGTAGCAAAGTAAAAGTAAAAAGTATCCACTATAAAATTGGCTTAAGTAAAGTACGGCTACCTAAAATTTGTAATTAAGTATTGTACTTTTGTACTTTGTAACCTTCCACCAGTGAATATTGTTTTGCATCAGTTGTGGAAGAAGTATTATTTTTTTTACTTAAGTAAAAGTACAGATACTCAAGTAAAAGTAAAAATATGAAAGTACCTGTTTAAAAATGTGCTTAAAGGTACATTGTGTAACTTTTTCTGGTGGAGGGTCCATCAAATGTTTTTCTTCATGGAGAGGTTATTGCTTTGTCTGGAATGTTTCATAGTATGGCATTAAATCTTTCTATCTTCTTGGGAGATCAAACCAGACAAATTTACAGGTCAGATCTGTGGAGAGGCACCACTCACATTCATAATGCCTGTTCTTCTAGTCATTTTTGAGCTATAAAACCACCTGAATAAATGCAAAGTATCTGTTTAATGTCATACTGTGGAATATTCCAAGCCGATTAATGACATTTCCATAGAAACAAGAAGGCGATGAACCCCCTACCAAGAAGTTATATAGTCCACCTTTAAGTATAAGTACAGATACAGCAAAAAAAAAAAAAAAAAACTCAAGTAAAAGTATCACATGAAAAAAGTATTAAAGTACCTGTTTAAAAATTTAAATAAGCAGTTAAAAGTATTTCATGCAGATTTTGATGTCAGCTGAACTGATTTCTAAGCCCTTACACCATGGAAGATACTCTAATTTCAATGGGCGATAAAAGCTTTTCCTCAGCATACTTGAGAGCTACTTCTTGACTCCAGTGCACAGCCTCGATTGCACAGTATATATAAAACAAGTCACTAATATATTTTAAATCTCCAGCCGGGATAATAAGCACTTTGCGAGCACTTAATCGTAGATGAGTTTTGTTTTACAAGAGTCCGCGGTCAGAAGCTTAAAGTGAGAATCCCACCCAGAACTGCACCTAGTCCTCCGCTGACAGCTGGCAGGGAGAGGAATTTGGAAAGGCATTCTGGGAGTAGCCGCTACCAACATTTTTAAAGGCTTAGCTCTGAATTATTTAATCCATGTTTGGTGTAACGTGAAGGGGATACAGCTCAGATGGAGGCCAGGCGTGTGGTGCTGGATGGACATGCCAAAGCCTTGAGAGTGTCAACAGTGGTATTCGGACAGTTGTACTAGAGAAAAGTAAATAAAGCTGCACACAAGGGCATTCCTATAGTTTTCACCAACAAACTCTTGTCCAGGGTTGTACTTCTAGGGAATTCTGGTAGATAGTGATACTATCTGTGGTAAATATTGGACTTTCACCTCAGGGGTGCACTATAGTACAAATGTGTTATTCTAGTAAAGTATTGGCAAATGTTATGTCTGCACCAATCCATCTTTTTCTGTTCAGGCTGATAGGGACAGAAAATGACACTTAGTAGTATTTCCTTAAAACACAGTTAACTTAATACACAAGAGATCCACTTGTGTTATGGAACTGTTAATTATCCTTCAAACCACTACTGAACTATTTTGTATTAATAAACGTTCTAGCATAATGAGATCCAATTAAAGGCTCAACCAGGTTATTGCCTGAACCAAATCGGTAGTGGTACATCCATAGAAAATGCAGCATGAGACAATGTTTTGGTCTTACTTAGAGGTGGGCAGATAACCAAAATAACAAAAATATTGTTAATGTAGTTTTGAAGATACTCCAGCCTGGAGCATCTGTTCTGGATGCGTCCCTGGGGAGATATTCCGGACATGTCCCATGGGGAAGAGACCCCGGGGAAGACCAACGACACGATGGACAGACTATCTCCATCTCTGGCCTGGGAACACTCAGTCCTAGAGAAGGAGCTGGAGGAAGTGTCTGGGGTGAGGGACGTCTGGGAGTTTCTGCTCCCCCACGACCTGACCCCATATAAGCAAAAGTAAGTGAAAGGATGTTTTGAAGACAAGCTAAATTTTAATATCATGTATATCTCATTATAAAAAATACTGCATAAAAAGTTGATTAAAAATTGAAATGGGTAAAAAATGCATGTAAGCTTCCAAATAACAATTAAGTGATATTTCTACACTTCTCACCCACTACTCATGGGTAATTTTACAGTCGTATCACATTTGTCTGATACTTATTGTTATATTCATTTTTGACTGTATAATCTACTGGTTATTGAAAGTGTTCAATGCTAATAATAGAAAAGAAAACTGAAAGAATAGAAAGATAGTCTGCTCTGTACCGTGGCAACTTAATATTATTGTAACAATTTAGATGTAGCTATACAACTTTCAACACCTGGAGAACCCACTCAATGCACCTGCCAACTCACAGACAGAGAGGGGGATTCATTTAACACCTGAAGCTAAATTCTTATATGTAACCACCATTCTTTCATTAAAAAATATTTGGGTTGCGTGGACGCTAATCCACAAGAATTTTACCTTTCAACAAGTAAGTAAGTTCTCTCATACTTTGACTACAGACATACAAACATTAGCACACCCATAGTAAATCATATGACTGCATATTTCTGTCAGCAATTTCATTAAAGGTCCTATATTATGCCAAATTGACTCTTGTGGGTTTTAAGTCCTGGTATGATGCCGTTACCTCATTAACCCAAAGTTGTGTTTTGTTTCATTCACACAGGTTTGAGCAGTCCCGAATAATTAGTCTGTCTACATCTCTAAAGTTCAAAATGCTCTCCACCTTGTGATATCATGTAGCGATAGTTTTCAAGTTAACAGCTACATTTTACCTTTTGTTCAGTAGTGATGGGCTGAATTTATCCAGATGATTATAGTGAAAGCGTATGCAGATTAAAAAACACAGCGGAGCACTTCCTGTATTACCACATGACATCAAAAGGTGGAACAAGGAATGTTTTCTGTTTGAGAGAAGTACTCAGCCTAAATGTTGCAGAATTTGTGTGTTAAACATGTGTAAATGAAACAAAACATAACTCCAGGCATGTTTATGATGAGGAAACAACATTATAACATAGATATGAACATAGGCTACGGTTTGTAGTATTTATTGTAGTTCCTTAACTCAGATTCTCATCCTGATCTACTAAATTTAGAAAACACTTAAAATGTATTCTTGTGTATGTAGTTTGCATCATGGCCTTTATAATGACCCTCCACTACTGCACCAACCTCATGTGGCTCCTCAAGCATGACACTCTTAATGATTAATACGATTCTAAACAGGAAAGACTCCGCTAAGTTAAAATGCAGACAACTTTTAACCCGTAAATCCTGGCTTGCTTCTTGAGTGTGCTGGTTTAAACACATGTTATAGTATACAGAGATTTGGACCTTAGGCTTAAAACCTTCACGGCAATGATTAGACAGTAGACTGATAAACAGGCCTATGACATAATGTGGAAACACTGAGCCCATTCACAGACCTCATCACCCGCAAAACATCCAGCGTGCTGGGCGAAATCTCACACATATAAAGCACATTCCTGGTGGTTGGTTGGTGGGATGGGGAGCTGCTACAAGGGGGGAAAATGGCTGTGTAGTTGTGGAATATCACTCTGTGTTAGTTGTGGAAGAAGTACTCGATATTGTTACTTAAGTTAAAATACAGATACAAAAAAAAAAAAAAAAAAAAAAAAAAAAACTCAAGTAAAAGTACCACATGGGGAAAAAAATCAAACAGTACCTGCTTTTTTCTATAGATATGTTTTTGCTCTGCTTAGAATGTTCCGCAGTATGACTTTAAACAGCTCTACCTTACATTTTATACAATTACAGGCATAGGCATAGGCATTGTGACTGTGAGCAGGGTCACCTCTCCACAGAGAGGTCTTGGTCTGGTTTGGTCTGGTTCATGAAGATAGAAATGTTTAATGCCATACTGTGAAACATTCCAGACAAAGGAATGGAGAAAGGCATTTGACGGACCCTCCAAAAGAAAAAGTACACAAAGCACCTTTTAAAGAGTAAGTATTTAGTACAGATTTTAAGGTCCTATAAGGCTTGAACTGAATCAGTTATTTTTTGTAGCTGTTTTATTTGTATAGTTTTCTCAAACAATGAACTTGATTAAAAAAATTAAATAACAGCCTTTTCAGCGGGTCTCAGACAGTAATAAAAAATACTGTGCATATCTGAAATGTAGTGAAGTCAAAGTAAAAAGTATCCACAATAAAATGTATTTAAGTAAAGTACAGATACCTAAAAGTTATACTTAAATGCAGTACTACTTTTACCTTGTTACTTTCCATCACTACTCTGCGTACCTCTCTTTTCACATGTCCAGACTGGAGGAGATTAGGAGACTGAGTGGTGCCTTCTTTTGCTGCTTGCTTGAAAAACCGTGTTGGAAAGAGGATGGTGTATTTCCCCAGAGAAGAGATGACCCCATCGCCTTGAAACTTCCTGTACTGTTCCCTAGAAAGAAGATAGCATTTAGAAAGGCAATGCAGATGGATAAAAGGGCAAGCCGTAAATAGAGATAGACCAATATGGGTTTTTTTCATGGTGGATGCCGATACCGATCCAGACAAAGCAATGGCTGATCAGCTCTGCCAATATTTTTGGACTGATATATTTAGGTAATCTTCCCCAAATTATGGAATAAAAATTTTGTGCAAACTCATCCACAACCTCTTTATACTACAAATTGTATAGAGTCTAGTGTACTAACATTTTGCAGTACCCTCTTTGAACTAAGATATTCAAACAAAGCTTTATGCATTTATCTTTCATGCATGTTTAGGCAACTGTTTGGGCCTTTGATGAAGAGTTATGGCCGATCGCTGATATGCTAAAAAGGGCAAATATCGGCCATCTATCGACCAGGTTTAGACATAAATGCTGCTGCTTCCATTTTCTTATAATATATGTTTAAAAGGCATTCATAGACTTACAGAGAAAATATGGATTTAAAGGTGCACTATGTAGCCTAGCATTTTGGTGGAGGATTTGCCACCTGCTTGGCCTGTTGGTTCCACAGTATGGCATTAAAGTTATCTATCTTTAAGGAAACAAGCAGCTGACGTTACCAGGCAAAATTACAGGTCAGGTGTGCGAAGAGGCGACCCAGAGTAAGAATGCATATAGGCCTATTTATGGGCAATAAACATAGCTATGATTGAATAAATGTTTGACAAATAAAACAAAAACAATACCATATTGTATCCATTGAGAAAAGCTGGGGATAGACACCTCCACAGAGCACCTTCAAATGTAACCTAGAATAAACAGAACAGAAACATGAAAAAAATTACATATTTTCAAGTCTTAAATCGTTTAGATGTTTGGAGGGGAAGTGCTCATCTTGCTGATCTTTTACAAACATTCATTGTTGCATGGAAACCTCGTTGTAATCAAAACGGTAAAGTGATTGCAAAATATGTTTATAACCTCAATACCTATGTCCAGAACGTTTAACTTCACGAGAGAACGAGTCGAGATTTCTTTCAGCTGTATCAAAAAAGTAATACTGCGCCTCCCCCTAGTGTCCAATGTACGTATTACATGGCAAAATAGTCTGCTTTAAAACTACTCAGAATATCAGTTGTTGCGTTTAACTTACACTGCATAAAACACAGATTTTTAAAGCACTAAAACTATACAACAATTACATTTATAAACGCTAACCAGAATAATTATGTGGCGAATCTGCGGAGAGGAACTACACCGGGCAGGAAGTGAAACCCACGTGTGCCAAAGCATCAGGATAGCACAGAGCTGCTAAGGAGGACTGGAAATGCTTATAAATTCGTTCTAGGAACTGATATAACTTTCTTTGATTTGTACTTGAAGTTCTCAGACGCGTTAGGCAAAATGTCGTCGTTCAGGAAAGCGTTGAAATCCCGACAAAGAAACCACCATGAAAGATCTCAGGTTTGTTGTTGGTTAGCATGCTAGCTCTGGTCAATGTAAATAAATGGCAAATGTCTAAAAAGAGCTATAATGTCAACACGGTTTACTATGTCATCTTTTCCCATCAATAGCCTGGTTTTCGAAAACATCTGGGATTGTTGGAGAAGAAGAAAGACTACAAACTTAGAGCAGAGTAAGTTCATAAAATGTGTCCACACTTTATGTATTGTGGTGCTGCTGCTGCTTACCTATTGATAAGTGAGTACTGCATCATTAAGTTGCTATTACTAGAATATATCAAAACTGTTGAACTTCATGGTTTGTTTTAAGTAAGCTTTGATAATAGGCGATATTGTAGCATCTCTATTTATTTATTTATTTATTTTTCAGAACAGTTGCTTAGTTGTATCATCTTTATTGGAGAGGAGAGACAAAATTACCACAAGATTGTGCACACATGAGAATTATCATTTTAATCATGTGTTTACTATTGGATTGTATAAAAAGTACTGCTAGAATGGCACAAAAACAATGTGAGTCCAAAACTGAATCACGCAGTTTATCCATTAGAAATTATGTTAAAATTTCATCTTGTCTCGTTCTCATGGATCCAATCTTGTGTCTCGTTTCATCTTGTGGAAATTATATCTCAACCCCTCTCTTTATTATCTCAATATGTCCTACATTGTTTTCAGGTACAGAGTAATATAGGAATATAAAAGACTAATTGTGTTTTTTTCTACAGTGATTATCATAAGAAGCAGAACACACTTTCTGCTTTGCGGAAGAAAGCACTGGACAAGAATCCTGATGAGTTCTACTTTAAAATGATCAACACTCAGCTGAAGGTTGGAAGCAATATCACAGTCATTCTCTTGTTGATCAGCCATTGCGGTCTGGTTCAAAGCTTCACTTCATGTTTATGGTAGGATGGAGTACACGTAGAAAAGAAATCCACTGACGAAGAGATGACAGAGGAACAGAAGAAGATGATGCGGACACAGGACATCAAATATATAGAAATGAAGAGAGTTGCTGAAGCTAAGGTGAGTTCAGTTCTTCTATTTTGCAAACTCCCTGAATAAATACTATCTGATGCTTTGTTTTACTTAAATGCATACTGTACTTTTCAGAAAATTGAGAGGTTAAAAGGAGAGCTTCATCTTCTAGATGCAGACAACAAACCAAAAAACAAACACACGTTCTTTGTGGATTCAAAGAAAGAAGGTGGAAATTTTTTTTGTCTTCTTGGGCATCTATCTTTGCAGTTCCTGATTTGCCAATGGCCTTGCCTTCTGTTCTGGTTCAAGATCAGTTCAATGTTTTTGGTTTTGTTTTTTTAGTGCAGTCATTTGATTTGGCGACCCACCTCAACACTATGCCTGAGCTGGTGGACAGAGTGTTCAACCGGCCAACTATAGACACACTGAAAACCAAGCACATCCAAGGAGCTGTAGATCCTCAAAGTGTGGAGGTGAGTAAAAAGAAAAGGAAATTGCTGTTTGTTTGTTTTTTCATTAAAGTCACTCAAGGACTCAAGGGGCTCAGTAGGTTCACCCATAACGCAAAGGTTGCAAAGGTTGGCTCTCACCTGCACATATTGCAGCTGTACCCTTGGGCAAGACACTTCACCTTGCCTCCAGTGTTTTAAACTGCTGTTTCAATGTGTGTGTGTGTTTGAGTGTGAATGTGTGAGTAGCTGGGAATTGGCCCTAGGCGTGTTTGCATTTGAGTCATGAATGGTCATTAACATGCATTGCCCCAACCATGTGAATAATAATATATAACATAATGTATATTAATGTGTTTGAATATTTCTTTCCACAGAAACTAACTAAACAACGTAGGCACCAGTATAAAATCCTTGGCCAGAGGATAGACAGAGAAAAGAAGATGTTTGTCATTAGTGAAAAAATTCAGACCAGAAAAGACCTGCAGGTAAGACAAAAGATGGCTCTAACTGGAATATTAACTTTTAGATGTTAATATATTTACAACTTAATATAATTTATAACTTTCAGATGTTAATATATATCTTTTTCATTCAGGATAAAAGAAAGAAGATTAAGGTAAAGAATGAGACAAAAAATTCTGCAGCTGTTTACAAGTTTGAAGCAAAGAGACAGCGCTGACCACAAAGACTTTCGATGGCCGTTTCCATGCAATGTTTGAATCAACAAATAGTGTTGCGTATTACACATGTTATATTTAGTAATCCTGTTTTCTTGAAATAAAAAATACCTGGATTTCCTGATATAATATTATTACTTTGTACATAAGCAAGTGCACAGTCAGATTGTTCTTTTTTTTTTGTATATTGTTTTGCTGCCAGTAGGTGGTATCAGTGTTCTAAAAATACACTGAAGGGACAAATAGGCAGAAGAAATGATTGTAATAATAAAGAAACTAAAATAAATTCACTGTTTTTACATGGATTAATGATCACTTTAAAGTACACATTATGAAAGTACCCCACAGTAAAAGTGCAGGGTTAAGACTATTTAAAAGCTTATGTTTGTTTAAAATTGTGGAATTAATCGGGAATATGTTTAGGATAGACCTTCCCCATTTCCATCTAAATTTTGTTTTACTTTATTTTTTCTGCTTAAACTTGTAAATTCTAACTGATGTGAGAAACACTGGATGTAGCTTTTTTATACACACCACAGATGTGAAGACACTGCCTCCACATCCGCTGAAGGACACTCTTTTGTGGGCTGCATCCTTCAAAGACACAGCCCTTGACTTTTGCAGATCATATTCAGTTTGTACAGCAAATTTCACAGAAGACCTTCTCCACCATTTCAGAGCAACAACTAAGGGCACTGGCAGTTCATGACAGTTATCTAAATCTGTAGTTAGGTTATCTTTATTTAAACTTGTGAGGCAAATGCAGCTGTCACTAGGCCTTACTCCTTAAATGTCAATATGGCAAAACTGCATGGATTTTCTATTGTAATGTAATGTTAAATAAATTATATTAGCTGATTTGGCTTTTTGTTAAATCTTGCCATCATCTACTATTAGTGTATAAATGGTACAATGGCCTTCGCCTTCTATATATAATGTAAAATATTATAAATTATATGCTGTTTCAATTTTGAATGACAAACTGATATTTCTAAGCACATCATATATTGGGCAAGACACAACTGAAAAATCATGAATCCTCTTGCAATAATTTCACAGTTTTGGGTGAAAGTTTCAGTGCTGAGAACATAGGTAGAGGGATTCAATTTTAGAACTCAGTGCTGCTTCCTGGATTTTTGTACTTTTTCTTTTTAACTTTTTCCACAAACTGCTTCTTGACTGATGTATAACTGTGATAAATATTTACTACAGGTACTAACTCACCAAACCAAGTAATAATGAGAAAAACATGAAAATACAATTAATTCACTATAGGTTCACATTTTGCTGGCAGTTTAAATCGTCGTTTAACAAAATAAAGGTGTTATTAATTATTTTTATTAGTCCAAACATAATTATTGTGTAATTTAAACAAGTACTGGCCTGTGGTTACTAAGAACTGTTATGGAATTCATCTATGTATTTCACATCTGCTGTCCTTGTCCAAACAGGAAGTAATATTATAAACTTCACAAAAACATAAATACTAGAAAAAACAGCACAAGATTTTTTGTTAAATCTTAAACATGTGTTCAATAAAAAAAACGTCTGTACAGTTGACAGAATTGAATTTTTTGCCGTGGATCCTACCTGGAAGACTGAGGGACAAACATAAACCTTAAACACAATTATGTTAACTATGTTTTAGAGAAATGTGTAGTCTAACCTGTCAGATGCACTTTAATTTGTTGTAAGTTATTTGGCCTATTGAATCCCGGTTTTATTTAGATAAAATATGTATTAATTTTTCCAGTGTATAAACAATTTTACACTGACACCACCTGCTCTTCCCATTCAGAAACTCTTCGCTCCTCTTAAACCCAGACTCTCCCCCTGGAAGCCATCAGTCTCTGTCATAAAAATCAAAGTTTATTAGCTCAATATACAGTATCAAAACGTCCATAAATCCACATAACTGTACAACCATCGGCATGTAGAGAGCTCCAGTCAGCTGTACCATGTCTAAGTGTAATTACAGCTTTCATCTCATCCTGTGTAATAGACTCACGGTCCAGGAGCGGCACCACTGACCTGGGCCTGATCGATCACGGAGGTGGCACGCGCTTCATAAACAGCACCCATCCATCAGCCTGTCCTGGGACCCACTGCAGTAGAGAGGGGAGAGCCAGGCCCGGAAATGTCACCCACCTGCCCCCCCCACCACCACCGCCAACAAGAAGAGAGGAGAGGGGAGAGGGGGAGCAGGCTGTGAGGCTTTGGCCCAGACGCTGCTGACCAGACCAAAGGTGAGCCAACATCCAGACAGGGCAGAATGAGGGAAGAGTAATGGTTGGTGTTCCTATGGACCACTTAAGCCAATATAAAACTCAATACAAAGTGGAATGTGAGAAAGTCTGCGTATATGCAAATACAGTGTAGAATTGATAGAGTTTGTTTTTGTATCTGTCAGCCTATAAAGTAGTAGTAATATAATGTACCATATGTCAAGGCAAGAGAAATACATACTGCATTCTTTCAAATAAACTCTCTTAAAAGTAGGACCACATTGGGTATACAATAGTACAATAGGAAAAACTGTTTATAGTTGGGTTTCAGATGACATCACAGTGTTCTACAGGCCAATAATATGTAACACAGATGGGGGGCAGCTAAAAAGATGGTTCATGTCTGAATTTAGATATTCTGTATTTCACAATGCACTATGTAATCAATAGGGAAATCTGGTTCTTGCCCCCCAACTGAGAGCATGACATCATCACATTCTAGATTCTGAAGACCACCAATAGCTACTGGTTGTGGTAAAATGTGAGTTTTAATGGATCTTACAAAATGGTATTATAAATGAGTGGTTTGACTGACTAAGGCCTGTAACTTTGATTGTTAATTTGCTTGTACAGAGCATGGAAAAGCATAGGGAATATGAGAAAAACATTAACACAGAGACATTGGTCAATCTTAAACAGTTATAGACATAAAAGTAATTGATGATGAATCACTACATTCTGGGCCCCTTTTCCTACATATGGTTTTGCGATTTAAATGCTGTTCACAGAGATGTTTGTTAGATATTATATATTTAAAATGTTGTTTTGTTATTGTGCAATTGTTCGCAAATAGTATCATAGATTTAATCTATAATATTATGGCTGACTGCAGAATTGCTATTTATTTTACATATGAAAAACATAATAATTGTAATAATAACTTTTTACAGACTAACTTTTTTGTCTTGCCGTCTTGTGTATTGTGTGATATTTTCAAATGAAACCGCCCCTGTATCAGCTTTCAGGGCTTGCCCCTGAAATGCCACTTGCTCCTAACTTGACATTTCCACTCTTCTCATTGATGTCTGTGGCCTCTCCATCACTGAATGACTGACTTCCTCGCCTCCCCCCTCCCTCCTCCCTCCCTCTCTTCCTCCCCCCTTCCCTTTTCCCCCTCCTGCGTCATCACAACCAACCGCGTGCGTGCTCTGGACCCTCGGGCTGGGTCGTCTTATCAGCAGAGGGGGCGGGGGTCAGCGAGGAGAGCCCAGGGGTCAAAACACTGTGTGCGCAATTCCGGGACCCCAATCTAACGGGCAGGCCCAGCACAGACACGCCACTGTTCCTCCTCAAAATCTCCTTTCTTTCCCCCTAGCAGCCCACTCTATAGCCAGGCTGCTGTGGCGGACCCAAGGGTGGGCAGTGGGTGACGTTCATGATTTTAAAGATATAGACAGACATCCCTCTATTGTCAGAAAACCCATAATTCATTTGGGCATCCTGTAGCCCCTAACCCCGGCAAAATGACCCCCGGAGGTTTGCTAAAGGGCAGTCGTTTTAGGAATGGGGGTAAAGTGGTATACAGTGGAGGCAGCTGGAGGCCGTGACATTGACCCTAATATATAAGAACTGTTTGAGTGGAAGTGGAAACTGGTTAAGAATGGGTCTATTACAAAGGACTCTTGTTGGAGAGTTAAGTTACTAGTAATGGAAAAACCTTAGTTATGAATGCAGTGCTTTTAAATAACCAGTGATAAATGTGGGGGCAGTACAGTGTTTTTGGTGCTGACAACACTGTTTAAATTCAGGACAAAAAGAACATAAACTAATGACTATGTAATGACTAATAAACTGACCACAATCATGTCAATAGCAGCTATATAATAATTATGGATCTAACGAAATAAGGTGATATCATATCATCAAAAGTCTCACAATAATATCATGAGCAATCACAATATATCGAATTTAGTCTCTTAAATTCATTGCTATTGTGCAGCATGAGCTAAAAAAACAGCGAGAACTACATAGACGATGATCCTTTGGTGTCACTGCAGACTATATGAAGAAATAATACTTATTAAGCACTTTTAAATCTTAATTATTTGTATTTTAACAGTACCAAAGGCTTTTCAAGACTTTTTCAAGGCTTTTACTGTAGCATATTCACAATTTGGTTGGCCTCCACCTTATATAAATATTGTATCGAGAGATCCCTAATAATAATGTGGCACTTTCTCCTAAGAGCCCTTGAATTATACATAAAGGATAAAATTGAATTATGCATAAAGGATAATAATATGTTGGCAAAACTATTGATTACACATATCCATTTAGGGTGCATTCACACTTGTTCTTGTGTCCTGCTTTAAGCCCAGTGTAGTTTTGACAATAGACCTAATTTGGTCTTTTTATAGCCCTGGTTCAGTCAAAGATTAGTCCCAGTGTCAATTTTGATGTGGTCTATGTGCAAGAGTGAACATACCCAATCTCTATGGGCTGTCAACATTTTTATTATAAACAGCACTTATCAGCAAGTACTACTATGAATGGATCTTGCTCCCCTTAACCAATCTTCACACTTCTTTTGTTTGTCAGTAGTGCCAAAATCGGCTAATGCTTTTTGAGCCCAAATCAGCTCATCAGTTTGAATTATTCCATCTTTAACTTTGTAAATCTTGGAAAATCTTACTAATGATTGCAACGGAGAAAAGTATGAGGTCACCTTTTCAAAATAATAGAGTGGGAACTAATCTGGAAACAGGTACCAACCAGTATTCAATGACGCAATGTCAAGAACAGCAAAATCTTCCACTGTAATGTGTCAGCAAGGTGGTCCAGTTTAATTTGTGGTGCCTTTCTGTTTTGTATGCAAGTCCCCCATGATAAGGTGGTCTTATGGTTTCCATAGCAACTTAACTTTTCATATTGGTACTTTTGATATACATTGTGGATCAAGATCTGGAGATGGTATGATAAGCTGATGCTCCTGACTTGCTATTGAGCTCAACAGTGATCGCCTGCCCCCGGTTCCAGAACAAAATTTCTCATTCATTCTCAATCATTTTTCCATAGAAAGTTTGAAAGTTTGCTCAAAGATCATTAGCTATTTGGTAAGTAATGGCCACCATAGTTGTAATTTTATTTTCAATCTGTCTGGAATGTTATAATTCCCCATTATTAAATCATTTCACCAAATCTTGTGTTTTAGATGTGCTTTTTGGGCTCAAAACAACCTCGTTATAGTTAGACTCTGCCTTTAGACTCTTAATGGTTGAATTTTTCCAGATGTCTATGGAAAAAAATGAATGGAAAATTTACTTTCGGGACCAGAGCAGTTGGTCACTTGGGTCAAATGGAGAGGACAAATTCTCCTACATCAGAAAGACAATCAGAAAACAATTCCTTGAAGCCTGGTGTAAATATACAATCTTGAAACCCCAAAGAAATTCAAGTAATAACTCCCCTCCATAAAACAGTATTATTCTTGAATTGTAGACCCTTTGAGACTTACTGTACAACCAAATGAGCAACTCCCTAAATGCACATTATTAAAACACACATATCACACTATCACACTGTACCTCCCATGCAACTCAGCCTTAGCTTACTGAGCCAAGGTTAAGCGCGGTTAAGGAGAGCGCTAATCGATCCCTCATTTGGCGGCGGCGGGGTGGGCGAGGCGGTGGGGAGAAGAAAGAGAGAGGTAGCCCGGGGTCTGTGTGTTGGTGGTGGGGGCCACCAGGGGGGGGTAGGGGGGAGCATATGTGGGGGTGTGGGGAGAGAGGGATGAGACGCACTTTTTATCTTTATTTCTCCCCTTTAACTTGAAGCCGGGTGTCATGGGGCTTTTGAAACAGTGGATTGAGAGGAGGGACACTGAAGGAGGGAGGGGGTCTCTTCATGCCAGGGGGGAGAAGATCTTTACAGCTTTGACAGTGGCCCTGACAAGTTGTATGTGTGTGTGTGTGTGTGTGTGTGTGTTTGGCTACGGGACAGGATAGTAGTACTGTTTGCGTGGAGAGCTCGGATGTGTCTGGATCACGTACAGAGGTGGGGATCGCACAGCCCCCCTTTTTAAATTGCCGCTAATGAGCCCTGGCTTGTGAGAGGCACTCGAATTGATTAAATTTGCATGGGAGCCTAAATCATGACGGGAGCTTCATACGCATGCCCCACCACCTTTAGGTACTCACACACACACACACACACACCACTGCACCTCAGAGCCACAGGGGGTGTCTGACAGGGGCGGGAGGGGCAGGGGTGAGTGTGTGGGACAAGGTGCATTACGCATACATGCAAAGTGGAGAGGTAGGCCTGTCATGATAACAAAATCTGAAGCACGATCTATGGCCTACAGAGAAATATTGCGAGAAACGATAATACTGAAAATACCTGGATTTCAGATGGCATCATACCATTTTGTAGGCCAGAATATTTAATGGAGAAAGGAAGCAACTAAGATGCATGTTGTTAAAATGCATTTTTCATTGCAATACAGGGAGTTCATGGGTCTAGTCAGTAACAGAAATCGTCAGGTATAAGATTTGTGATTTTACCTGTATCTTGCCCTCATCTGAGAGCATGACAGTATATTATGGGGCCCAATATTTCTCTTGACTACAATTTATTTGTTAAAGTAGGGAGAGTATTTTTGTTCTAATACCACAAAATGTGACCTGTACAAGGTTAAATAGGTGACTTTTATGGCTAATCATTGGTTCATTCTGCTATTTATCTGTTTCAGTTCAGGCCTTTTAATGATACTATCTATTTAAAATGTGTTTATTGGGATTATCCGGCTTTACTATCATTGTGTCATAAAGTAGTTTCAATATTATGATTTATTGTTATATTTCCATTGGCTATTTTGATTTACAGTTCAAAGGCTGAAAAAGAACGTGGGTAAGACTGACCTAAGGTAGGCCCTAAAAAATTAAGACATATTCAAATGTCTGAATTGCTGTCACAACTTTCCCTCTAATATGCATGGAGGCTAAATGACCGTACTCTCACTTCACAATAAAAAGGTTCTGGGTTTTATTCTCTGCACACTTTTAGCCACTCCCGTTGCCCTTTTCAACCCAAAATATATTTGAAATGTAAAAATCCTCCAGATAAGGTAGTCTTGACCAAGCCCACCTGGTGCTGCACTGTACATGACGCCCACCGCTCCTGATGGGTTGCTCCAGCATCTCTGAAGGATGGGTCAAATGCAAAGGAGAGTGCTGTTAGTTAATCTGATAGATGTCTGTTTTTAAATTGAAGCAAAAATAAAGTAAAATATATGCATAATATAAGATATTTTTATAAATATATCTTGAAGAATTCCTATTCTTTTCATAAAATAAATGAATGTTATGAAAGCTCAATGGAGGCAAATCAGTTATGTTGCTAATGCGCATAAGACATAATTTGATTTACAATTTCTAAAACTCTATTAACTGCTAAGATATAAAACATAGCAGAATGTTTATTTGTGCTCCATAGAAAGTTATCCTCATCCTCCCTTTAAACTTTTAATATTTTAAGGTCTATGAGAAAAATAAATGTAACGTTTACATTTGGACAGTTGATCTACATTGTTTTTTCATATGTTACTCTAAAAGAAGAAATCAAAGAGCATAGGACAGGTTCAGATGATTCTCTAATTTTAACTTAATTTAATGGGACAATACCTGTTATAAATATAAATTATAGTTTTAAATTTACGAAAAAGCAATTTACAAAGAAAAGTTGAAAAATATGTCAAAAATTACAGAAAGTAAAGCGCTCTATTTTAGAAAGTTCCATACTGATGACTGATCGCACTGTATGGAGAACAGCACATTTTACATTCAAGAAATATTATACAATATTTGACACAGTGTTTCAACAAAATTATGTTGTTTCTTATATTTTTATTTGTCAAATAATCATGTGTACATGAGAGGAGTTTTGGCTGGTTGGATGTTAACAGTTATGGAATTCCCTAGCGCGATGTTATGATTTCCATTCAGGAAGTAAAATTTTAAACCTTTGTATTTAGTTTATTTATACATTTCAACAGCAAGTTACATAGTATGTGTACTAAACATCATTGCTGTGCATTTTTTCTAAATTTTTTCATAAAGTCTTATGAAGTATAACGATCTTAACTGTATTTTAGTAAAATTAATAGTCCAGCCCATCATAGACACTTTAACATGACAGCATGTCCCAAACTCATGTAGTTTCACTTTCACATTCAATCTACTACAATATTAAACCCTCTCCTTGCATGATGTAAACAACAATACAACACCACCCCTGAAACCCCCAACTCACCCCTGGACCCCCCCTTACTATCCTCACTCCCCCTTATACCCACGGGGGGTGTCTCTGTCTGTGAGGGGAGGAGGCGGGACAGACCAGGGGGTGGGACTGGGTGCATTACTGCCACTCCATCAGTCAGTGGCGCCTCGGGGATGTGTTCATTAGACTTTAACTACCGGATCTGTCCTTGTCTCCAGCCCTTGTGTGTCACTCTACAACACCATCATCGCGTGTGTATACAGTATATTTATGCACGGATCACAGTACTCTATACGCTCATGAAGGGGGGTTAACTGTGTTTTGACATTGTGCAATAGCGGGTAATTACTGATAATGGACACCGGTATTGTCTTTGAGATGGAGGAGGTGGTGCTTCTAATAACTGTGAAGGCATTTGATGGACGTTACAAGGCCATGCATGCAAACAAGTCAGGAGCAAGCAAGATTTGGGATGTGTTGTTGAGTTTTGTAATCTGTTTTATTTGCTTGTGTAATGTTTTTGCTTTTTTTGGTCCCATGACCTCCATCTGACACATGCACACCTGCTGGACACGACAGGAGAGAAGGGGAATAAAGAGACCATACACCAGTAGTGACCACTCTGGGCCCACTGAATTTGCAATATTTTAATATTTTAAAGCACTGTACTTTGATTTCTTTCTCATGTATGTAAATTTGGTTTGCAGCTGTCTAGGCTAGGGTGACCAGATTTTCAGAATTAAAAACTGGGATACAGGCAGGTAGAGATGGTCAAATAAAACTGTGAAAAGAGCACGTAACATTGTCCATTCTCAACTCACTTGTGGTTGAGTACATAATCTATACTCACCCAGGGATAAGCAAAATTTTCCAATATTGGCAGATTGGCCAAATAAGGACACCTGAGACATGTTTGTATAAAACTGAGATAAATCAGCACAGGGCTCAAAACTGGGACTGGAACCATTATTGTGACAGCAAAAGTCTGCTCTGGTCTCAGAAAGTTGTGAAAAGTGCTGATAAACTCTCTCATCACAATGAATCATTAGTATGCTCTGAATGCATATTGTGTAAAAGTGCATTATGTAACTATTCCGCTAAGTGCCTGTTCTAGATGGACATGTTGCTTTGTCTGGAGGTCACACAATAAGACATCAAACATATCTGTCTCCATGGTGACAAGAAGGTAATGCCGCTATAGGCCAGGTTAGATGCACTGTAAACCCAAATAAGTTGCCTGAACTCCCAAAAAATTAGGCATCGATTACCTCAATTATTTTAAGATGATGAACTTAAAAGTCACAATCTTCCAGAACTTAAAAGTTTGGATGGCTTGCTACTTGTACCTTTTGATAACAGCTGAAATAAAAGGGCTCATTTAGCTCAACTCAAATATTTGCAGTTAATATGACTTATAGTTTGTTAAAGCAACTGAGTTATTTTCATTTATTATCACTTAAAATTGGGAGTTTTCAAACCACTGGAATAAGTTTACTTATTTGGTGAAGCACTTTGAAATTGTATTACACTTTAGCATGTACTATATAAATTAAGTTTATTTTTTAAATCATCCTTATTTGAATCAATAGAAATTACAGAACTTTATCAGTTAATCTTGTCTCAGTGTTTACTTACTTCAGTCTACTAAGCTGTACCTCATCTATGTTTTTTAAGTTACACTCATTTATACCCAAAATTAGTTCATTTAATAAAAAAAAAAAAGTTAGTTAAAATTATGCAAAAAGAAGAACATGTTACATAAACTTAACATAATTAAGTTAGTAAGGAATATTTCTAAAACTTTGACACAACTTAATCTATTTAATTACTCTGAACGTTTGGGTTTACAATGCATCTGGAAAGGCAAGCTTACAGTTAAAAATGCATGTATTTCAAGGTATTGTTGAGCAATAAAGCAACTATAATTGAAAAAAGCAAGAAGGATAAGTTCAGCGCCATAGTGCAGACCATTCCAGGTGAAGATATAACATTTAGGTACATGCAGGTGGCAGACCCCCCATCAGAAAAGCTGCATAATGCATCTTTAACAAATTTGGGATTCATTAGTTTGAGCACTATCCCAAAATAACTAGATGATCTCTGGCTTTTGTATTGTTTTGTAAGTTCCATTTCTAAAACAACAAACATCACATACATTTTAGTGCTACTAAACAATATTATTTATAAAGTTTCATATATTCATGTTCTATAACTGGCCATTTAGATGGATTTTAAAACATAATTGTAGCTTGCATGTTTCTCCAGTGCTTGTGTCTTTTATTTTTATGTGTTGGGTTTTTTTCTCTTATTTGATTTTACTAGTTAGTCTTAACAAGAATTAGTGGAGTTAAATAGGGCTTGATTTTATATCCCCATTGTATTGTTTTATCTGTATTGTGCAGGACTTTGAAAACAATTTAGTTTATGAAATGTGCTATATAAATAAAGTAGATTGGATTGAGCTCTAACCTTACCAGTTTCCACTACCTTTAGCATCATTTGTACAGTCTTGCCAGTTTCAGTTCAGTTTCAGTTTTTTTCTCCTCAAATAATCTCTGCACCGTGAGATCTACTTTGTGCATGTGGACTCTGCGTTGACTATGGCGGCGAAGCATGTGCGCGAGTTTGGTGTGGGGCTAGCTAGCGCGTAGTTAGCTCGGGTGATTGCGGTAATCAGCTGGGGACGTTAATCAGGGTTTGTTCGTCAGTGGCCTGATGAGGGGCGATGAGGGCCGCTGATTGTAATGCCACGCTTTGATCGGTCTCGACTACAGACAATCATTATCATACTTTTTTTCCATTTTCAAATTCCCACTTTTGCAAATGAAGATTGCCAAAGTGTAAACAAACAATGTAAACAATGCAATTCCATATGATTTCCAGATACTACAGGAACTAAAAGTAGTATTATTATGTTGGATGTTTTCAATGGTGGAAAGCAGCAAAATAAAAGTAGTACAGTACTACTTTAGTATACATTTTAGATATCTGTACTTTACTTATAGTTGCATTGTGTGGAGATGTTAGTGCTTTGTCTGGAATGTATTAAACCTTTCTATCTTCATGGAGACCAAACCAGACCAAGTTAATAGTCAGATCTGTGAAAAGGCAACTCATCTCACAATCAGAATGTCTGTTTTTCTAGGCCAGGGGTGTCAAACTCAGATTCACAGAGGGCCAAAATTAAAAACTGGAACTAAGTCGTGGGCCAAACTAAATATTTATTGAAAAATTTCAACATCTGCATATTTTCTTTTCTTTTTCTTATTAATATAAATGTTTAATAGTATTTTTGCTTAAACATTTAATCTAAAACATTTTTTTTTTAAAATAAAAAATGCCTCTATAGCCTATCTGTAGCAAGCGGGCCAGCTCTAATACATATTTGATTTGATCTCGCAGGCCAAATATAATTATATCGCAGGCCAAATTTGGCCCCCGGGCCTGAGTTTGACATGTCTGTTCTAGGCATATTTGAACTATGAATCCAATAAATGTAAGGCAGAGGTGTTTAATGTCATATTGTGGAACATTCCAGGCAGAGCAATGACATATCCATAGAAATAAGCAGGTGACTGAACCCCAAGCAAAAAGTTACATAGGGCACCTTTAAAAGTGCTTTGTGTCTGTCACCTGTTTGTCTCATGAAGATTTTTTTTTTTTAACCAGAATGTTCCACTGTGGCATTAAACTTATCTATCTTGCATTAATTTAATTATCAATGTAAAAGACCTTGAAAAGCATGCATTTGAACTTTGAGTGGACTTGCCTCTCCACAGATCTGAACTGTAACTTGGTCTGGTGGTGTCACATTCTTGTATTTATGGAAACAGACAAGTATAATGCCATATTGTGGAACATCTCAATGAAGACCAGCTGATGGCGGACCCTCCACCCGAAAAGTTACACAGTGTACCTTTAAATGAATACATATGATGATTTCCAGCTACAGTGAGAAAACAGAAAGTAGTTTTATTATGTTGGATGTTTTTCAATCCAGTGGACACAATGGCTGACGATGTGTTATATTTCACTATTTAGGTGTCAGAGTCACCCCATCAAATAACATGAGGTGGGGGAGGGGGCACGGACGTCGCAGAGATATAGGTATGTGATTGGTTGGGGGTTGGGCAGGCAAATGTGACCCCTCTCTTTTATATCTTGTCACACGCCAGCTTGCATCAGATTTTTATTTTTTTCCCCATTTCTTTCTGCGCTCAGAAAGAGAAGAGAAAG
Source organism: Boleophthalmus pectinirostris (assembly GCF_026225935.1). NCBI lineage: Eukaryota > Metazoa > Chordata > Actinopteri > Gobiiformes > Gobiidae > Boleophthalmus > Boleophthalmus pectinirostris. Next base: position 13,214,381 of record NW_026571447.1, on the reverse strand, counting down.
AGAGAGAGGAAGAGAGAGAGAGGGAGGGAGGGCTGGGTATGGCATCGGTGCTATTATAACTGCCTCATCAGCCAAGTCCCTACAAGGCCTGATACAAATTAATTAACCTAATTAGGGAGTGTGATTGCGGGTGTGATTATAGGGGCTGGGAGGTGGGGGGCAGGAGGGAAGTACAGGGAAGTGGGGGGGCCAGGGGTGGTACAGGGAGGTGGGGGTGCGCTGGCAGCTAGGGCCCGAGGTTTGGGAGACCAGCCAAGACGCTCTGCATGGTTAATGAGAGCTCCCCAATCACTGTCCTCCTCCTGCTTTTTTTTTTTTTTTTTTTTGGATACTTTTGATAGCCGACTCTCATGTTAAAGGTGCATTGTGTAACTTCTCTGGTAGAGGGTTCGTCAAATGCTCTTCTCCGTGGAGATGTTATTGCTTTGTCTGGAATATTTCACAGTATGGTACTTTTCTATAATCATGGAGACCAAACCAGACCAGCTTACAGGTCAGATCTGTGGAGAGACAAACCCACTCACAATCAGAATGTCTGTTTTTCTTGGTATTTTTGAGCAATAAAACCACGTTCAGTAATCAAATACAGTACAGTAATTTAATAAATGTAATGTAGAGCTGTTAAATGTCTGTGGAACATTCCAGGTAGGGCAATCACATATCCATAGAAACAAGTAGGTGATGAACCCCCAACCAAATAGTTACATAGTGCACCTTTAATTTGAAAACTACCGCTTCATGACATCACAAGGTGGAACAGAGCATTTTGAGTTTCAGAGATGTAGACAGACTAATAATAAAAGATGACTTGAAACTTCAAGTATTTTTAGGAGGTAACAGGAGGAGTGACAACATTATAACGAGACTTAAAGCCTTCAAGAGTCAATTTTGAGTAACCTTTACCCACACCCACGAGTTACAGTGATTCTACTCAATATCAAAACTCTCCTCCTATATTCACCTCACCAGTGTTCTTTTCCACTCACATCTCTGCTTTGTACCTTGGCCTCGTTTGCCTGGAGGTACTTCCAGAAATGCCATCATTATTCTGCAGCAAACCCTCGTGTGCTTTCAGTAAATTATATGCTTTGTCAATTTTACCCCAATTTGTGTTTGGATAATTCTGAGAGAGGACTTTAGCCTGAGTACCTGTGCTGGTAAAAAGGGACAATTAAAGGGCCTGTACTTCATTTTGAACCATGAGTGAAGACTGCATTTCAAAATGAACTGTTAGCCCCGCCAACTTGTCCCATCTCTTACTCAGATGTTGAACCGTGCAGAGAAACAACTCTTGGATAGTTACAAGCAGTTGGTTCCACGTGATTCTCATCCAAAGAAGTCTCTGATTGGATAAACGTATCTGTCCCAAGCCATTGTTTCACTATGGTTCTCATTCAACAAAAATGCTTCTTCAAGGTCCTATATTATGTGATACTGACTCTTGAGAGCTTTAAACCATGATATATTCACAGATGTTTGCACAAAACTTATTAGTCTTCTACATCTCCAAAGCTCAAAATGCTCTGTTCCACCCTGTGATGCCATGCAGTGGTAGTTTTCAAGTTAACAGCTACCTTTTACCTTTTGTTCAGTAGAGATTGAAATTTTCAGAGCTGAAATTACCCACATGATTTCAGTGAAGGGTATGGAGTTTAAAAACACAGTGAAGCACGTCCTGTATTACCACATGACATCACAAGGTGGAACGGAGTGTTTTCAGTTTGAGAGAAGAACTCAAATATGCAGGGTTTCTGTGTTAAATGTGTGAATGAAACAAAACAGAACTCCAGGTACGTTTGTGATGAGGAAATAGCGTAATATGGGCTCTTTAACTACACCCAGTTACATTGATTCTCCTTATTATCAAAACTCCCCTAACACCAGTGCATTATTTCAGAACAAGAAGAACTTAAATAGACCTAAACTAGTGCAGAGGGCTGTTTTAATGGGACCAGGCTGAGTAAGGAAACAGGGAGAGTCAGCACGGAGAGATAACAATGCGCTCCACTAATTTCAATTAAAACAATGCTATGCTCCATGAACAACCATCATGCACACTTCTCAAGCATCGGTCTACTGCGCTTCATACCCACACTACTTCTTTAGCAATTATGAACCAACATACAAGCCGGATATTGCTTCTGTATTTTTATATTTTTCTTTATATTAATATCATTGTACATTTATTTTAGTTTTATATATTATTATTATTATTTTACTATATTATTATTTATTTATTTATTTTTTATGTTTCATTAGCGTTCTGTCATGTTTTTTTCATCTATATACCACTCAAAATTATGCTTAGGAATTTCAATCAAAACCTATAATGTAAAGAAATTCTACATAACGAAATTCAAAATAATGATATACAATTGCTAAATGGACATGATAATTTTAAAAAGTATATAAAGTCATTTTAAATCATGAAAATCACATCAGTTATATAAAACTTGCTAAATGAATATGATTTAAAAGAAAATGGAAAGACAAAAGAATGATGCATGAGCAAAAGAATAAAATAGGTCCCAAGAAATTATAGGTCAAATAAAATATTTTGAGAAAGCAAGCAGATGATGGACCTGGCACCAGAAAAGTTACAAAATGCATAAGAAACAATAGAAGAAGAAGAAATTACACACACACACAAAAAAAAGTCAAATAAGGCAGAATTATAAAAATGTATATGTACAAGTAAAAATTAAATAAAGAACTGTAGTAATACAAATATATCTCAGTTATACACAAGAGGTCGTGAGGAGAAACAGTACAAAGATGACAAGAATGATTGACCTGACATTGTGACCAATGCATAGGTGTGCACATACCCCCAACAGTTAACTTTTTGACCATTTTGGAAAAAGTCTTCCATTTTATTTGAGGCTATGCTTGCGCTGTAGTCCAAAACACGGAGCTGATCTACCCTCTGGGAACTCACAGTCTCACACTATTCTTCATATTTGGCTATGCACTGGGAATCACAGCTTTACACACAAATGCACACGCGCTACGCCTCTGCCACCATCACACCAGAGGAGCAATATTCAAATCTCCTCGTATTTATATTGGACACAGAACAAAGAGTTTCTTCAGACACAAGCAAAAACCTGCTTTCTTGCCAGCATCAGCAATTCTAATGTTTCTAATGAGTCGGAGAAAAGGAGGCTTGGAGCAGTTAGGTATCTGTAAATATGAAAAAAAAAAAAAAAAAAGAAGTATCAAAAGAATCCGAAGCTTGTTAGAAGTATAAGGAGTGGTTGGTATAGCTGTCCAGGGATTGCAATGTCACCTTTGAATACACCATACGTTTTGCATGGTTGTTTGATATCTGGATTGTCCCTCTTTAAGCGCTAGCATGTTGGCGCTATCTTCTCTTTCTCTTCTTCCTCTCCGCACTCTCCCTCCTCTTCCTCATGTGCACGGTTTTGCAGTTGGAGCCTAGGTTGGTATCAGTTGCTGGGATGTGATTAGGGAGCCATGAGCAGACAGTGATAGGGACGTGCTGGATATCGTCGCTCTGATCTGGCGCCCCTAGAAAAAAAGGCCCATTTTTCTCTCCCCCCTCTCTCAAGGTTTCTGCATTGTAAATGACTCCGAGTCTCATGTATAGGCAAAGAAGCAGAGACTGGATCAAGCAGGACGGTGTATGTAAAATGTGGAAGAGAGGAATCTAAACATGCAAAAGCAAAGTAAAAAATATGTTATTTAAACGGCCTGTATTATGATATTTTTGGAGCTATATTATGTTATTTCCTCATCCAAAACATACCTGGAGTTGTGTTTTGTTTTTATTCACACATGTTTAACACACAAGTTCTGCATATTTAGGTTGTGTTCTTCTCAACACACTCTGTTCTACTTAGTGTTGTCATGTGGTAATAAAGGAAGTGCTCCACTGTGGCTTTAAACGTTCATACATCTTCACTAGAGGATAATTTCAGCCCTGGAACTGCCATTCTCTACAGAACAAAAAGTAAAAGGTAGCTGCTAAATAAAAAAAAAAATTAAAAAAACTACTACTATATGACATCACAAGGTGGAAAAGAGCATTTTGAGCTTCAGAGATACACAGACTAATAATGCAGGATTACTCAAACATGTGTGAATGAAACGAAACACAATTCTAGGTCTGTTTCTGATGAGGTAAAAACATTCTAACATGGCTTAAAGCTCACAAAAGTCTGTTTTATGTAATATATGACCTTTAATGGTAAAGTATCACACATAAATTATACCTCAAGAAGCTATTAATCCATTTGCACACCCACACACATGACATTATGCAAAAGTGGGAATCAAACCTTTGATTTCTTGATATCTTTGAGGTCACTGGGGTCACAAACTTAATCTGTCGAATAAATATGTTGTTTCCTATTACTTTTTCTGCTTAAAAAGTTGTTTTTGCATGAGGTCCTCTATTTTTGCATGAGGTCCTCTTGTGAGTACAGTTTGGATCAGACACAGACACATAATATTTTTGAGAGACCCCTTTTTAATAAATTAATCGTATAAAGCAGAGACCATGTCAGTGGGACCATTTTGCAAGTCTCAAGTAAGTCTCAAGTCTTTGACCTCAAGTCTGAGTCAAGTCCCAGCTCAAATACAGGCAAGTCCAAGTCGAGTCTCAAGTCACTGTCTTATAAATCCAAGTCAAGTCCAAGTTTGACCTTCAAGTCATTTCAAGTCTTTAAACCAAAGTACCAAATATAGTTTAGATTTTTGCTATTTATATGAATTTTAAGATAAATAGTATTAATAAAGTCATATTTCTATATGAGTATTATAGAGTTTATAGAGTTGTAGAAATGCACATTTTTCCTTTTTAAATGTCTTGACAAGATCTTAGAGTGAATCATTAAGATCAGAAAAGAACAAATTTAGATTTAAAAGTGCTTCTCAAGTCTTCTCAAGTCACAGGCCTCAAGTCCGAGTCAAGTCCCAAGTCACTGACCTTCAAGTCCAAGTCGAATCCCAAGTCTTAGTCCATTTTATCAAGTCAAGTCTCAAGTCCTAAAAATAGTGACTCAAGTCTGATTTGAGTCCAAGTCACGACTTGCAAGTCCCCACCTCTGGTATATAGTCACATTTTTATATAGTGTTTTTTCACTTTCAAAACACTCAAAGCACTTTCCATCAAGGAACCACTCACCCATTCAGTGTACACAGTGGGGTCAGGTGTCTTGCCCAAAGGAAGCTGGAATCGCACTGCCAGCCTGTGGGCCAGTGGATCTGACCGCTCAACCAATGGCGTTTGCATCAACAGCAGGATTTGAATCACCAACTGTGTGACATATTTTTAGTTGACCATGAATTTCTTTAGCCAACTCCAGCCCTACTTCTTCAGCAAATCAATGTCAAGCTACAGAAGAAATGAAGTCTACGTGGAAAACTTTAATGGAACCATATACTGTAAGGAGCCCGCAGAGAAGCCTTAAATACCTGTTCTGTATCACTAAACTCACACTGGGACCGTCTCTTCTTTAAAATGACAAATTAAAGTAGGAAATTAGCGAAATCCCTTTGCTTCTAATGTTATGCTGTTCTTTTCTGTCAGACTATGATGAATGCACCTGGAGCCTTTTGTATGTCAGATGAGCCTTTGTCCCAACTGTATGTTTTGATGCTATGATTATTTGTATTCTGTGTGCGTTCAGAGGGCATTTGCATCAGAAAGTAGGTGATGAGAGAGCGTGTGTTTGAGTGTGTCTGTGTGTGTGTGTGTGGAGACCATGGGCTCCTGTGATTACTCAGGCCTTTGAGGAGAGCTGTCTGATAAGCAGTGGTTTTGTCAGTACAGAGGTAAATACAACACTTAAGGATTCCTCTCTCATTTGGTAGTCACACTTACACTTTAATTAAAGCCAGACGCAGAGAGGAGAGGAGAGGAGAGGGGGAGAGAGGGGGAGATGATTATCAAGGGGAGCATGCAGGTAAGCCATAGGGACATGCTTGGGTCTGGGAGCTGACCTCTGGCCCACATGGGGAAGAGGGTCAGTGTATGTTTTAATGCAAGCTGCAAATGAGTTTATTTTTGCCAGTTATGATTACACTTCTGTTTTGAAATGCGTACAGAGAAAGTAATCATTTCAAATAATTGGACAAATGGGTATTGTCAGAGCAGTAAACTAAACTATACCCATGGAGAATTTTACCAATCATTTTAGCACCACTGGGGTAATCTCCAGATATAAACCAAGAGGAGCTAGCAGTGGGATTGGCTGTGTATGTGTATGTTTTAGACTATTTTAGACTAGAACTGCATTTGCTAATAAAAACTTTTTTTAGTGTAGGTGTAATAGGTTCACTTTGTAAGTTTTCAATTTGAGAGTCCGCCACTATCATAAAAACCTTATACCTGGAACATCCATGGTATGGCATTAAACTTCTTTATCTTTGATTTATTAAATTAAAATGTCATAAGGTGGAACATTTCAAGACAAGCAACTGGCGGACCCTCCATCAAAAATGCACAGTGCATCTTGAAATAGTTGTCCTCGCTGAATAAAAAGGTATCAGATGGGAATATCTAATAATTATTTAGAATTTATTTGTGGAATTTATGAGTGGTTGAAAGAACATTGTACAGGTGGGTTGAGGGAGAGGTCAGCTTGACTTTATACAATTTCCAAAAGTGCTTTTTTTCAAATGGGGCTCCAGAGAAGAAAAAAAAAAATTGTAAAACACAACCAAAAACAAACTTGAATTGACTGCATTACTGTTAGTGAATATATTCTGTACATAACAATACTAGGATTTGTGAACTTCTTTTACAAATAAAATGTCTTTACTAGGAATGCACCGATACCAATACTAATGTCAAATATCAAAGTTGATCCACGAAAATTTGACGAATCGGGTATCAGCTGCAAAATATCAGTTCTGTCAATATCCTGGTTAAGCCTATAAAATGATGTGATAAGACTATTTACTGGGCATTGTTGATCCAACCAGTCTCATAATGTTTGAGCTTTTAATAGAAAGCTGTTGTGTAGTTACTTGAGAGATAAATAAAAGCTTGGTGTTTAATACAGAAGACTACGGTGGCCTCACATAGTCTAAAATGGGGCCCCTTAGTCTAAAACAGGGATCTCCAACCTGTAACTCGGGAGCTACGAGTAGCTCTCCACCCCCTTCCAAGTAGCTCACCAAAGGATTTCGGAATTATACATATTGCGCTCAATAACTCAAATTTGACTGATTAAATGTCTATTTCCTTTGTAAATGTATAATTTTGATGCCTAATTTTGTGCACTGATAACTGGATAATGGGTTATTTTTTATAGACATCTAACTGTACCTCATTTACGGGTTACCATGGCTCTTATATTTACAACATTTCTGTCGACCGATAAAATTAGTAGCTCTCTGGCATTTTCGTTTTACAAAAAGTAGCTCCCAGGCTGAAAAAGGTTGGAGACCCATGGTCTAAAATAAAGTGGACTAGACGTTGACATAACAAAATTAGACTTGCTCGTTTCATCAGGATAAAAAAATAAAAAAAAGGAGATTACACTGCTCAAAATGACTGCTTAAAAATAAATATAGGCAGCAAGTGACATTTATGCTCCACAATTTGAATGTTATTATTATTAAAACAAAAATAAATTGTGCCACCACAGTCTTAACAAAATGGGTGGGAAACACTGATAGCTACATAATACATTTTCTCATACAATATATATATATTTTTAAATAAAGTCTACTTTTAGTCCTGCACTGGAATTGGTTGGTATAGTATCAGATTCAGTATTGGAAGTGAAAAAGCTGGATCATGCATCCCAAATCTTTACTTTTGATTTTGCATGTTGGTTAGCGAGCAAACTCTGGCTATAACAATTCAACACTACCTCCTCCCTTACTAACTGTAAATGAGGAGCTCACACGTGCATATGCAAAGTGATCCTGAGGTTCTCCAGCATGTGCCTGTGTGTGTTGAGTCTTTCGCTGTACGTCGCCCTGGTGCCTAAACAGCTGTAGTGGCGCACGCTGCTATCAGATATTTATAAGCGTCTCATGAATATGGATGGGGCGCGGGATGGGACTGATGTTTGTCCTCTAAGAGCGGATGAAAGGAGAATGCGCTCCTTCCCAGAGAGACCCAGTCAGGGACGCTCAGAGCAGGCAGAGGGGAGCAGGGAGCAGGGGGCCCGGGGAGCACGAGACCACCACAACTCCACTAATGGGCTGGGTGCTGCTCATACAGGACAGATGGTAAAATTTAATGAAATGTGATCGGGACAGTCAAGGCAAAGCGTTTCCCAGAAGGCCCGCTAAATTACAAACTTGTAGCGTAATATTAGGAGTGTCATTAGCGCAACTGTGTCTGTTTGATTTCTGGCCCCTTTTTTCTTCTTCAACAGCTCCACCAAGTTCATAAATGTTTGATTATTTGTGGATGCCGGAATTGGAATAAACAGTAATTCTATGGTGACTTTTGTCTTTTAGGAATTATTTGCGTGTTTGCAGCATTCTTGTGTCAATGTGTGTTTTTCGGAGTTGTTTACACGGATCTCATACATTTTATGTACGACCCAATTCGAAAACATTACAGCGCGAGCCATAATAAGGACGTGTGGATTTAACATATATATTACATATTACCCTGATTCTCTGTTTAATTCATTTTATTTGAGGATTAATCTTCTCTTGGTCTCAAAACACACACTGCTTTCTTTTACGTTTTCTCAAAAATTCATTTATAAATGTGTCCATGCGTCCACAGGCAGAAGAGCATCAAAAATCTTACCTTGATATTTTGCTTCAAACATATAAACATTATTATGATGACCCCCATTGGTTTATACAACAGTTACTGCAAATAAAACAAATAAAACTGCAGTAATAGTAGAAAGATGAGACGAGAGAGACTAGAGGTTTAAAGCAGCGGTATACAACTCACTATGACAGAGTATGAAATTTCCATGGTATGATAATGAACAAAAATTAGGCATGCAATGATCCAGCTTTTCATTTTTCTTTTTCAGATTATTAACAACATTTATTTCATTTATACAAAAATAAAATATGACAAAACTGATACAAACTGTAGCTGCTCTTTATCCCACAATTAACTGCAGAACAGCTTTGTGTAAATAAAGCATAAATTAGCATTATGACACTTTCTGGGCCAACTACGACAAGTAAATATATCTATTTATAAGTCCAAACAAAAGGCCGATATCCAATCAAGCAAATTTTTCAATACCGGCGCCAATATACATATTAGCTTGGTGCATCCCTACCAACAATATTATAATAAACGGCATAATAGCATATTGTGGAATGTGATTTTGTAATGGACTTTTTTAGTAAGTGTTAGTATAATATATTACTCCTTGTTTATTCCCTACTTTAATGTTCAGAGATCAATTATCAGAGCAAACCAAGTAGCCTATAGTAATTAGGTGTATATGTGAAGCAAAAATACAAGCAATATACCAGGCGGAATTGAGGTCTGCCAATACAGCCAGAAACCTTATTGTTCCATTCCTATAAATGTACCACAATAAAAAAAATCCAACTTGAATTCAGATTACACTAACTTGATTAGAAGCACAACCAAAACAAACCCACAATGTATACTGAACATGCCTAAGTGAACTTTATGCAGTTTATCACAAAACAGAATTATCCAAGCTCATAATGACTAACCCTTTGCCAAAGCACTCATCTGGTTCAGAGAGCTAACATTTGTTCAGGGCCATACTGACCTAAGTGTCCACTCCAGAGGTCACCAGTGTGAGGACATGAGCAGGGACATGAGCAGGGACACGAGCTGGGGATATCAGCAGGGACAGGAGATGGTGGACAGGAGAAGAGGACAGGAGCAGGGAGAGGAGCAGGGTCAGGAGTAGGGACAGGAGCGGGTGGACAGGAGCAGGGAGAGAAGCAGAGAGATGAGCAGTGACAGGAGCAGGGACAGGAGAAGAGGACAGGAGCAAGGTATACGAGCAAGGAATAGGAGCTGGGGACAGGAAAAGGGGACAGTAAAAGGAGTGGAGCAGGGTCAGGTGCAGGGACAGGAGCAGGCAATAGGAGCAGAGCAGGGGACAGAAACAGGAGATATGAGCAGGATATAGCAGCTGGGAACAGGAGCAGGGACAGGAGCAGGTGGACAGGAGAAGAGGACAGGAGCAAGGGTACAGATCAGGTGACAGGAGCAGGGACAGGAGCAGGCGACAAGAGCAGGGGGCGGGAGCAGGGAGAGGAACAGGTGGACAGAAGAAGAGGACAGGAGCAAGGGTATAGAGCAAGTGACAGGAGCAGGGACAGTAGGAGGGACAGGAGCAGATGACAGGAGCAAGGGACAGGAACAGGAGCAGGGGACAGGAACAACAAATAGGAGCAGGGACAGGAGCAAGGGTAGGAGCGGGTGACAGGAGCAGGGACAGGAGGAGGGACAAGAGCAGGCGACAGGAGCAGGGACAGGAGCAGGGGAGAGCAGCAGAAAATAGGAGCAGGGACAGGAGCGGGTGGGCAGGAGAAGAGGACAGGAGTGAGGGTACAGAGCAAGTGACAGGAGCAGGTAACAGAAGCAGGGGAGAGGAACAGGAGCAGGTGACAGGAGCAGGAACAGGAGCATGGGGCAGGGGCAGGGACAGGAGCAAGGGACAGGAGCAGGGGGCAGGAGCAGGGGGCAGGAGCAGGGACAGAAGCAGGGGACATGAGCAAGAACAGGAGCAGGGGGCAGGAGCAGGGACAGGAGCAAGGGACAGGAGCAGGGGACAGGGCGGGCGCAGGGCTACTCCACAATGTACCTTTCAATGCTAATCACTGACTCATCTATCAGCGCTAATACATGAGCGCCAAGCAACCTGTACATGCATTAGACTAGGCCAATTATCATAATGGCTGGTTTTAATATGGCTAATAGGCTGGCACGACCTTGCCCATTCACTCAGCAGGTAGACGCAGCAGCCGCTCTCAAATGGACATATTTAGAGGCCAAATGAGCATTAGGGACTTTTAGCTGTCATGGCTCTATGGTTATGCATAAAACGAACTACGGCGAGCAGGAAAAGGAGGGACAAATGGGTAAATGGTCAGCAAGAGTATTTACCGAAAATGCTTCTTTTAGATAACAAATTGTAAAGAGGAAATAAATATTCTTTTTTTTTTTTTTTTGATATTATAAAAAAGTGTATTTACTTTGAAAAAGGGGCTGTACAAAAAGGATTGCATAGTCGTCTATTCTTTGACCTTGATTTTTGGAAATAAGAAAGTTAATTAAAGGCACTGTACTTGATTTAAAGGTGCACTGCGCAACTTTTCTGGTGCAAGGTTGGCTATCTATTTCTCTCCATTGAGATGTTATTGCTTTGCCTGGAATTTTCCATGGTATGAATTCAAGTATTTATTCATTACAGGTGTTTCTATTGCTCAAAAATGCAATGTGACAATGTGAATGGGGGGACTCTCCACAGATCTGAACTGTAAGGTAGCATAGTGCTGTAACCTGCTTTAATCTATGCTGTAGAACATTCTAGATAAAGCAATAACTAACCATGGAGACAAGCAGGTGGGGGACCCTTCACTAGAAATGTTACACAATGCACCTTTAAAAAACATGAAAAACAAAACTCATTTTAAACAGTTAGCAATGGTCCAAAATTATTCCTCACTTACCTAATGCATTCAGAGCATCCTAATTATTCACCATCATGAGTTTATAAGGGAGTTTCTAATCCTTCAGGGACCAGAGCGGAGTTTTGACGTCATCTCTTTATATGCTCTATAATTCAATGCAGACAGTACACAACAGACTTATTTTGACCTCAAGATCTGCTTATACAATGTATCTGGAGAAAGCATTATGGCTTAATATGGGGTGAAGTTTGAAACGTCGTGGTAGATTTCAGTGGAAAAGTGGAATAAGATGCATGCAAATTGAGTTATTCAATAGGAAAGTACGAAAGTGCAAGGCCAAAGCAATGCATAGAACATAATGAAAATATCTATGACACAAACTTATAATAAGCATTTAAAACATAATTAATTCAAATAATGATGTCTGCATTTTAAATATACTGTCTGTCTGAATGAATGATTGTGATTAAAGAACTTAAAGAAGACACATTGTGCTTGAGCCTGCTATATAGTTATACTCTATGACACCCATGGATCATATGTTATAAGTTAGACATTTTAAAACAATATATCTATCTAAAATGACTTAATAAAAGAATCAAGTCCAAAGGGAGCTAGTGTCAGTGTACACGTCATCACAACAAACAGGTGTGCAGTGTACAGTGCAGGAACGGCAAACATCTGGCAATATGGTGTCATGAAAATAAGTAATAAGTGAAATGAGAAGGGGAAACAACTATAACATGGTTGAATGCTTAAAAAAGTAGATTTTCCATAATAGGTCTGCTATAAATACTGAATGGATGTTCTATTTATTGTTTGTGACTTGTTTGCAAGTGGCAAATATAGATGAGACTTTTGTAATTTTAGAAAATGTTGTAATAAGCAAATAAAAAAAAAAAAAATAAAAATAGCATGAACAGGAGAAAATGTGATTAAAGCATTATGAATCATGGCAAACGAGAGCTGAAGATACCACCTCCAGCCACAAGGAGTCATTAAATCTAAAGTGCTCTATGTAACTTATCTGGAGGAGGGTTGGCCACCTGCTTGTCTCCATGGCAAGGTTATTGCTTTGCCTAGAATCAGGGGTGTAGTGGTCGTGGTACGCAGGTGTACGCTGTCCAACCACTTCTCCTGATGTGAGATATAAAAAAAATAACAAATATAAAATAGCTATAACTTAAATGTCAAACTGGAGCTATTAGCAATGGTGAAAACAACCTGCATAGGCTCATGATATCTGCAGTACTGTCCTATAGTGACCTGAGACATGAGGGACCAGGACTGAACGTGGACTGAACCATGACTAAACCAGGACTAAAAGAGGTCTAAACCAGGACTAAACCAGAACTAAACCAGGACTGAGTGTCAGGACGGGCCCGGAGGTGTGCCCGCGTAGATCGTCGGTTGACTACAGGCGAAAGGACCAGTCTTGGTTTAGTTCTGATTTAGACCTGGTGTAGACCTGGTTTAGACCTGGTGTAGTCCTGGTTCAGTCCTGGTTTAGTCCTCCTGGTTCAGTTACGAATCGCGCACCCCCACTTAAAAAATCCACACTACACTACTGCCTAGAATGTTCCACAGTAAAGCATTAAACGTTCTTTCTCCATGGAGACAAGCAAGTGATGCCTTAAGCCACAGGTTAGATTTGTGGAAAGACTAATACACTTTAGGTCACAATGCGATTTTCAAGATTTTTTAGCAGTAAAACACATATAATTGCAAAAATCAATATAGAATAAATGAATAAACCACCACCAAAAAAGTTACATATTACATCTTTAACTTTGTACAACTTAATTCAATGGTAGGCTTCAAGGAGCATTTACCCCTGAATGCGTGACCAGATTACATGACGCAAAAAGTCTTGTTTCGTAGTTAAACTTTGACCAGGCCTGTTCATATCTGATGCTGTCGTAGGATGACTGAGTGGGCACTTGTGGTGGAAGTACGTCAGAGTGGGTGCTATGCGTTAGTGGGTGGGCCGGGGCACGAAGGGGCGGAATCTGAAAAATGCCCCCTCAGAATGCCCACAGGCTGGGGTTAACATTTTGGTTTTCTCTGGGCCTTTGTAACAGTGGACAAATGATCCCAGGAGCTGGACAATAATGTTTTTATGGAACTCCAAATGTTGAGCGCAGCAAGGTCAGTGTGGGAGTGTAAATAGCTAGCACGCGGTTAGCTTGAATTACACGAGCCTGACAGAAGAAACTGAAGAGCAAAGATGGAACTAACAGGACCACAGCTTCATCAAACAAATCTTCACATTGTTCCATCTTTGAGAACATGCAGTTTCTAGACATCATCAGTTCAATATAAAGCAGCACACAGGGTCTTATAAACTGGTGTGTGCAGATAAAGTTCCTCTTGGAGATCAGAGCCTGGTGCCCACGCCGAGGCACTGAGAACAATGGGCCCTTCCTGCTTCAAACAACACTGCTTTTCTTGTTTGGTCTGGAATATGTCAGCGTGTCAATGGGCTGAGTGTGTATGTGAGTGTGTGGGTTTGAGAGCGAGGAGATTTCTCTGTTTGTAGTCAGGATAAAGGCCCTCGCTGTAGTCTACTGTCCACTCCACTGCTCCTGAGCAGACGTGCAGGAGATAAGAGGAGGAGTCTGGTTGCCATGTTGTTACTTGGAAGGTATTTTGTTTACACCTCACTATTATGGGTATGTATAATGTGTTCATTGTTGTTTCTTATGTTAATGACCAACCATAAAACACTGTGGGCTCATTTCCATCCGTTGTCCCGGATTTGCACTCACAGACACACTCTCATTCATACACCAGTGCTTCAACACTGGAGACAAGGTGGGTGAAGTGTCTTGCCCAAGGACACTCCAAGTGGGGTTCGAACTGTCAAGCTTCCCCTAGGACTCACAGCAGCGTGTGCTGTTGACATGCTGTTTAAAAAGATAATTAAGCATGCAATAAAACATCTCACATATATTTAAAGGTCCTATATGACGCAAAACTGTGACTCTTGTGAGATTTAAACCATGTTATAATACTGTTACCATAGACTGTATTTATAAATGGACATGTCTTCCATTGACTTACAGTGGAAAATTGTCACCCCTCTCTCTGTAACTGCTGCTGTGAGCCTCGTCATTTTGTTCTTAAAATGTTCGTATTAACAGGCTCTACATGATCCTTGTGTTTTTATTTTATTATTTTGTCCGTTAAAAAAAAATCCTATTCATAACATAGAGCCTGGACTTTGCCCCATAACCTCTAGCATCGAGAGCTTAATTTGAGTGGAGCCAAATACTATGAGTGACGTCACACTGGCTTAGTCCACTTTTTTATACAGTCTATGGTTGTTACCTCATCAAAAACATACCTGGAGCTGTGTTTTGTTTCATTCACACATATTTGCATAACCTTTTATTATTAGTCTGTCTACATCTCCAAAGCTCAAAATGCTCTGTATCACCTTGTAATGTCATAAAGCAATAGTTTTCTGTTTGAGAAAAAAACTTAGCATGATATGCAGGGTTTGTGTGTTAAACATGTGTGAATGAAAGAAAACACAACTCCAGGTATGTCTGTGATGAGGAAACAACATTATAACAGATTAAAAATGGGCCTTTATTAAGAAATGAGTGAGTGGTACTGATTGGGTAACAGGTTAAGATACTCCCCCTTCATTATCAGCTCTCTGTGCACACTGGACAAAGGAATACACCAATTTAACACGTTACAATCCCTAATTCCCAGTATATTTGACCATAAATTGACTTTTCTGTAGGGGGCAAGCCTCCTCCCCTCTCCCCATTGTAGCTCAGTCCCGGAGGTGCGCGGGTAAATACAAGCCTACAGGCTTTCCGTATGTCAGTGTACTGCTGAGTCTGGCTCTTCTGTCCCCTGAGTGGAGCCGTATGTCCGCTGTTAAAGAGGACGCAGGCTCCAGACACTTAATCAATAGATCAATCATAACATTTCCACTTCAAATCTATTACCCCAGCACTTCTTATCCATCTTTGTTCCTTTGTGTCCGCAGCCTATATGTGTGATGGCTTCAAAGTATGTAATGCTGTCTGATCTGCAGTATCAGTGTAGAATATACAGATAATGGTGTGAGCAAAGATACAAACATTCTCATTTCAAAGCTGTGGCTATGAGGTAATTATAAGAGTATTGTTTATATAAGAAGACTACGAATCTCACTTACATTTCAGTGCCTTTCTACATTCCCTTTTTCCATTTTCCATTTCTACATTAAAAAACGTAGAACAAAAATGTTAAATTATCAAAATGTAAACCATAATGGAACATAAGAAAATTTAAATAATATGAATGATTTACTTATATTTCTGCTGATTTTTTATACATTAAAGGTCCATGTAATTTTTAAAAATTAATTTTTTTTTTTTTTTTCTATGTTGACTAATTTGTATATCCTTGGAGGTGGCACCAGGCCAATTTACAGGTCAGGTTTATGGAAAGGTGAGCCCACTCGCAGTGAATATGTTATTTTTTATTATTATTAATTGGAAAACCAAAAAAATCATAAAGATAAAAATAAAATAAATAAAATAAAACCCTCCCATGCCGCACAATCTAACACAAAACAGTCACTTATAATCAGTCTTGTCAAGATGATAAGTACTTGTTTTTGTTTGTTTGTTTGTTTGGTTGGTTGTTGTTTTTTGTTTTGTTTTTTTACAATAGAACTCATCCATGAATAGTTGATACATGTTAATGCCATACTGTGGAACATCTGTGACAAATCAATAACATCTCCATAGAAACAACAGTTGGGCATTGCTACCTTTAAGCTACTAGACCTTTCTTTTATGTTAATTTCAAATTGTACCACCACAGTTTGTCTCATACACTATACCCTATACCCTATACCCTATACCCTATACACTATACACTATACACTATACACTATACACTATACAACAGGGCCAATGTTGCAGTAAATTATACATCCATTAACAAAGCAGAGTTGATTTAAAGCCCCCAAATGTGTTTTAGTCACAAAAGTTTATGAAGGAGACACATTGTTCCTGTTGGCACACAGGCTTTTGGACCAGGCTGAATTCCGTCCATTCAGATGACTGGAGTGCGTAGGCCCAGCTTCCAACGCGTTTCCCCGTCACCATAACAACAGTGACCATTCACAAGAGTCCCGGGGCTGCTGGGACATCTGCACTGCCCTGTGTCACCGGACCCCCTCTTCCCCTCCCAGAAACACGACATACACCACTATCTGTGCCGCTAAATGCCAACTCCAAGAATCATAAGGCCATCAGTGAGCTTTGTTGTCTGCAAACGCCCAGATGTGGTTAGGAGTGAATGGGGCAGAGGGCGGGGGAGGAGAGGGAGGGTGGGGTGGTGGGGAGCAGAGGGTCACAAGGGGTGGCACATAGTTTGGCCGAGTTGGGAGTACCATGATGCTGGAAGCTCTGGGTACACGATTTTGCAGAGATTTTATTTTTTATTTTTTTTGACAAGTAAGATTTGCTGTTTATATTGAAAATGTTCAGAGTGCCCATTTATAACTGACTCCAGGAGCATTAAAAAGGAAGTATTACATTTCTATCAGGTACTCATTGTTAACACATAACATTTTAGATGACCATTTTATTGCTTTGAAAATGCTGACTTGTGTCAAAAAAGGCATAGGTATTGTATGTTAAAAAAAAAAATAATAATAATAATCAAAAATATTGAAATATAGAAACATAGTAAACATATCTGGTAAAAGGTAAGGTGACATAGTGCAAAGATTAAATTGTGAATGACAGGGTGTCTGTTACATAAGGGTGAGTTGTTGTACAGTTGTGTGGAGTGTAGCATGAATATAGCCTTGTATCTCTCACTGTAGGAGCATGAGCATGACACTTAGCAAAAAAGGTTCAAATAGTGTGATCTGATTACTGCTAGCTGACAAATATGGAGCTTTAGGCAGAACCAGCGTGGCATTCCTTGGGGACGTATGAGACCCTGGTGGTGTGGGTGGCCAGGTGACCTTTGAACCCGTCATATGCTGGAGTCATTGTGCAAGCGGATCACTTTCACACATCCACACAATCGTACAGTGATACAGTGTAGATCTGTGCACACGGGGCAGCGGAGAAGGATTTGGGAGCAGGCCAAAATACTCAGATGACTTTTGAATGGGGTGTCATGTCCCTGGACGTAAGCATGGCCACAGTGACCTCAGCACCGTTCCTGAGCTGGGCAAACAAAAGCACTGTTGATTTCTAACACATATAACACATATAACACATATAACGGTATAGAACTATTTGGTATTTGTAAATCTAGGACACTATAATAAGAGTTTGCAAAAGGTGAACAATTTAAAATGATCTATAGTTGTTAGCAGAAATACAGTGGCGACCCAGTTTATGTTCCTGTTGTTGAGTACACCATGCAATTTAATGTAAAGGAAGCTAGAAAGAGGCTTAAGAATATTACCTATACATTTTCAACATTTGTTAGATGAGAACTATATGGAAGAACTGCACTTTGTTGGATGAGAACTATGTAGAAACTATTACCTGTCATCCCAAAGAGAGAGATGTCTTTCCTGGTTTAACATTAGAGTGAGTAAAGAAGTCAGAAGTTCAAACTAACCATATTCTTCATGCAAAATCAGGTACATGATCTTTAAAATACTAGATTGTAGTTTACAGTGCAGATGCCTTTTGTCTCACTGCTCACTGCCCCTTACACTGTTTGGTGAGGAAAATTAACTTTTCACATACCATAGATTGGACCAAACAGTTGCCCCTTTGGTCCTGGAAAATAAGATGGCATTAGTTTAAACTAGTGTTGTCACAATACAATAACTAGATTTTGAAAGGATAGACTTGATACTCAGTACTGATTTTGAAACCCAAATGATAATTTTGAAAGTTCTTTTTTAGACAATATTGTAATTTTCAACCAAAAATAATAAGATTTGTTTATTATACCATATGTCTTACTCTAGTTCTGATAAAACTCAAGAGGAAACTACTCCAGAAAGGTCCAGTTTTATTTCTAGTACTGATACTTGCTTAAATGATTATCTAGTTTAAATACTAGTATCAGTCCAATGAGGTGCATTTGGTCTTACGATAATAAATTTTATTTGATTCTTTTTTCAGACCAAGGTTTAGTTTGTTTTTGTACGTAACAGTTTTAACTGCTCTCTGAGGAAGACCACTAGTAATAATAATAAACAAACCAATAATAACCAATAATAATACTAAAATAAACCCACTCCAGGACTGATTAGTGTCTGATTTTCTATACTTTTGTCAACCCTTGTTAAAACAAATGTCTGGTTGTAGTGTGCATGTCCAGGAACCGTTTAGACTTTCTTTCAGACCAAAAACCATATCCATAACCATATCAAAGGTGTGTACAGTGACAATAGTGAATACACCAGTCTCAGGCCTAGTCACGAACTACTATCTCTCAAATACTATATAGTGCATATCCTGTGCCTCCTTTAACTACCACCTACCACCCAAAGGTCAATTGATAAATCAAATTGCCCCCAGTGCATTTTATCCATGTCTCTAAATGTCAGCGCTGTGACTAATTGGTCATTGTCCAGTATTGTCCTGGGTGGATCTTGTCCAAGGCCCATAGTCAGTTAGGCCCATTACACCCATTAACTGTAGCAGGAATTAAATAAACAGAAGACTGTTAAAGGGCCCATTTTACACTATTTTCTGATCTATGTTATAATAACACTAAAACCCTGCATAGTTAGGCTGAGTTCTTCTCTCAAACTGAAAACACTTCTTGTGATATCATGTGGTAATCCAGGAAGTGGTCCACTGTGTTTTTAAACTCCATGCACCTTCACTAGAATAATTTGGATGAGTTCTGCCCCATAATTGCCCATCTCTGAACAAAAGATAAAAAGTAGCTGTTAACTTGAAAACTACTGCTTCATGATAAGGTGGAATAGACCATTTTGAGCTTTGGAGAAGTTGATATATTTCTGATGAGGTAACAGCATTAAAGCATGGCTTAAAGCTCACAAAAGTCTGTTTTATGCAATATAGGGCTTTTAATGAATGTTCACTATTCAAAATTCATTTAGATTAGATGATGATGAATTTTACTGTTATCTGTAATATTTTTGCATATTTTACACTTTAAACTGGAGACAATATTAAATGATAAACTAGTCTGTATTTTGTTTTCCATTTAGAAATATATCAAAACCCTAAATAAACAACAAGAAAACGATTGTCCAACCCAGTCCAACCCATTCATGATGAGGCTGGCCGTGGCTGGGTATTTGACGCCGTCGCCCGCTGGGCGTGAACACAGAGGTTTGTTGGTTAAACTTCCAACGCTGAGTAGGAGCTCCAAGCATCACTGTTATTGTTACAGCTTAATGCCATGCACCAGCATTGTTTTCTGCAATCAACACATACATATGTAATAAAGCTGAGAGGCAGTGCACACAGCAGCCTATTGTTACGGACTCCAACTCACAACAGCTCAGAGCCCAAGTCTCACTGTGCCACGCTGGAATCAGGCCTTTCTTCATCCGCATTCAAAAGAGGGAGAAATAATGTGAAAATTATGAATCAAGTTTTATCAAAGCCAATAAAACTTGATTTCCTTTACTTATTCTATTTTGGGAGGAAAAAGACTGAACCAAAAAATTTTTGGACATTTAAGGTTAACGTACACTTTATGGTCCCCATACACTTGTGCATTGGTCCCCCTGCATTTGACCCATCCTTTAGTGCCACTGGGACAATCTGTCAGGAGCAGTGGGCAGTGCCCATCTCCATAATCTTAAAATACATTTGATCTGCCTTAACTGGAGGATTTTACTCACTGGGTATGTAAACTGGAGTAGACTGGAGTGCCCACTGGGAGAAACATGAAAACTCCACACAGAATGGCCCGGGTGACCTGGAAATCAAACCTTGTTGCTGTGAAGTGTGAGTGTGAGCCACTCAGCCACTGTGACATTTGGTTGCTCGTCACTTCAGGACAACAGCAATAGCGTCCTACAGATTATGCACTTTCAATTCGGCCAATAATTATAATAATTGAGATATTGCTCAATATAACTGAGCTATGATTTTTCATTAAATTCTAATCAATACCTATTCAAAAATGATATTCTGTTACACTTTACACACCAATGACCCTCTTTGAATGAGGATTCTGTAGTTGACTAAACAGGGCTGATACTAACATGAATTTCCCCAGCTGGGAGGGACCTGGCATTTGTCACGCTGTGAT
Source organism: Boleophthalmus pectinirostris (assembly GCF_026225935.1). NCBI lineage: Eukaryota > Metazoa > Chordata > Actinopteri > Gobiiformes > Gobiidae > Boleophthalmus > Boleophthalmus pectinirostris. The sequence continues at coordinate 13,193,567 of NW_026571447.1, read as the reverse complement.
TGGTCCAGATCTATCTATTGAGCGGCGTGGCATTTTTGTGAATGATGAGGGTTGATGGATGGTGATGAGAGTTCAATGGGCAGAGGGACAGAAGAGGACAGGGGGGGACAGGGTGACGGGCTGGTCTGGGGCGGAGTGTCTGTCTGGGGCCAGGCGTGGACGGCCGTGTCAGGGCTGACTGATAACCCTGGTCTTTTGAGCTCAGTGGGGCGGGGTCAAACGCACAAGATGGATGGAGAGATGGTTTAGCAGTCTGGTCCTATCCTGCCTCCTCCGCATCACACCAGGCCCAGTGTCTGGACGTCTGAGATGGGGCAGGGGTGACGGGTACCAAGACTGACGGTCTGACTACTTTTAAAGAGACCAAGTGTTTGCATAAATTTAAAAATAAACAATGTTAAACCCCAAACATATTAAGAGCATGTAAATATAATAGCATAATTCCTGTTGTTGCACTGTAAGAGTCTGGTCGTGACAGGAGGGCACTAAAGCCCCAACAAATAGAAAAGTGACTGGTTTACTGTGAAAATGAAAAAGGATAGGAAGAAAAGAAAATATATGGGTGAAAAAGTTAATAAATAAAATAGAATGTTCAGGTTATAATTTCTCTTGTGGACAACCATGTGGGAAGCCACACATTGAGTGACAGTGGCTCAGTGGTTAGAGGGCTCGTTCATACCACACTCGGGTCGAATACTGTTGTTGTGTCATTAGTCAAGACCAGACCTTGACCATTTACTTCTATTTCTACTCACTAGCGGTCTTCCTCAGTGTGGTCATGTGATGTTGCCGTGATGTGTCCAGTCAGCTGATTTATACAGGTTTTGACACCGGCTTCCTACCGGTGGTGGCAGGATGACAAAACCTGTATAAATCAGACTGGACATGTCACAGCAACATCATTTGACCACACTGAGCAGTCAAAACCGTCAGGTATGAAAACAAACTCTTGGTCTGAAAAAAGAACTTAATAACAGAGACCAAGAAGACCAACTGAATCTCATTGGACCAGACCTTTCCCAGTATGACTGTGGTGTGTGTGTGTGTGTGTGTGCGTGTGCGTGTGTGAGTTTGTTGTGATTGTTGGTGGTGGGAAGGGCTGATGTCGCAGATTGGCAGCGTCAGTTCCATCAGTCTGTCCAAGGGCAGCTGTGGCTCACTAGTAGTTTAGCACCAAGTTTAGTAAATGACTAATGGCCCTTCGTTTTGAAAAGGGCCATACATGTTTAAGGCATTGTAAAGTTTGTCTAGATTTAAGGGTGCATTCACATTTGCACACAAAACAGCCCAAAACAGGACAGAAACCAGGAAATTCTATGGAGCGATGGTCCTGTTCACACAGAGGGACAAGAGCCAGAGGAGGGCTGTGTGCAGAGCTGATGACATGTTTGTGACCCCACTATCTTTTCATATCTTTTAAACTTCCAAAACATCAGAGAAGTTAGAAGATGTTAGCAAACCATTAGCACTATTTCCTTTAGCACTGCTTGTTTAAAGTCAGAAGCTTTTGTCACCAAACTTTTCTGGCTCTTGTATGTGCGGTGATTTGTTCAAAATATGTGTCAGAGACACATTATTGGCCCAGCTCACCTAAGTGTCTCACTCAAGCCAACGGAACTGTGTTTATGTCGCCTGCAACTGGATTTTACTTGCACACTTTGTTATCACTGACTACAGCAGCGCTCGGACTCCGACTCACGACATATATCTATATGTTTCACTAACCGGACCAGCCAGAACCACACGCTTTGACAAAACTTTAGAAAGACGAGTGGATGTGGAGCCAGAGAGACACATGTTCCGTTTTTGTCAAGAAGAAAAAATACATTTTGTCAAGAAGAAAAAAATAAATACAAGACTGAGAAACAGATTTTTACAGAATCAACAATCAAAGCACCAACTGATTACTTATTTTAGGTTCAAGAAGTTATATATTTTGTTCTGAATACAAATTGTGGAGAAAAGATGGCTTCCACATTTGAGAGACACAAGATACAAATTAGCGGCTGTGTTGGATGGAGGTTTTTCACGCTCTATTATCCAGAGTGGATGGTCAAATATTTCACCAACAGTACCAGGATTAGTCGATGACATTGTTCTCCTCATACCCTGATCCATGAGTTCATCCTCTACATTCTCTCCATTCACCTGACACCTCTCCTGTACCTGCCTTCTCCCCCTCACCCTCATGTTTTTGAAGCCTCTCTCCTCTGCGTGGTCCACTGCCCCCAGCCCTCCATCAGCTCACCCCCATCCCACTGGAGGAGCGCTGGAACCGGCCTTGTGTCTTCTTTTTCCAGCACCTTCAAACGCAGAGGAGACACAGGGAGCACCGGGGAGGCAACAAAGGGCTAGTGTGAAAGAGCAGGGGCCTTTGCACAGCCCTGCCTCGCTAATTGACGACTGCATGGGAGCGGACAGAGACAGTGGTGGAGATGAGAAAAACACAGCGAGCGAGCTAGCAAGCGCAGTCAACACATACAAATGTCCATGTGGAGGCAAATGAACACATGTGCTTTAATGTTGGCAGACAGGGGGAGATAATATTGTCATTGCATGTGTCTATAGAACTCACACATGGAGCCAATAGAGAGAGATGTCCCATTATTTTGCCTGAGGATGTGTGGGGTTGATGTTATATGGTGGAAACTGCTACTGCTTTATCTATACACGAAACAGGCAGAGCATTCTTTCATGTTTGGTTAATCAAAGAGTTATGGTCATGAAACTTATTTACTGTATAAATGAAAGCTACAGGGCAGGACTATACTGGGGTCCATAGTGCACTGTTGTATGAAAGAAAGAAAAAGTTTGTGCTTTGTTAAATGGTTTGTGTTTCAGAACATGCAGTGGCAAAGTTATGTCAAATTAAGCTATAATATTTTTGATGTTTTTCTGTTTAAGTATTGAATGTAATTAGAAGTATATGTTTTATAAAGTAGACTTAGTTCAAATAAATATATAAACGAAACAAAATGTACTTTTTCACAATGGTATAAAGGTTTCTCCATATTGGTATGATTCATGCATGATCGAGTAAAGGTGCGCGAAAATGTGCAAAATATTGATATATCATATTGTTTAATGTGATTATATAGTATGGATATGGTAGGCTTTTGTTTGCTGTGTGTTTCATATTCACTTTGCACAAGACATTAACAAAGACTTTTATAATCACAGCCATGATTTAGCCTTTATTTTGTATTGAACTGTATTGAATCAATTTGAAATATATCGCATTGAAGCGAAAGCTCATTGTACTGAGATATGTATCATATTGTGGCTTATGTATCGAGGTATGTATCATATCAGCAACTTCTTTCCAGCTTTGTGATCGAGTAATCTTTATTCTTCTTAATTCAAGGTGCTGTTGCTCCAAAAATTCCTGTTTTCCCCTACCCCCCACATACACCCACTGCTTTGTCTCAACAGACTCGCATAGTCATTTTGGCACAAATGTTAAATAAAAAAAAAAAATCCAAATAATAAAATTATGATCCACAGTTGTCATAGATTATAATTATATGTAAAAAAAAAAAAAAAACATCTTCTTTAAAGGTGCACTGTGTAACACTTCGGTTGGGGGTCTCTTATCTTCTTGTTTCTATGGATGCTTCAAATGTTCCACAATATGATATTAAACAGATGTACCTTTGATTACAATTACATTATATTAAATTACAAGTTATTATATTGCTCAAAAAAACCTTTATGACCTTTAATATCATTAAAGATTTACTTTGGGACAACATAACATTTTGTCATTAATATATATTTCTGAATACCTCATCAATATTGTACAAGAATCTATTGATAACTATATATCTAGCAATCCTTCTGTTCCAGCAGTTTCGTATACTTGTGCACCATCTTGTACCTGTATCTGAAGTCCAAGTCCAATATATGCCTTACATTTGCTGAGACTTGTTCTGCCCATTGTGTTCAAAAAGTGTACAGTGGCAACATTTCCTCCATCACCTCTCATTTATCTTATTCTGAGGCTGCCACACCTGTAGTGACCCTCGCTTCCCACTGAAGGAAGCTGGTCGGACCATGTACAATGTGTTTCATCTCTGTGTTATATGTACCGTATGGGAGTGAGCCTATATCTGTTGCTTTGTCAATGGTTTACTAATGGCAAAGCTGCAGCCTTGGGCCACCTTTTAATTGCTCCGGCCGCGCGAAGCAAAAGAAGGTGTCACTCCAATTAAACCAGATGCACTGTCCTGTCCCACGTCTGCTCCCCCGGCTGGGATGTACCACAGGGGAGAGGGGAGGTAAGGAGGGGGAGAGAAGGAGGAAGAGGGGGAGAGGCTAAATCCATACCCAAGACCCTCCCCCATCTACATCAATGGCCCACCTTTTATCTCTGAGTGTGTAGCGGCACTGACTGGCATCTGCTAATGAATCATTCACTTTGCTAACAGCGCATTACAGACAGCCCTCAATCATATGTGGGCTAGCATTTGTACTTTTGTATATTTTATTATAGAAAATGGCACGTAGTCAGTCATTATGTTCATAGAGTGCTCTCTTTATGAATTTCGTTATAGTTGCTCCGCAGTATAGAATTTAGTGTTGAGTGATTCGAGGTAGGCCTGATATAGTATGGGAAAAGAAATTCTTACTCATATTGAAAATTAAATATTTTTCTGGTGTCTCCATGGAGATGTTATGTTCCATGGTATGACATTAAACAAATCTATTATTCTTTACAGGTGTTTCTGTTTCTCAAAAATTCAGTTGTTTTTGCTGTGAATTGGGCGACTCTCTACAGATCTGAATTGTAAAGTAGCGTAGTGCTGTAACCTGCTCGTTTCCCACATGATAGAGAGGTTTGTTCTTTACTGTGGAACATTCTAGACAAGGCAATAATATTTCCATGGAGACGAGCAGGTAGCTAGAAATGTTATGCAGTGCACCTTTAAAAAAACAGTGTTCGTGCAGCATTCATAAATTCGGCGATAGGTTGAAGCCATAGAACTATAATAAAATCTGGAAGATGAATCCAAGATGGTGCTGTATTGTTTTCAATGGCATGTGCTCACTGAGCCTGATTCATCAGACCTCACAGCATTAGGATTCATTCGCTCGATGGTAGGTGGCTATTTTTTTATTTAACCACTCACTGCTATTTGGTCATAACGTATGTAATGTGCCGCTAACAGGGCTAAAGGGTATATTAAGCTTTTCCCAAGTCCCATAGGAAAAAGGGCAATAACGTCTTTCCCCTTGATAAAATTCACCAAACATTCTCTTTGTTCTGGCTTTAAATCCTCGGTCTCGGGAATCGTTGCTAACACAGAATGTATGGCTTTGTCTACATCCATCTCGGCCGCTTTGTTTACTGTTGTGCTGTACCACAAAAGGGACCCAGACAGGCGATTGAGTTTGACGTCATGGCTTAACAACTCTTTGCTGATTGGCTGGTGCACAGTCTACAACTTCCGGGGTTCTTGCAAACCGTCTAGTGTATTCGGATTCCTGACCTAGTTGCTGGAGAGAAATGAAATCGAGCGGAGGCGCTAGGTGGCACCAACCTGGCTAGTGCTCATAGGCCCAAGAATAATTTTCACTTCTGCATTTACTTCCTCAATAGGGGCAAGCACCTCTCACCGATGGCGCATTTGGACCTGAGTGGGGCTAGGCTAAGTCTTAAAATGCTAAGTTTTAAATTTTAAAAAGTTTATGTTGTGAAGATAGAAAAGAATCCCTATAAAATCCGACCTTTGTGAAAGTTGTCGATGCCCTGTCAGACAAACACGGGCAGTTTGAATTCCCAAAAAATTTATTGTGAATTCTTTCTGGGCCCAAGCTTCCAGGAGCTGCAGTACCTGGAGCGGTCACTAGTCGGTCTCAAGCTGGGACAGAGGGGGAGTGCCCTATCCGGTTTTTATTAAAGACCGTGGTTTAAGCTCTGGTCCAAGATTTTCTATGAACAGTCTCCTATGAGCATCTTGCAAATGCCCCCTCAGAATAACGCAGTGTTTAAGGCTCAAACCCCCTCTCCAGAGACCCCCATGAAAACGCCAAAATGTCGGCTAGCTGCCACATCAGGTGCTACAAATATCTGTCAGGTACCACAAATACTGTCAGGTGCCACATCAGGTGCCACAAATACTGTCAGGTAGCGGCAACTCTCGCTTTCCAAAATTGAGCTCACCCTCGCTGGGAGTGAGTACTGGTAGCATTTCGTTAAATCTATCCCACTGACCCTGTGTCCCATGTATGCTCAGTGTGCAAAATATCAAAATAAACTAAACCTCTCTCATGTTAAGCAGCCTCTGTTCTGTGAAACATCAAACACCCTGTCTTTCTCCGTAAGTATAAGAGCGTTTTGATTATACACTACCCCTCTCATCTCTGTAATAACACTGGTACCTGCTGTTGTAAGATAAAAGGGAACCCCATTACACACCCCAGGTACTTATCACATGTAAACAACAGATCATGTGCACTGAAAAGTGACTTTCAAATTTTGTTGACAGTTTATTTTCAAGAGAGCAGTGATTTGTATGCAGTATGGGTCAAATTTTGGTGTATCCTCTATACAGTAACTGAGGTTCTCTTGCCAGTGGATACGTTGACCTGCACATCTGTATTTTTATTTTATTCTGTTATGAGTTTTGATGAATTAAAGGATTATCGAACAGTCATCGCCATAAATTTGTAGCTATTCAAAATTCAATCCCTGTATCAGTAACAGTATCAGTTTAGCGTGGACCTCTTACAGAAGATTGCTTTGGGAATTATTGCAATACATGGGTTTTGTAAAAATATTTATAAAATTCCTGGTTGATTTTGGTTTGGGTCCCCTTCCTAACAGAAGTTTCAAAAGTATTCAAAATACTATAAGGATAAGGATACATTCAGTACAACTTTACAACAGTTAAAGGTGCACTGTAACTTTTTGGTTGGGGTCTGTCACCTTCTTGTTTTTATGGATATTTGTCCTTTATCTTCCACAATATGACATTATGACAACAGATCTGCCTTACATTTATTCAATTACAGGTGGTTTTACTGATCAAAAACACCTAGAAAAACAGCCATTTTGACAAACCTTGACCTGTTACTTGGTCTGGTTTGGTCTCCATGAAGATAGAAAGGTTTAATGGCATGTTATGAAACTGTTTATCTATGATCTGTTGAGTCTTTACCCAAACAAAGCACCTGTCATAAGTCATTCCCACCTCCACCTCTCACCAGGACGCTGAGGTGTGGAGAATTATCCTGACCAGACCAGTAAACATGGGTAATTGTAGTGTGGAGCTCAGGGAGGGTCAGGTTGACAGGGGAGGGTCAGGAGCAGGCTGGGGAGAGAGTTCAGGGGCCAGTGGGCAGTGGGTGGACGCAGCATCTGGCTGACGTATACTTCCTGCAGTCACGGAGGAGGTCAACGGGAGTATATTTGCCCATTTTATCCAAGCATGCACCCACAATGTTTCCACTAGTATTTGACAGAGATGTAGTGGTGCCGGACTCAGATTTGTGATTGTTTTTCTCATGACTCGACTGGAGTATAATGACTGATGGCCACGACTCGACCAGTAGGTTTCTGAGGGTAAGGACTCGTAAGAGGACTCAGGCCTGGACTCATGGACCAAGGTCTCGGTTTTTTTGTCTATACAGCTCTCAAGTCCTTACTGTCTACCTCTGTACTTAACTTTAAAACATGTTTTTCTTAAAATATGGTTTTAAAATCAAAGTTTCTGAGTAAGCATGTTTTAAATGTGTAGGAAGAGACTCAAAGCCATGTTATAATGCTGTGTTACCTCCTCAAAAACACACATGGAGTTTAACATGTGTGAATGAAACCCTGCTTATTTAGGCTGAGTCCTTCAGTCAAACAAAAAACACTCTGTTTCATCTTGTGAGGTCTTGTGATAATACAGGAAGTGCTCCATGGTGTTTGTAAACACCATACACTTTCACTAGAATCATTTGGATAATTTCAGCCCTGGAATAGCCCATCTCTACTTAACAAAAGGAAATGGTTAACTTGAAAACTACCTTTACATGATATCACAAAGTGGAAATGCAGACAGACTAATAATGTAGCAATACTCACATGTGTGAATGAAATAAAACACAACTCCAGGTATGTTTCTGAGGAAGTAGCAGCATTCTAACATGGCTCACAAGAGTCAGTTTTGTGTAATATAGGCGCTTTAGGTATATACTAAAACACCTATGCACTCCTTTGAGGAGAGGGGAGATATATTTAATCTATCCTTTATTTACTCAGGTGATGTCCTTCTTTATGAAAACAACCTGAACAAATGTAGACATCTATTTTACCTGCAGCAAAAAGATCCTAGGTGTCTTTTGTTCATTTGAATGTACAATAGAACCAGTGCTACAGAAGCTTCTATTGTGGTGCACACGATATGTTCAAATGACATTATCCATCTGTCTGTAGAAGCATCTGTATCTATATGTTTGTCTGTAAATCTCTTTAATGTGACAAATAATTGCATGATAAATAATAGAAAGTTGAAGTAAATTGTAAGGCTGTAAGTATTATGATAGTGATTAGGTTTTGGAATATTTATACTTTACAGTGACATCATGCTGGGGGTGTTGTACATGTGAAATACATGTACAACATGTGGTGGAATGTTGGTGAAACAATGCACACATTAGCAAACACAGCCAAAAAAAAGTTTTAGAACAATAGAAAAAGGATTTATAAAGCAAAAAGGTGAAAGTGACTAACTAAAAAATTGGCTAATGCTGTGCGTGTTGGTCTTGTATTTTGTTATGTCTACTCTGTTATTGGTGTGCTGAGTGTCCATTCCTTTGAAAATGACAAATTATTTAAAAAAAACAAAACAAAACAAAAAAATGGCTAATGCTTCCTGTAGCACAAATCATCTCACCTTTTGTAGTTCCAGCTAAATTATTTCTTTATGGTCAGATTATGTAAAAACAAAGATCAGATTAAAATCTAATTTGAGTAACAAAGGTTCAGACAGAGCAGTGCCTACAGTTAGCATCACACCCCAGGGAATGTTATGACATCACCTTCAAAGTATCAATATGTTTAAAAAAAATACATATGATTCTGTTGAAAGTGCATGTTATGAACAAGTCCAGGAGCATTAAAGGTGTAACTTTTCAGGTGACAGGTCCTTCAAATGCTTCTCTTCATGGAGATGTTATTGCTTTGTATTTTTCACAGTATGGTATTAAACCTTCCTATCTTCATGGAGATATGCTTTGTATTTTTCACAGTATGGTATTAAACCTTCCTATCTTCATGGAGATCAAACCAGACCAAGTTACAGGTCAGATCTGTGGTGAGGCAACCCTGCTTACAGTTGGAATACCTGTTTATTTTTGAGCTATAAAACTACCTGTCATTGAATAAATGCAAGGTAGAGCTGTTTAATGTCATACTGTGGAACATTCCAGGCAGAGCAATGATATATCCATAGAAACAAGCAGTTGACGGAATCTCCACCAGAAAAGTTACACAATGCACCTTTAACATTTAACAGAGAAGACTGAAATATGAACTGACTAATATAACTATCTATTTCAGAACATGTTTGTAGAGATTTAAACAGGTACAACAATAATTGACCTTTTCCTTTGCTATTTATTTTTTTATTGAAATATATTGTATAGCTCTAGAAAACTGTCCAACTTGCCAAACTCATATCACAACATATAAGTATTATGAATAATAATAGTTGGTCCAACCTAAACTCTCTTGTGAAATTCCATTAGCACAAATGCAGATCCATCATGAATAAAGACGAAGAGTGGCGTATTGAGATGTCTCTGACCTTTCCTCTTATTTAAAATCAAAGGGGTGCCACGCCAGGACCCACAGGGCAGCGGAGGTGGGCTGGCTGGAGAGCACCAGGGTTAGCGGGGGTGTCTGGGTGCTAATCCATGGGACCGGCGGTGACCCTTGACCCCTGGGGCACGGCGTTGGGCGGGTGGTGTGAACGGCGGCTTGCTCCGCTAATGATTTATGGGGCAGGGTGCAATCGACGCACGCTCGGCCCATGGGAGGGGTCTAAATGGTAGTTTTGACACCGCTGAGAGACAGGGCCAAAGGTGATCAATAACAAGTCACTGGAGGAGCTGAGACAGAGGGACAGACACAGGTTTTTAATTGGCCTCAGCTCGTTACCGAAGGACAGCACCTCTTTTGTAGACGCCCCTGGCTTTAGCTTCGGGGTTCATATGTGTTAACTGTTAGGTGTTGGTCAGTCTTTGTGGATCGGAACAATCCGAGATGAAGCTGACCTGGAGCGTGAGAAAAGATGAGTGCAGCTATTCTTTGGTTATTTCAAATGGAGATGATCCTAATTACAGCGTTGGGGATTTGGGGATGTTCTTGGTTTAGGTCAAACTTACTGCTGCCACTGGCTGGTACACAACTAAAGACAACATATTAGTAAAGTCTATTTAATATTATTATCTATTTATTTAATATTAAGCATGTGCAAGTGCATATATTATAACAATGTAAGTGCAACATCCATTCATAATTACAGTGTTGGTACAGCAGTATAGAAATTACAGTGTAGATTAAATGCAATTACAAAATGTTAATGCAAAATGTATTTATATTATACGTATTTGTTATCTATTGAATACCACATCAAAGTTTTAAACCCATTGTTTACTGGAATACTGAAACTGACTTTCTGCATCCTGGAGCCTCCTTACATCCTACTTATCTTCTTACATTTTATGCCATACTGCGGAACAATATAGCCAAAGAACAATACTTCCATGGAGACCTGCAGGAGGGAGCCCTCCCACAGGCCAATTAAGAGTCAGGTTTGGAGGTGCAAGCCCGCTCACAGTAAGCACGTTTTTCAGTGTTTTTCAGTGCAATTTATTTATTTATTTAAATTATAGAATATGCTTTTATTTTAGTAAATTGTTTGGGTAAGAAAAAGCTATAAAGGCTTTAATGCATAATTGACTTTTCAGAGCTTTTAACCATGTCAACTCCCCCTACCATTTACAGACCTGAAATGTATTTGGAGTGATTTGTGGATGTTTGAGCAATCTTTAATCGCTTCTTTTCCAGACATTCTTTTGATAATGATCAGACGCAAGCACAGAAGGTCTTCTTTAAGGTAACATTGTGATCCATTAAAAGACAACTAGATGGGGGACTAAACGGTCCTATCCAAAAAGTATGTGCTAGGACATTTGTGCATTGTCCATTTGCACTTTGAGTCAAAATTCCACACTTTTATGAATGACACTCATTTCTTGTGTGAACACTTGACAGTACATCCAACCATATGCTCCCAGAAAACAATTCAAACTTCACCCAAACTATACTTTACACTCCCATCCTTCCACTGCCAACCCTGAGTGAGCGCTCCCCAGCACACACATGCACGGAGCCGTGCATGCCCTCACACACCTCTCCCACGTGCACAGAGCAGTGCACGCCCTCACACACCCCTCGCTTCTGAGTGTCTCTCAGAAGTGCACTGATTAGGCCTAGGACTGGGGATTGCTTTGCCTAATCATATCGTGCATCCAAATCATCTGTGTACATTTCTAATTACATAGTGCCATGCGGTGTCCTTGAGCACAGTGGCAGGTCTCCATTTCATCTCTGCCTCCTCTCCTCTCTCCCCTCTCTCCTCATTCTTATTTATTTATTTCCATCAGTCTTATCTCTGTTGTTGTTTCGCTTGGCTGTGTTCAGTGGAGCAGTGGCACTCATTTGCCCGAGTGTGTGTGCGTCCTTTGAACTCATCGTGGGGCAGAGCGGGCGCACAGGCCTGGGCGCCAATGATGTTTGATGATCTGTTTGTTGGCCCGCTCCAGTTTGCAGGGGTCCTCACTCTAATACCAGTATTCTGACATGCACGACATAGTGATCAGTCATGGGTAAAGGACAGCCACAGAGAATGCAGTTTCAGGGGGAAGCTTCTCTCCCAGTCTTTTCCTATTCCAATATTGTTGATTCTTTAAAGATGCACTATGTAAATTTTTTGGTGAAGATATTATTTAAAGAGGGGGTATTATGCTAAACTTTTTACCACGTTATAACACTGATCCCTCATCAAAAACATCCCTGGTTTTCTGAATCATTTGTTCGTGTGTTCGTGGCCATACCGTCTTGTCAAAGCCTGATTTCATCGGCTCTTAAGAAGCAAAGCAATGCCGGGCCTGGTTAGTACTTAGATTGGAGACCACTGGGAATATCAGGTGCCAGTAGCAAAACTGTTGTCTTGCCCTTAAACAAGACAGCTCCAGGGTTGGACTGGGACTGAGATTTGCCCGATAGTGCAGATTGTCAACCCGAGCCTGGACACTTCACCCACATTGCTTAGTATGAAAGTGGTGTATGAGTGTTGGGGGTGGTCGGAGAGGCCTTTGGCGTAGATTGGCAGCCTCCATTAGTCTGCCCCAGGGCAGCTGTGGCTACAATAGTAGCTTATCACCACTGAGTGTGGACTGAATGAATAATACACTGTCAAGTGCTTTGAGTGGCTTAAAAAACACTATATAAATCCAATGATTCAATTAATTCATGTTTGATTGATCTTGCGGTCTCTGCACTATTCAAACCCTCCTTTGGGTGTATGAGACCACAGCTCAGCCCAAAAGCCTACATAACCAGTAAGCTCTCTGCAGCACTCCCTATGCTTCCAACATACAGACCCTCCTATCTCAGTCCTCCCTTCACAGAACAACAAGCACCAAATAGACAGTCAAGAATGAAACTAACTAACTTTTTTAAGTTTAAGCAAATATAAAATTTTCAAACAAACAAAAGGTAACATGACGATAAAGATATGTTGTGTCAACCCCACATAGAAGTGTAATACACCCTCTTCTAAAAATACACAGAAAAACATAAATTCTTCACATCATCACATGCTTGTCCTTGTAGTGCCAGATAAGTTCAATGTCATACCATGAAGTCAAAGCAATAACATCTCCATGGACTCAAGCATGTGTCTGTCCCTCTACTAGAAAAGTTACACAGTACACCTTTAAACTGTATACACAGAAAGATCTTGCTATTGTGTCTGTACATTTGCAAATAGGCATGTTTTTTTTTTCTCTTTTGGAATATCCTTGATGGTTGAAAGGCCCTGAACATATCGCTAGGGTTAGAGATGACCTTCCTTTTGTTTACTGGTGTGTGTCTCTTTACCGCACAGCCTACTCTTTTCTACTCCGCCATACACCTCCTATTGAAGTCAGTGAGTGTGGCGGTGCCGTGCCTAGCCAAAGAGACAAAGGGCCTGACTCGAAGGTGAAGAGAGGGGACAACCTTTAGCGAAGAGCAGCTCTGTCCTTTCTGGAAGCAACAATTACCTTTGCAACCTTGTGCGGGAGTCTATGGCCTCCTCAGCAGCTGCACTGTGGCTTCCGTTTTCATAGCAAGGCCCCGGAAAAATCTCTTCATTATTGTCACTGCTTTGTTGGCTTTCGCTCTGCTCGCTGTTTACTTGAGCTCCTTTGCCGTCGTCACTACAGAAGAAAAGATGCTTATTTTGTTTGGAAGTAAATATTAGCAGTTTTGCTTGAATCTGTGTTGTGTTTGGTGTTGTCAGTGGATGAAATTATAACGGAAATGATGATAAATTGTAAGGTTTCTGTCAGAAAATTTTGGGGTCTCACTAGGTCTTGGCCTCTTTCTATTCAATCAGAAGCAAAACATTTAAGGATGGTGGTGCTTTTCTGCATTTTCCAAAATACAACGTGAAGATACAAGACTTTGAAAATGTAACTTAACCAGTAGATAGTTCTTGTTCTATCAGTGCAGTTTTATCTAACATTTTAGCTTGGATGCATATTAAATTTGTATTGCATGAATGTGATGAAGAGCCTGCTTGTGGGACAAAAAAGTGTTCATATATAGGCTGCACTTGTCTATAATCCGCAGGTGTCCATTTTGTAAATTGAGATATTTACATATTTATATGCTGTAGTGAATAGAAAAAAATTTTTTTTTAATTTTTAATTAAATACCAGTACATGTTTTTTCCAAACAGTGCCTGTAACACGACAGTAAAACAACAGGATTACAACAAGATTATCAGACTATGTCACTTTGCGCACTGCGCATATCTGATGCAGAAAGAGCCACTGTCACATAACATGCAGGTGTCTTATAGGATTTCAACAGATTTCAGGCTCTCCCAGGGGGCTAGGCTAATTGTATCGATCAGATATGAGTGGATCACCGTCTACTGAAGTTTGAGATTCTTTTCATCATTTATGCATCCATCACTATAGCATCATAACTTATTTTATCACAACAGCTGACAACAGCGCTAGCTAGTGTTGCAAGATCATGTTAACCACACAGGCAGCGGCCACATATTAACCGTGCCATTGTATAAGCCACAGGATTTAAAGTGTGAGGAAAAAAGCAGCGGGTTAGAGTCTGGAAGTTACGGTATATATTATTGGGCAACAGTTGCTTAGATGGTAAGAGTGTTTGTCCACTGATCAGAAGGTTGGTGATTCGAATCCAACATCATTGGTTGAGCGGTCAGATCCACTGATCCATAGCCTGGTGGTGCAATTCCAGCTTCCACAGATGAATGGTGTTGTTGTGTCTTTGGGCAAGACACTTAACCCACCTTGCCCCTAGTGTCTGCGTGCACTGGTGTATGAATGTGTGTGTGAATGGGTGAGCGGTTCCTAGATGTAAAGCGCTTTGAGTGCCTTGAAGGTAGAAAAATGATATATAAAAATGTGACCAAAATGTAACCATATTATCATTATTTTAACTTAAAATAAATTAGCTTAATCTTGTCTTTTTTTGTTTTGTTTTATTGTGTGTTGTATTTTGTACTTTCAAATGTTAAGCACTTTGGTAAATTGTGATTGTTTTTAAGAGTGCTATACAAATACACATGAATTGACTTCACTCTGTAGGACTTTTTTTTTTCTATTATTAATGGAATAATTTAATTTCAGATGATTTGTTACCAAGGAAACAATCAGACACTATTGAATATGGTCATTTTGAGGACATACTGAAATATCCATTGCACATTATGGGCAATAGACAGTGTCCCAGTGTGGACTCTTCCTGTTCTCTCACATTCACATTCAAGGACCGGAGAGCACCTTTGGGGACAGGCTGTTGTCCCTGTTCTGCTCCACAGACAGATTCTGGAAGTCGTTTGTTCCCTGCACCATATGGCTTTATAACACTTCACTATAACTAAATTGATGTTTTTGTTATTACGTTATTATTATCTTATTATTATGTGAGTATATATTGCAGTGCCTGAAATGAATTTCCTTCGGGACCATAAAGTATTTCTAATCTTATCAAATCTAAGTACACTTTGGTGGAATACCCAGTATCACTGCAACGAAGGTGGCCATATGCTTGCTATTGTTTTGTCTGGAATGTTCTACAGTATGGCATTAAACTTATTAAAATAAATCCATCTTGTATTTACTTAATTGCAGATATTTTCATTGCTAAAGCTTTGAAAAACATGCATTATACTGTATACTCCTTTGACTTGGTACAGTGTTCACCTTTAACTAAACACAACTTGAATTCACCTACATTTAACATATAAAACAAAAACATGGAAGACGTGTTATTTTGTTACAATAAAACAACTGTATGTATGTGACTACAGTGCATTTCATATTACTATTGTTTACTGTCCTCTCTTCTCCAATCCCTCATAACCGTTGGCTTCTTTTTAAACCCTTTTGCTACTGTATGCCATTGCCTCTAACATCTTGCCTCTGCTGCCCGGAGGCTAGTTCCTGAGATATTAGCCCTCTCCTCTCTGAACTGTTAGCCACACTGACAGATACCTAGGGCTATATAAAATGTCCCTCAAAGCCATGAAAGAAGCAGGCGGGGCCCTTCTCTTCTTCAAAAACCAAAAGAAAGACAGTAGAGAACTTTGGAAGGCTTCACTTAGACCCTCTTGCATAGGGGTCCAGAATCCCATATAGCTACAAGGCTCGGTATCATAAATAACACAAGACTTCCCCTGCTCCCTTCTCTCTCTCCTCCAGTGCGTTTCATATGGTAACTAGGTGTTCACTCTGTGGCCACATTGTTGCCCATCTTTCAAGTGGCTCAGAGGAGTGAACCTTGAGGTAAGGGGAAGAGAGGGAATTTTAGATGAAAAAATGCATTATTCTGTTCCGTTTCTAGTCCGGCCGGCGCGCCCCTCACTGTCACTCACGGTGGGAGAGGAGTATTTATTACATAAACGCTCAAGAACTCGGCTGGAGGGAGGAGTGGTAGTGGAGAGGACGAGAGCTGCAGGTAAGAGAGGGTTTGATTTAAAGTGGGGTTTAAAACACACTTGTAGCTGAGGGAGCATAATAAGTCAAGAATTCGATTTCGAGACAAACGCCGGATGATATACAGGCCTCTGCTGTGTCTAAGGTGGCTCACGGTGCCAATTCAATACATGACAATTAAAGGTGTTCAAGTGGAGGGTCTGCTGCCTTCTTGTCTCCATGGAGATGTTGTCTTTGCCTGGAAAGTTCCACAGTATGGCATTAAACTGATTTATCTAGCATTTATTCAGTTACAAGTGTTGGTATTGCGCATAACTATATGTGAGCAGGGTCACTTCTCCATGTAACTTGGCCGATGTTACATTGCCACCATTAAAATATATAAATAGTTGCCTGATTCATCAGCCGGTTTCACTTTGTGGAAACCGTCTGACCTCACAACATTAGGATTCATTCGCTCGATGGTGGGCAGGTACTTTTTTTATTTAACCAATCACTGCTATTTGGTCGTGATGCCTGTAATGCGCCGGAACGCTCAGTGGTGTCTAAGTAATTGCTGGCACAACAGCAAACAAAGCAGAGAGTGAACATGTCTGTCAATGATCAATGTCGTTTCTGAGATGAACTTGCAAATTAAAGGTGCAACAAAAAATACGAAGTTTGTATTTGACAAAGGAAGTCCAAAGGAGGATAGCGTATGCAGTCTGCTATCGCAACTTGGGTTGGTTCACCTCTTCACAGATTAGCCGGTGCATGGTCTACAATTTCCGAGGTTCTTGCAAACCATCTAGTGTATTCCAATTCCTGACCTAGTCGCTGAAGAGAAATGAAATTGAGCGGAGGCACTAGGTTGCGCCAGCCTGGCTAGATAAATAAAGCCATACTAGTCAAAATTCCAGGAAAGTAGGCGGTGTAGCATCAACCAGAAATCCGCATGTTTAATTATAAGTCCAAACTGTGTATTTCTAACTATGCAAAGTGTATACTGCAAAATCAGGGTGCAACCTGCTATGATGAGTAATATTCAACTTAATTAAATTCAAGTCATCCATTTCACACCTCAGGTCCTAGTCCACAAGTTCAGAACCACAGACTTTAAAAGCCCCTCAGATGGCTCTTCGACTACCTGCTGCCACTGGATGGAAGTATATGAACATATGTTATGGTTAATACAAAAACACTGTGTATATTTGCTCTAAAATTTGCATTTAAAGACATTATAGTGATGTGTTACTATACACAGGCCTATAAATAAAGCAACAATAGATAGATTCAATAGACAGAAGGTTAATAAAGTCCTGAACCCCTGAGAAAACCAGATCAGTAGCTCTATGGAGGTAGGGGAACCAGGGGAACCAAAGGGAACCTTCACAGACATGGAGAGAACATGCAAACTCCACTGAGGATGACTATAGCCACCCCAGGAATCAAACCAGGGACCATCTTGCTTAAAAGCACAACTGCTACAAAGTTTGACTTGACAAAATCTATAAAAACACAGAAGGAGTGAGTGCGTTTGGGGATTTCTTAGTTAAAGGTTTTGGCCAGTCCCATGTAACCAATACAGGACTTTAATAATATATATAACAGAGTGCCTCAGATCTTTTTGACCTCTTTTTTACTCTGTCACAAACAAGTTTTTATACTACAAGCTTGTCATCTTCACTCTTTGTTGTCAAAATCTATGTTGTATCTTCATATTATATTATCTCTTCCATTTGATTTCTTTATAATGTACTTGAAATCCACTTTTTATGCACAGACTATCAGCATCATGACTCTCCAGACAAGCCAATTCCAAATGAACTCCAGTGACCTGTTGATTTAACACTGACTGGTTGGTCCAACGCCAGCATGTTTTATGAGCTGTGGTAAAATATGGAGAAGATATGAAACCTTAGGGCTGGTTTCCTCTGCTGCTGCCGCTGTAATGATGTTGTCATTGGCTGAAGCCCAAAACAAGTACACACAGAGGAGCAGTCCTGGTGACGAAGAAGTGGTATAAAACATCTTAATCAAAAGCCAATTAACGAACATGTCTTCTTATGCAAACTTCATGTTATAGTCATGTGGGTCCCTCCAGATGGTTTTCTCTCATTTAAAGGGCCCATATTACACTATTTTCTGATCTGTGTTATAATGTTTCCTCATCACAAACTTTTCTGTAGTTGTTTTATTTCATTCGCACATGTTTAACACACAAACCCAGCATATTTAGGCTGAGTTTTTCTCTCAAACAGAAAACACTTTGTTCTACCTTGTGACGTCATGTGGTAATACAAGAAGTGCTCCACTGTGTTTTTAAAATACATACACTTTCACTAGAATCATTTGGATGATTTCAGACCTAGAATTGCCCATCTCTAATGAACTAAAGGTAAACAAAGCTGTTAACTTGAAAAACTACTGCTTCAAGGTGGAACAGAGCATTGAACTCTGTTTGAGCTTTGGAGAGGTAAACAGACTAATAATAAAGGTTTACTCAAAGTATGAATCAAAGAAAACACAACTCTGGGTATGTTTTTGAACATGTAACATTCTAACAAGAATCAATTTTGCAACCTTCATAACTTTCAGGAGATAATTCCATTTCTATGTAAAAATGAGTTCAGCGAGCTAACTTTACAAAACGAAAATGCCAGAGAGCTACTAGGTTGAGTGGTCACAAGAAATTGAGTATAGTTAAGGGCCAGGGCGAGCCTTAAATGTACAAAAGATACAGTCAAATACTATAAAACCTAAACCATTATTCCATTTATTAGTGGTTAGTTAGGCATCAAAATAATACATGTACAATAGTAACATTTAAATGATCAAATTTGACTTGACACGTAATTCAGAAATCTCTTGACGAGATATTAGGACGGAGATGGAGATGAAGTTACAGGTTGAAGAGAAGTCCTCTGCCATAGATACTAAGGAGTACTGTGTCTCTCAGTCAAACATTTGAGAAAATATTTGGCCTCTCAAGTACCAGATCTAAACCTGATCTGTAAAAAGGCATACAAAATTTCAGTCTAAACCAGGCGTGGAATTAGACCACACCATGACTACAGTAGTTCTAAACCAGGACTAAAGCAAACATGGAAGCTATACTACCTGAAGAAGCCATCAGATCAGGGATATTGTACTAAAGTTTGACACTCACTGGATTATACTATATTCACTGGATTATACTATATTCATGGTAAAATGTTACAATTTTTGAAGTACGTATTTTGCAAAAACAACCGGTATTGTTGCCAGTACAGCTAATCCCTATATACATCCATTTCTGTCACACATCCATAAATCTCATCGGTCCACCTACAGCTATCTGGTAACCTTCGTCAATTTAAAACTATTCATGTTCATATTCATTCACCGTATCAGCACTTATATTGTATGTCTGTGCATGCTTACAGGTCTGCATCGTTTTACTAAACAAACACATACACACATTCATACCCCTTGACATTCACACACACGGTTCACTGTGAGATATCGGTCACTGAACCACCTGTAGGCTCCGACCTTGTCTTTAGACGCCCATCAATAACCCAGGTTTATATTACTCATACGCTGCTTATTACTGCCATATTAACATGAATGAAGTGGCTCTTTACATGCGCTGTGTGCTGCACTCTCGCTGGTCTGGCCTCCACAAACAGTCCCCTCTAGCTCCCTCTCTCCTCTCTCCCTTTGCCTGGCTCATCCCTGGAATCCCATACAAGTACATTATTCAACCCGCTTACATTATTTCCATAATTGCCGGCATTGTGGTGTTTGTAATGTCATTAATAAAAGGCGTTGGCGTATAATACCCTTAATGTTATTTATCTGTTGGCGGATAGCTTGATGCTGCTAATCCGCATTCATTTGCTGTGGATCAATGCAAATCCGCTAGTGTGAGTGAGCCCCCCCTCCTTTCGCGAGAGAGCTTGATGGTTTCTAATGTATTTTCCCACCATTAACCAACCATAATCCGTGCTAATCATCGCTAATCCACATCTCCAGTGAGCGCTATGTATGCGTGATGATGGAATAGCGCGATGGAGAGAGGGGACATGCCAAGCGACCAGGCCGAGAGAGTCCACTTGGTGCGCTGGAGGAGAGGCACAGGGGGAAAGGGTGAGACACTGAGTTCTATGGGTCAAATAGTATTCGTTGGCTGTTTTGAAATGAGTTGGGTTCATGTTTTATTGATTAATCGAGCATAATGGAGGTTGTGTCCCTGCTTGAGTGCTGGAATAAAAAGGGTACATTATCAGAAATAACAGTAGTGAGAGACAGTGTGGTCTGTCGCATCAGCTAAGGCCACAAGTGTGAAGATGTCCTGGAAAAGTCTTTGCGTTTTGTGATTTGTTAAGCTTTATTTATCACTTCAGAGTAATTTGGTTCAAGGGGGACTACACAATATATTGGGGTGTGCAAAAAAATTTAAATATCAAAATTGTAAATTGTCATTGTAAATTTGGTGATACAGTCTCTTGGGTTGCTGTATTACTACATTACCAAGAGTATTTGTTTGGTATCTGTTAGCAATTTTTTTGTGACCGAAATATAATTTGGTTCCCTATTTAGTAGAAGAACTTTTTTTTTATGGAATACACTTGACATATTCACTGTTTTGATTATTAAAATATAGGAATTTCATATTAACTTTACACAAGTAGTGGTTTAACAAAGAAATATTGTTGATAAAATGTATTTGGTTATTAAAAAACTGCAATATATTAGAGTATCATGTAAAATATATACTGTAGATTATCACATGCATCGCCATATTGTGATATCGTATCATGAACCAAGTATCAGGTATTATATCAAATCATGAGGTACCCTGTGATATCCAGCCCCATTATTTACTGCTAAATATAAAACAGAAACTACAAAAAAGTTGATGAATTGCTATATAAATAACAACCAATCAGAATGTGTTTTGATGAAATAGTACTGGGCAACTATTAGTTTATATAGTAGCAATACACACACGCAACAATTCAGTTTAAAGTTCTATAAATTGGGCTATGGATACAGAGGAAGAACCAATAAAACGTACTCTGACTCATACAATACAGCTACGGCTTTCTGGTCCACACATGAAATGATCCTGCTAGACAAGCCTTATCCGAGCTATCTTCAGTAAATGTGAGCAGATAAATAAAATGATCAAATTATTAACGGTCTCGTGAATGTTGTTTTTAGTATCTGCAGAATTTGGATATCAAGTATATTGTTTATTTTCAGACAAAAAGAGCTGATTAAAAATGCAATTAAAAACATGTATATATAAAGTGATATTTCTTTAGTCAGTAACATTAAAGTCATTTTACATACTACTTAAACCTCAGCTCACAAATTTTATAACACATTTTTGTTGGACTGACATCATATTGTCTGTTATTGTGATAAAAATATACCAAGATATTATTTTTGTCAGTCTCGCTCAGGGCAAATAAATGACTCTAACTGTACAGCAGGAGCAAGGTCTTAAACTGGTCTGATTTTTAGGCCTGGATGATGACAAACACCCACTGCACATACTACTTATAGGAAAGTAATGTAATTTAAAATAATATTAAACTATAAAGCTACTTTGAGAGGGAATGTATATGGCCTCTACACCTAAAAGATTATTTCCAGATCACCTAATCGTGACCTGAATTCTGTTATCTTGGATTAAACATTTCACAAAAAATATAATGACATTTTTGTTTCAGATCATGCATGCATTTTTATCACTGTGCAAAAATATCTCACTCTCTTTGATACGTAAATTTTTTTTTTTTTTCTGTGACAATGTATTTCCATCTTGGTTATTTTCATTTAAGGCTTTGAATTACCACAAAGAATGTCTGTTTTTTATTCTAAACTTTTTAAATTTGATTATAGAAATTGTTTAATCCTGTTATAGGCTACTTTTAACACTCACCACTGTCTTGAGAGATGTGTGTGAGCCCATTCAGCGCCACTCGAAGACGCTGCAGTTCCGCGTTGTGCCAGCGGGTGTCGCCTGTGTCCCGCTGTTCGGTGCGCTCTGGCTCGCTCCTCTCCTCGGCCTGCTTCTGCTTCACTTTGACCAGCTCAGCCTCCTCCGCGAGCGCCTCATCTGCATCACAACATCACAAAGGACTCTGTCTTAGCATCACACTCCGCGCCTTTCAGCAGAATTAGCCCCACGTACGTTCACCTCCGCTGCACGTCGGGAAAGCTAACAGCGACTGACACCAGCGTTAAACCAAATTACGCCAAAATTAAGGGGACATTTACACCCTTTGTATTGTTATCAGTGAATGTCTGGTTTAATTGTATGGATGCGTTTATTAAATAGAACTCCCATGACTTCTAAATGCAGTCATCATTCTAGGATGTCAGTTTCAACTTTACGCGCGTTGTAGGCCTAGCTGTTCCACTCTAAAAAGAACTAATAGTGTAATAAAATGAAGCAGTGATTTGACAAAAACGTGTCTCTGGTAATTAACGTGACCGAAGAAACGTGAATAACTTGGCTTTTCCCGCGTAAAATCGTGGCTTATTTAAATTATGAGAGTGGTAGGATACGTCTTTACGAATCACCATTTCATTTTTAACTTTTCACGCCGCTTTTTGAGACGTATTTATGAAGCGTGAAGGTGGAAGATGAATTTTTATAACATGTACTGAAGCCTGGAATGCGTTTCTAGTTGACTGTTAGGTAGTGATAGATGTAAAAGTGGAGAAGCGAGCGCAAGGCCCAACTCCACCATAAGGCGATGGAAGACATTCTAAAACTCATGTAAACATATTGAGGCCTGGTTTGACTTTGACAAACTTTTGGGCCTGTTTGTGAGTTTATTTTTATTTTGCATATTTAGTAAATTTGTATATATTCCTCCCTGAATCTTTGGGCTGGAAACGGGGTTAAATAAAAATCCGCCTGAGGACATTAGTGTCTCACTTCAAAGATCCGTCATCATTTGGTTGCAGACGCGTAAAGAGTGATGCCCCGGGGTTAAAGAGGATAAAAGAGCGCATTTAAATAAAGGCCTGTCTCAATAATAATAATAATAATAATAATAATAATAATAATAATAATAATAATAATAATAATAATAATAATACACTTCTTATTTTACGCATGGCTCAAAAGTTGATGCTTTTGAACAGAGGTTGCGTATTTTACGTTACATTGTTTGCTTTTGAGGAAGATTTTTTTTGTTATTCAGGTTATGTTTTCTAAAATATTCATAGTAAAATCATATATAATTGTTTATGGTGTTTGAGAAAGTAAACAATAATTATCTTATTTTAAAAAGAACAGGCAGCACAGCACTATGTTGACCAAAACGCCTGGGGTTCACATTTTGGTGTATTTTT
This sequence comes from Boleophthalmus pectinirostris, assembly GCF_026225935.1. Lineage (NCBI taxonomy): Eukaryota > Metazoa > Chordata > Actinopteri > Gobiiformes > Gobiidae > Boleophthalmus > Boleophthalmus pectinirostris. Next base: position 13,169,987 of record NW_026571447.1, on the reverse strand, counting down.
TCTGTTTTGCACCTCGTGGACATGTCCAGTGTCCAGGGCTCGCGAGCAAAACCAGGCTAATATTACGTAACGAGCCCCAACTGTGCGCAATAGACACACGAAACCAAACAAACAAGCCCAGCAAGGCCACAGTGTCTAGACCCAATAAAGACAACAACAGACCAGATCTTGTATATATGTTTTATGTAAGTAATAAAATATTACTATAACATAAATAGAAATGTGACTTTGCAGTCTACATTTAGCAATCAACATACAACCAATGTAGTAAACAAACGAACAAAATATTGAAATCCACTGCAACAAAACCATTAAGAGCCAAACAAAAAGCTCCAAACACGTTTAAGAAATAAATATATATATAAATGGTCAGATTCATAAATGAAATCAATATTAAAATATCTTCTTGGAATTAGTAAGTGTACAAAACTGCCCGGAAAGAAACAAAACCAAAAACAATATCTCAGAACAAATACAAGTTTACATATTCGACATATTTACACTTCGGAAATAATCCTGGCAACATTTTCTCTAAAATCTTGTTTTTTGTAACATTATTATTATTTTTCTTGAAAAACAAAACCCTCGTGTGTAGAGAATAGCACTGCTGTGGGCTATTGGACTGCTCAGACAATGATGGATGACACAACGCGTGAGATTTTTAGATTTCCTTTCAGGCCAGAAAAAAATAAATACATCTAAAAGTCGCTATATTCCCGTAAGGAACTCTATCCGTTACTCCCAATCCAGTGTTGTTTTGTTTTGCCTGGAATATAATACATTACATGATGCGTAAGAGACTGGAGTGAATGCAGGCGTGTGTTCCAACATGGGCCACTGGAGTTACCTGAGTTCTAACGCTTCTTGTTTGGATATTTCAATTCTGATTCGTCCTAAAACACCGTAAACATAACATTTACTGCGGGTTTAAGCCTATTGTCCACTCACAATGTCACTGACAAATATCAATTGCAATTAAATTAAAAGAATAAGTGCTCCATGCAAATAAAATAGTACCCAAAAACAATAGAAATGCGTGTTCAGTTTAGCGTCTCTTTTCTGTTTCAATTTTCGACGTGGTAATTCTTAAGGCGTGCAGTCAGAACTTAGGCTCAGTCCTGTTGCATTTTGAACATTTTCTGCGTGTTTTTCACCACCATAAAGTTGAGCAAATTGAACAAATGATAATGAAATCAAGTCGACAGACAGACACTGCAATAATTCAAAAAAGCAACACATTTCAAACAAAGAACATATACACTAATATTAATCAGTTTGAGCCTGAAAAAAGCACAATGTTCATTCGTCTGCAGCGTCCGGTGTTGCGTCCTGTTGTGAGAGTCCACGGCGCACCGAGAGGAGATGGCCTCTGTGGCATATTGACCAGCCATGGGATTTACTTTATACGCATGTCGCCTCCATAAAATTTTGGTAAATAAAGATCTTTGTTTCACTTTAAACGCGCACGAAATCAGTAATAGCAAATATTTTCAATCTTTTTTTCTGTATTTTTTTTTTCTTTTTTAAACATTTTGCTCCTGTCATCTATTTGCTGGACAAGACTTACTCCGAATACTAAGGTGTTCAAACAAACTCCCTCGTGTCTCTTTTTGTGTCAGGAACAACAAAAGCCAAACTTAAATACTGTAAACTCCACAAGTCCCATTATTTCCCCTTTTCTCTCCCCCCTCAAAGCGTTCATGAAAACAGTCACTGCACAGGGCTCTGTAGTGTGCGGTGTAGAGGAGGGGTCTCTGCTTGGGAATATACGTCGTCCATATTCGGGTGAGGGACCCCCACTGGTGTCATTCTTTTCTCTTTTTGTCTTCTATTACAAAACCACACGCGCACTACCTCTTTTTCTAGCTGCAGAGTGCCGGCTAAAGTGCTGATTTCGTGCGCGGATGGCTTTGGGCATTTTAAGAAATGATTCTCCAGCGCCCCTTTCACCCCAACTTCGATGGACGTCCTCTTCTTTCGTTTCCTGCCCTGCGCGGCGATCTTGTCCAAATTGGTGGGACTGCCCGTGTTCGAGTCCGTCTCCTCCAGCCACTTGTTTAGGAGCGGCTTAAGTTTGCACATGTTCTTGAAGCTGAGCTGCAGTGCCTCAAATCTGCAGATAGTGGTCTGAGAAAAGACGTTCCCGTAGAGGGTACCCAACGCGAGGCCCACGTCCGCCTGCGTAAAGCCCAGTTTGATCCTGCGCTGCTTGAACTGCTTGGCGAACTGCTCCAAGTCGTCGGAGCTGGGCGCGTCCTCATCCGAGTGGTCCTGGTGATGGCTGAACTGCTGTGGGGACTCCAGCTGGTTATCGTGGCCACCGGACGTGTCGTCGTGAAGCGACTCGCGCATGCCGTGGTTCAGCGGGCTCATCATCGCGTTGAGGTTCGTATACCCGGGCTGAGAATACACCAAGGACTGGTGGCCGTTTGACGCGGGAGAAAGCGGGGAAAGATGATGCGTGGTGGTGGGCGCCCATGAGCCATGGTGCGCGCTCTGCTGCTGGTGCACCAGATGGGACCTGTGATGGAAGCTCGTGGTCAGGTCCTCGCGGGTCTGCACGCTGCTCTTGTGGTCCTGCTGGAGGTGGCTGCTGCTCGACCAGTCGGTGTTGGATGTGGGCAGCCACTGGTGGTGCGTCAAACTCATCGGATGTCCCGTGTTTGTGGCCGCGAGCCCCTGCAAATACTCGTGGTGCATCATTTTCTGCACCTCTCTGTAGGTCGTCCCTTGGTGCATCCTGTCCGAGTCCGGATGCATGAGCGGGTTAGACGGTAAGGAGTTATTCCGCGGGATGTACTGAGCTGTTGTCGCCATGGCTCCTACTTGTGAAACTGACGCGCACTTCGGAGGTCTCCAGGCTTTAGAGCCCGAACGCAACAACCTGCACTGGGGAGGTCTCGGTGTAGCGCGAGGACACGCCTCCCCTCCGCTTGTATTGGCTCCTCTCCCACTCGAGCCCACTGGGGACACGTTCAATAGGCAGCCAGGCAGGCAGTAGCACGCGCTCACAGCGCACAGCACAGTTCTCGCACAAGACAGATAGAGTTGCGAGCTTACATGTGCTAGTGACGAAAACATATGTTTGTGTTGGTTTTTAGTCCTCCACGTCACGGTGTGGCCAATTACATGTGCCTGGTATAGGTGTGCGGGTGTCTATAAGCTCCAGCCCTCTTCTAAAATGATAAAAATCGAGTTGCTTATCCAAGTATAACACGTTTCCTCACAGTTTCAAAGGAGTTTTAAACTGTAAGTTATAAATTCGTTAAAGTGTAACCACTTCCTCTGACTTTAAAGTGGATTAAGAGAAACAAACAGAAACAAACAGAAAGTGTGATCACAGTAAAAAAAAAAAAGCCAGTCCCATCAAGCCAAATGAATAACTTATTAATCGTTTTCTTGAGTTATTACACATGTTCTATCACTTTGGCAATTTTTTCCTGAAAATTATTGTGGCAGTAAAACAGTAAAACACGGATGACTTGCTTATATATAACCAAATGTGTAATTTTATTATAAATGCCATCTACTCCACATCACATCATATGTGTTTGCATGTAAGAGTGACTCAAAGAGCTCACATGAGGCTGGCGCAGGTGAGGGGCAGGGTCTTTGGTTGGACCAGTTGTTTTGCTCATAACCACGTGGGGGAGTCAGGGGATGTGTTTGAAGGGTGCCCCCTGATACACACCTTTATAATACGACTAATATAAAAGGTCATTGATGAATATTGCGCCCTGCATTTGAAATATATTACCCCATGTTCTCAGAGGATGCGCGTAATGCAAAACCAATGTCGTTTATTTTCAGTGGGTAATTTCATTCTGTTGTTATGATGTGTTATGTCAGAACGTTATACAGGCAAAACAGAAGGCAAGAAGACAAGCAAACAAACAAGTGACTGGCTTAAACAAAACTCAACATCTGTGCGCAACATTGATTATATTGTAATCGATGAACTGTTTTAACAACAACAAATATCCACGTTACGCACATCACCGTTTTTCTTTTAACTTAATACTGTATTTTGGACAAATCATGAGTGACGAATATAGACATAGTATATTATTCGTTGTTGTATTATTGTGAAGTGTCTTTTCCAGGCCACTTTCACCATGAGCTTATCTTAACCGTGAATTAATTTGGATGATTTCTTATGGAAAACAGTGGGCACTCTGCTTCATCAGTGAGTCACTTTATTTACAGTACATATCACAACCCGAATTGCTCCAAGCATTTTCAAGGCTGTGCATTGCACGACACCTCTCCATCAGGGCGAGGAAAACTCCCCTAATTCCAAGGTAAAAATGTGAAACCTTGGGGGTAGAAGCGCTGGACGCGTCCCAGTCCTGGCCCAGCGAGACAAACCTGGTGCTCCTCGCTTCCTTCCTCTCCACCTCTCCCGGTTGATCTGATTATTTTTCCCTTCACGTTTTGTCCCAATAGCAAATTACCAATTCTATGAATTGCAAAGCAGCCTCAGAGACGCTGAGGGGTAGAGAGAGAGAAGAGGGGGGTGCGAAGATTGAAAGGGATCTTTGCAAACACAATCACGTTCTTAAATGGAAATGCGGGGCTTTAAACAAATCTTACATCTCTCCCGTTCCATTCGCCTAAAACTCTGCAATCAGGCGCATGTTCCACGCCGTTCTAAAACAGCAGCTTTTGGGGAAGCGCGTAACAGTGCCATTTTAATCATTCACCTGAAAGCGACGCGGCTGCTTTTTATCTCTAACTGCCGCGTGTTTGTTTGTTGTCATCTCTCCAACGCGACCACTGTCCTTCTCTTTACGGGACTCCGTTACCGCAGCCGTTTACTTCAAGCGCGTCATCAACTCAAAGGTAAGTTGCCTCCTTACTGCTGTTCACAGCCTGTGCGCGTGTGTGAATGCGCGCGGGTGTATGAGTGTGCGCGTGTGTAGATAATGTAGCAGGGGTCACAGGTGCTCGTCATCATCTCTTGGAAAGGCGTGGTTTTTGTCCACCCATCCTTTATATATTTATTTATAGCACGAGACTGTTCTCACTGCGCGTCAAAGTCAGATCTGGTTTAATTACAAATATGGTTCAGGAAAGTACTGAGCAGTATTTATTGTGAGTCAATTAAAATGCAGTCAGAATTTTAGTCAGAAAATACTTTCATTTCTGTTTTATCTGTACGTGCACTCTTCATAAAATATATTTGTATTACTGTGATTAAAAGTGTGTGTGTGTGTGTTGAGAAGTGAAAAATAGAAGCTGCATCCGCAGCGCCATTGGCTGTGAGCCGCTGTCACAGTGTCTCCAGAGAGACCCGTGCGTGTCTCCTCCAGCACGCAGCGCTCACTTAATGAAGACGCTTGGTCCATTCACTCAGCCCATATACTGTGCGCGTGAGGGTCTATAAAAAGCGGGTCTTCTGCCACACAGAGCCGGGCTTGTGCTGCGAGGAGGAGCCCGGGCACAGCACAAGCACATCCAGATGCTTTGGCCCTTTTGTCCGGACTGTGGCCTTGTGCGCGCCGAGGTGCATTTTTGCCAAGACGCACGAGGTTTCCATGGTGCGCCCTATGAAAGGGATCACACACACGAGTTCAGCGGTGAATGACGGGCCGCGTAGGAAAAAGCTGCTGGAAATGAGCACGATATGATGGCTTTAGAAGTGAATGGAAAAAAGGGAATAAAAAGTGACGCGGAGAGAACCACAGAAATGAGTGTCAAGGAAGTTCGCTGACCCCTTTTCCAAAAATAAATACGCACAAGTGTCATCGTGATGCCAGTGCAACTCCTGTTAACTGTCCTTTATCTGTACGCCTTTCCCTTCAAATACACACATTTGGTATGTTCTGTCTAACCTCAAGTCCACAACTTCATCATTCAATTCCCTTGCCCTTAATGTAGCGAATAATTTGAGTTGTACTAAAAAGGCCCTCACCTTCTTAAGTAAGTCTTTCGTGTTAATGTTTTCCCTGCATTTCTAATGAGCCCCAACTGAACCAGTAGGACCTCATTCACCCTGCAATTACCCAGCCTCCCTCTGTCTGTGCGCCTCAGCCTCGTGCGAGACCGATGGAGGAAGCGCAGGAAGAGACATTATGAACCAAAAGGCCCATCACGAATCCTGACCAAAATTACGCGCGAGATAACGGTCTTTTCAATGCATACAAAGCGATCCTAAACAGCACAGTTTACATTTGGAACGAGAGGGTTTACGCAATCACTTTACCTCCAGTGCCATTTCAACGCACCACTTTAGAGGCGAAAACACCTCATTTAGGTATAAAGTTTGATTTTAAAAGTGAGTGGTATTTTCTACCTGACTTCCTAAAATGGCAGGGCCGCACACGAAATGTTAAATACAAGTTTCACAGTATTCCCCTGGGAACATTTGGACTCGCCACGAGGCGTGTTTAGATTTTAAAATTCATGTAGTAACCACGCGGACCAGAATAATATCCACCAACTCACTCAACTCAATCAGATAATTGTACTTGTGCAGGTTTCCCTTTGCATTTTATTTTGATAGACATGCGTAATAGGCACTAAATATGCAATAGCAAAACTGTGTCCATTTTGAAGCGCGAATCGTCCCATGCTTTTCAGGTAACTTTTTTCTTTGCTTTTTTGGCTAATGAACTTAGGCTATTCTGCCAGCATCCCCCTGAGAGCACGAGGAGGGGAAACGCTTCTCTTGTGGTAAAAGGTGCGCGCTTCTTCCTCTATCTCTCGGCTAATTAGGCGGGGTCTGAACGCGCCAGAATGAATATTCATGAAAGGCACCAGCCCGCAATTAGTAGTGGAGAGAGTGGAGAGAGTTCCCAACTTCAATCCCCAAACAACACCGCCTCTACCGCTGCCGCTGGTGTGCGCTCAGGAACGGGCTCCGGTCCCCCCTCTGCTCCGTGTGTCTCTGCCTCTCTCTGCGCACTTTGCGCCCCCATTAAGACTTCCACTTCTCATCAGCCTTTTCCCATACACCATTATTTGTCCACTTCATCTGGAGTAAGATTAATACAAAGTGCAGGACGGCCTTTTTATTCTGGTGGAGTTTCCCCTCCCCAAACTTTCCGTCTGAGACATGTTCAAAAGTGTATAGGACATTTCTTCAAATGTTAAGTTATTGTATAAATTTAGATTCAGTTCATTTATATCTTAAATTGTCCTGCATTGTACTGACCAGACTTGTACAAAGCCCTATAAGATTTTAGTATGAAAGCTATATAAATCTAAAGAGTCATATCATCCTTAAGATACTGTTTCCCAAATTGACTCGATTGATGATAAATGCACCTGGGATGTGCATTTTGAACTGACTGTACAAAATGTTGTGTTGGCCTTAAAACTTTTAAAAGACATGTTCACCATAATCATAAACCTATACACATAAACACTGTAAATTTGCATATGGGAAATACGCACAGCAAAGCCATCATAAGATGCTCTATTGGTGGGCTTTAGATGACATCACAACACTCAGTAATATTTAATACACATGGGGGGCAGTTAAAATATAAAATTGTTACTATGTACACTGTGATGTGTATGTGAGTTCTAGGGCCCTGTCACTAATAGAAGTGAAGTGAACGGATGTGAAGCTGCCTTTTAAATATTCCTCATGTGAATACAATGGAATCAACAGGAAAAACTGTCTCTTGCCCCACATTTGGGAGTATGGCATAATCACATTATAGAATCCACTTCTTGTATGGGCAGTTTTCAAATCATTTCCCTGGACTGCAATTTAGCGTTATGACATATGCCCAACCAGGAGTTAATGTGGTTTATTTATCAGTTTCTAACACTTATGTAATAATTTTATGACAGTTTCTATCACTGTCATAGATAATCTTTAGATGATGATGCTTTTTACCCTCAGATAGCAACAACAGTGAGTAATGAAGCATGTTCAAATGAAGCAGCACATATATTAGCAACACGATGCTAACAGATGATCATCTTATTGTGATGCTCTCTCCTTACATCTTATGTAAGAAGAGAGCACTGGTTTACAGGATTAGTTAAATGTGTAACTACAGACCTTTGAGGGTGAAAAAACATGGTAAAAAGTTCAAAATGTCAATTTAAAGATGTACTAGGCAACTTTTCTCATGGGGGGTTCTCCCGCATGTCATTATAGATACGATATTACTGTTTGTCTGGAATGTTCCACAGTATATTACAGTACATTTCTCTAGCCTTTTCTAGAATTACAGGCATTTTTATTGTCCAAAAATATCTTGAAAAAACATGTGTTCTTATTGTGAGTGGTGTCGTCTCTTTACGGATCTGAACTGTAACTTGGCCCTGTGGCATCACGTGCTTGTCTCCATGGAGATAAGCAGTGATGAGAAGAGTACTTTGAAAATGTATTTAGTTACAGAATACTGAAGACCTGCATTAAAATATATTTTGTAATGTATTCTGTTACATGGTTCAATCAAAGTGCTGTACTCTGAATCCTTAGATTGTGTTATAGTAAAAAAAAAAACAAGACATATAAGTACAAACAGCTGGCTTTTGGTTTGTCAAGCATAAATACTGGAAAATGTACTCACACACAGTGCAAGAGAGGTGTTTTCTTTTTCTCTCACTTATACTGTGCAGTCCAAAGCCAAAATTGCGTGATCAAGTACTACTAGGTATTCTTTTGATTTTAGAAAAGTAACGGTATTCTGAAAACCACTAAATAAAAAACTTGTACCGAAATACATTTACTGAAAATCAGTTGAGAATCCGTATTTTTGGTGCATGTATTCAATTACTTCCCAACACTGGAGATAAGTAAGTTTGATGCCATATTGCGGAACATTCCAGACAAAGACTCTCCATGGAGACAAGCAGGTGGCAGATCCTCCACCAGAAAAGTTACATACTGCAGCTTCACTTCAAAAAGTAATATCTAGGTAAGGCAAAATGACTTCAATTAAGAACATAGTAGATTCAACTTGACAAGTACAATTATCTGCCAATGGAATAAGTGTGTTTTTCTTAATTCAAGCAACATTAGATTTTGTTTCTTATTTTAACTGCAAAAAGTTGTTATTTTACTTATTTTAAGTGTAGCAAGATGTATTTTTATATTTTAAGTACAAAAAGTCTTCTTCCACTGGCAGATAATTTTACTTTTCAAGTAAAATTTACTGAAATCATGATCAAACTTTCTTATTTCAAGTCATCTTAACTTAAGAAGATTTTAGTTTTTGCAGGTCTGCTACCAACTTTCCGTGGAGATGTTACTACTTTGCCTGGAATGTTCCATGGTATGACATTAAACATATTCATTACAGGTATTTCTATTGCTCAAAAATACAATAATTCCTTCTGTGAATAGTGACGACTCTCCACAGAGCTGAACTGTAATGGAGTAGAGTAGTGGTAGCAGTACTGTAATCTGTTTGTCTTCGTCGTGATAGATGATAGGTTTAATCTGTACTGTGGAATACTCTAGACGAAGCAATAACATTTCCATGGAGACAAGCAGATGGCAGACACTCCACTAGAAATGTTACACAGTGCACCTTTAATATGATATGGGAGATTTGCAGAGTACGGGTTCAGATCAGCCACAAAACTCTGTCCAGTGTATTCCGTGATACCGCACAGCTTCCATCCTCACACCTCCACGCATCCCTATCTCCTAATGACGCATATCATTCCCCCAGACGCTCCGCTCTCCACTTGTGCAAATCCTTCGCCACCACTGCCCCTCGGAGCCCCCATCCCAGAAGCCCCCGTAAACCTGTCTCTCCCTGTCCGTGTCAGCCTAACCCAGAGACGACCCACAATCCTCTGCTTTGAATTCAAGGTGATTCTTATCCCCAGACCCCCTCCTGGCCCCCGCCTCGCCTCCATAAAGACGTGTTTATGTATGTATGTATGTATGTGCAGAGGGGAACATGGGCAGCGGATTTTCAAGGGTTAGAAAGAGAGAAAGAGAGTGAGTGAGTGTGTGTGTGTGAGAGAAAGCGAGAGGGAGGGGGGAGATAAGCAGAGGAATTTGAGAACGGTGAATATGGATGGGGGTCCTTGCTTTTAAAGTGCGCAAGCTGATAGAGAGGTAAACAGCTCCTGGCCACGACCGGGACTGTGAGGAGTGGGGTCGGGTGTGATGGGGACGGTAGCGATGGTGGAGGCGCCGTCGGGAAGGGGGGCTCTGCGTGCACGAGGTGGCATATATCCAACCTAACCACGTCACCCGCTCTTCCTATCCGTCTCCCTCCATCTCCAACAGTTATCAGTCATTTCGCCTCACCCATCACCCCCACCACGCAGCACCCGCCTCGCCTGTCATGCGGGTGGGTGCCAGGGCGCAGGTGGATTGGGAGACCGCCGGGCCCTATCAGGATTCGAAGCGGAAAAGTTTTGAGGATTGGCGCTGCTGATGTGGCACTTTTGAGAATGGTGAAATCGCGGCAGGTTTTCGATCACAGTACTATATTTACATGCAGATAAGGAGAGATACAGTTTTGGTGAGGTGGGGTGGGGAGATGGGCTTCCGTTGCTGTGCCCGTGTACAAATAAGGAATAGATTACTTCTCCAAAAAAATCCACAAAAATAAGGTAAAAGTCTTATGTCAATTTGCAACTTCTAAGACCAAGACGGATGAGCTTAATCTGTTTTAGTCAGGCATCACAATACATTTAAAAGCAATCAATTTGACATTTTGGAAGTTTTTTTATGTTACAGTAAATGTCTATCACACCTTTTGGTTTACATTTGGTTTATAAAGGACCAAAATGAAACAAAATCTCAAATAAATAGTTATCTGTAAGATTTGATAAAGAACTGTGAAAACATGTGTGTAAGATACTATATCTTCAACTGAACTTAAAAAAAAAAACCTGAATATTCTAATGAGGCCAATCCACATAATCAGCCTCATTCTTGTTAAGGTAAAAAGACATGTAATAGCTACAGCAGGTATACATTTTATGCATATATTTTAATCAGTGCAATGAGTTTTAGTACAAACTATATTATCTATAATTGTGTAAACATGGTTCATTCTTGCATATTGTCCTCTCATATCACTGTACATCATCTTCAATGAAAACATATCTCAAAGCCTAAAAATACCCCTTTTAAAATAAAAAAAAGTACTTTTAATACTCTCCTTTGCCTTGTTGAATGCCAATCTGGAGCTGAAATAATAAATGTTGCTCTAACCCTGTGCTTGTTGTATGTGTTTCTCTGACAGATGGAAAGCCACTGCCTACATGAGGAGTCTTAACCCGGCCAGAGCTGTAGAAGTGAGTGGTCAAGTGGCGGCCATTTTGACCATCTATGAACCGTTTAAGTGGAACATGTGAATTTGGACTCTGATGTTTTGTTTTAAACCCATAACATTTCCATTTTAACATCATTTGGTTTGAATGTGGTGAGACCGTTCAATTCAACGTACTGCTTAAATGTGCATTATATCTCTAATAGAGGGTCCGCCACCAGCTTGTCCCCGTGGAGATGTTCCACACTATGTTATTAAACTTATCTATCTCCACGGTGACATCACCAGGCCAAGGTGCAAGTCAGTAAAGTGCTGGCATGCTGTTTTTCACAGTATATTTGACCAATAAAAACCTGAAATTGAATGAAATGCCATAGCGTGAAACAGCTCAGCCATAACATCTTCTTGGAGACAAGCAGGTGGCAGACTCCCCATCAAAAGAGTCACATTATAACATTTCTATGTTTTGGGAATTTCTGAAACTATACATATTTGAATATAGCACTTTAAATAAGCAGATTTTTTTCTTCACATTTTAGTAATTACTTTTTTCATGTTCAAATGTTACAACCAAAAATGATAAACGTATACTCTTTCCAAGAAAATCTTATAAAATAGGTAGAGAAATTAAGTTTATAGTTTAGATCAGTAAATAAATACCTCTGCAAAAAGTCCAAGTAGCACTGTAAAATGTTTGATATCTTTAAATATAAAACATGTTGTTCCTGAATCTATGCAGCCACTTAGAAAAAAAAAAAAAAACACTTTATGAGAGCATTTTGTATTTAAGATTCTCTGTATACCCTTCACATAGAATCACAAAGAAACAGCTTGCAATGTAGGCAAATTCCTTCTGTCTCCTCGTAGTGTTTTTGAAGCATCTTAACCCGTCTCTCATGCTGTCACAGAGGAGCAGCCAAAGTTAACTTTATTAGGTTAAGGGCCCTTGTTTTTTGCATGGGGCCAAGTGGCTGTACTTATTTGGGCAGCACAGGTAAGCCCTCTCTGCTCTCTCTTCTCTCTCCCCCTACGCTACACTGTCACACACACACACATTACCGAACTTCCACTATGGCCCCTCCGCAAAGTTATTAATGAGCTGTTTAATTTTAATTAGATAGTAATTCATGTTAATGCCTGCCTAATGGAGCCAAATAATTCCCCTCGGTCACTCGGGGTCTTTATGCTTCGTTTAGCAGCCCCCGCAGTTATGCACAACGCTTTTGTTTTTAGATTGCATTTCCAGCGCTTCCTCTTTCCAAGCACTGAATGAATGATGAAATAGTCCTAAGCTGCAAACACATGGAGGGGAAGAGGAGAGGAGTGCGGCTGTGCGCGCTGGGAGACAATATTGGGGCTGGCGTTTTTGCTGGTTAGTTCATTTTATTTTATTTCATTGTTTTAATTTTTATTTGAGAAGGTTTCAGATTGAGATGGTAAGGATTATACGATTTTATCTGATGTGTAGTTGATTTATGGATAATATTGGATGAAGGTGGATGTGTGGAGGAAGGGATGTTTCATTATGCAAACTCAGCTGTTATCAACTTTTAATGTTAGAATTATTAGCCTACGTAAAACATATTTTAATATTGTATTGTCCAGCATTTCTGTTTTCCTGCCCACAGCCGAGTACTTATTGCAATTATCTGAAAAATTCAAATTCACAAATGTAGAAAAAAAAGAAAAAGAAAACAGTAAATAAATAAAAATGTATGACTTGAAATGTAACCACAAAGAAACTAGCAGAACTCAAATCAGCCCTGCAGTTTTGAGCAGGTCTTTGGAACAGTTTCTATTATTAAGTTCATTTATATCAATAGTCTGGTTTAGAATGAACAAACATATGTAAAATAATAATCTATGTATATGATCTATATAGGAATTTTACTTAGTCATTTTATTATAATATCAAATATGATATCACAAAATCTCGTGCTACAAGATCTTGCAAGACAAAACTGCCACAAGATCGTATGCACAAGAGAAAAACGATCCGTGAGATTTTTTTACAAAGTGTTTATATTTGGATTGGACAAAAAAGGGTAACATGTTGGTGAGTTAAATCTCTTACAGTTTTGAAAGCAGCAGCACTAGAACGGACAGACAAATATGAAATCAAACTAAAATCTAAATATAAAAAATTGTGAGGCCAGATTTGGAAACTGAAAGGTGAAATATATATATTAGGAATTGCGTCAAAATCTCATCTTGTCTCATTCTCATGGACCCAATCTCATATCTGGTCTCGTCTTGTGGAAATTGTGTCTCGTCCCATCCCTATTCTTGTTCACTGGGAGGTTCATTTCATTTTCCAGTTTAAGCATAATAAGTGTTCAGTCTACATGTTACAAATGAAAATCCATTTGTATTAAAAATCACTAGTTCAACTCACTAAGTAGTTGGTTATATTATGCAGGAGAAAGACAAAAAAGACAAAATGAACACATGAAGTTAAAGGTGCATTATGTAACTTTTTTGGTGGAGGGTCCGTCAACTGTTTGTTTCCATGGAGATGTTTTTGCTTTGCCTAGAATTTTCTACAGCACGGCATTACACGTATCCATTTCCAAAGCAAAACACAAGCAAGTGATTCTACAAAGCCAAGTTACAGGTCAGGTCTGTGGAGAGGGGACTACGCTGACATGTTTTTAAGTATTTTTGAGCAATAAAAATAACTTAGACAGATGGATACTGTGGAACATTCTAGGAAAAGCCGTAACATCTCCATGGAGACAATAAGGTGGCTGTTTCTCTACCTGAAAAGTTACATATTGCACCTTTAAATTAGTTTTTAGTTAATACTGTCAACACATTAAGCTGACACAGTATTTGGGTTCACATAAGGACGCATCATAGAATATGCAAGATCATGTTGTATTGTTTTGAAGCTATAAATTGTTCAGTAAACATTTAGATTTTTTCTTTTTTTTTCTTTTACGACATACTATAAGTTAAAATGTGCTTCATAACAAAGAATGATCAGATCTCAAATTATTTACATTGCTTCCGTAGTGCTACGAATAGGAAATTCCTAATACAGTATTACATAATAAGGTCCTATCATCAACATCTCCTGCCAATTGTACTTGCACACTTTGAATAATTAATGCCAAAATATGCTAAATGTTTTGTTTTTTTAATAATATTATTATAATAAGTAAGCTAAGTCCAATACCTGTTTTATGTAAATCCTTTTTAACATGCAGGGTTCTAAAAGTTGTCAGACAGGGTTCAGTTTTTCCTCCAGCTATTTCAAAGTCACTTTTCCACTTCTGCCTCTGACATTTCTGGCTTTTTGTTGCTTTTGTCTGAACATGTTGGAACATGCTGCTCAAATCTGAAAATAGCTTTAAATGTATTATGATACTGATTATGTTATATGGTTCTTGATAATAATCATCAATATGCAAGCAAAAATAGGTTTACATTTTTATGATTTTGTAAAAGATTAGTAACTGTAAACTACAACTGATACTACAATGAAACTAGATAGCTATACTCGTTTGAACCAGGACTGGACCTTTATGGAATAGTTTTAGAATGGCCTGTATCTAGTATTTGTCAAAACTAAGACCTATATTAAAGACCTATTTCAGTTGAAAATTACATTCCATTGATTACTTTGAGATAATAATCACAGCCTCCTCCTGAATATGTGTTGTTTAAATCTATTTTCAGTTTTTTCTTTAGTTTTCAGACAATCTAAAAACATATCAGGCTGTGTTTTCCTAATGTGTACATTGTTTCACCATGGTAACTGCTGAACATCACTCCATAGACATACGTGAAGTCCCCCAAGCGTGATGTCCCTGCAAAGTATCAACAATTATATTACTATTGCACTATTCTATAAACAACTCTAAATCAAAATTAGAGTAGAGTGTGAAGCCTTTTTTGAGTTTGAACATTTTAGTATCATAACAACACCGTAAACCTGTACTCTTCGTCTTCTTTTTAAGATACAAACTCCTCTCCTCTGCTTTATGTTGCTTATTCTTTAACAACTCAGAACTCAAATCAGAAATAGACTAGACATAGATTAGACATTTTAGTATCATGACAACATTGTAAACTTGTACTATTCTTCTTTTTAACCTACAAACACCAACCTCCTATACAAACAACTTTAGATTAAAATTAGAGTAGATTATGAAGAATTTTTTGAGTTTGAAATGTTAGAATCATGACAACACTATAAACCTGGACTCTCCGTGTTAATCTACAACTTCTCTTCTCGCTTTATATAGTTTTTTCCATAGACAACTCTAAATCAAAATAGAGTAGAAGATTATTAAGCCTTTTTTGAGTTTGAACATTTTAGAATCATGACACTGTAAACATGTACTTTTCTCGTTAACCTACAAACTCCTCTCCTCGTCTTTATGCAAACCTCTGGCGTGTACAAATCCATACGGCATTCTTAGCCTAAACATCGAGCCCGCTGCTGTAAATGCCTCTAAGACAGAGCAAAGCACGGGGTCAGGGCTCGCATTAAACACTAAGCAGGGTTAAGTCCTGTGGTTGGAGTGCAGGTACCAAGACATTTGTACAAAAGAGGTCGCGACCTTCCAGCCAGGCCAGCCCCGCAGCCGTATTACCTCCGCAGCTTGTAAGTTACCTAGAGCCCCCTTGAGGTTGGGGGTGCGTAGGAGTGACCAGTGCTTGTATATGTGTGTATATGTGTGTCGATATATGTGTGTGTGTGGAAGGGTCAAGCCGGTAAGGTCTGTCTCGTGCTTGTCTGGGTGGCCTGACTCGGAGTTGAGTGGTGCAATTGAGTTAGTGGCCATAGACAGGCTTTTAATTGTTGATTGACCAGTCTGAGTGCTTCCCGGTGCTGGGGTCATTGGCGAGAGCAGCAGCCAGAGGTCCCCAAGCCCCAGCGGCAATTTCAGACAAACAGGAGGTCTATGGGAGACGAGAGAGAGGTGAGGGAGAAGCGGAGGAGATATTTGTTCTGCTAATGTAACTAGAATAAAGCGTTTCATAATAAATGGTATGGGAGGTATTTGTGGTATAGTAAAATATAGTAGTAGTTGTAAACGCCTACTGCCTGATGCAAAAACTAATATGAAACTAGACAGCTACTCATTTGAACTAGTTTTCACTCTTTTTCAAATAGTTTTAGAATTACTTGTATTGAGTATTTATAATAAATGATAGTCTAATGATACTTTGAACCTGTCATCAAATTCTCTAGAGGGGTGAAGCTAACTCGAGGCATGATCTGTTGCTCAAATTAGACTTTAATCTGATTTAAAAAATGACTTATTTGAGCTGAATTGTTCTGTTAAACAAGTCCTTCTCCGTTGATATTAAATGAGATCATGAATGCTTGTAATGATCACAGCCGTCTTCTAAATATGCGTTGTTTAGATCTATTTTGTATATTTTCTAAAAACGTATCATATGTTTGCTAATGTGTGCGTTGTGTCACCATGGTAACTGCTGAACATTCCCCCATAGACATACAAACAGCAAGTCTGTGGGAGAAGAGAGAGAGGTGAGAGAGGAGAGGAGGGATATGTGTTCTGCTAATGTAACTAGAATAAAGCGTTTCATAATAAAGGGTATGGGGAGGTATTTGCAGATATACAGTGAGGGGGCATAGATCTTGTGGAAATAGTTATTCCCCCCACAGACGCATGAAAGCCCTGTTGTAAATATAGCATGTATTATAGATAATTTATTTATAGAATTCTAACTTACTTGTCATGAATCAGCTTGTATTTTCTGTGTAAATGATATGCTGGTATTTGGTATTACAACAGATGGGTTTGTTTGGCAATGTACCAAACACAGCCTAAATCCTATAGTGTTATCAGAGACTGTATAAAGACGAGGACTAAGGGAGCGTGACGTCACCCATAGTGTTCAGCTCCAGTCAAATGAAGCTCACAAGGCTAGTAGTTACAGGAGCCAGGTCAATATTAGGAATAGGAATTTATTCACGTACAAAATATCTAAATAAAAACAACTGTGTAGAGCGAGTTAATTTGAACATTTTAAGACCAAAATGACCAGGCTCACAGCAGCAATTACAAAAAGAGGGGTGACGATTTTTCAATGTAAAGTCAAATGGACACAAAGCCGATGGAGCCGGAAGTGCCCCCATGTTCACTTCCTATTTGGAATGTAGCAAGTAGGGGATTAGCAATGCCCAACACAGTCTGAGTGTTATATGATATGAGCAGGCTACAGTGAAACATTTTTTGTTCTACTTTGAATGACTACTAAAATTCTGGTATTATAAGATGCACATAAATATCTGCATGCAAACAAATTCAAAAAGATACAGTTTACTATGAGAAATATCTGTGAACTAACTAGCAACTTTTGGAAAATAGATAGTGAGTCAGTGAGAAGTCCTGCCAATATATTATCTGACCACTCAGGACCACACACTTTGACAAAACTTTATAAAAGCAAGTGGATCTGGATCTCTCCATGATTTCAGAGGGCATGACTGACAAGCAGATTCGTCAGTCAGAGAGACACATTCTGTTTGCGTCAAAAATGGAGGGGTGGGGTGGGAGTACTGAGAAACTGAGAAATCTTTTTACAGTATCAACACACGAAACTATTACTTATCGTAGCTATAAGAAGTTATATATTTTGTACTGAATGAGAGGAGATGTCTTCCACAATTGATGGACACACGCTACAAATTAGTAGCCAGGCTGGCACCACCTAGTGCCTCCGCTCAATTTAATTTCTCTGCAGCGACTAGGTCAGAAATCAGAATACACTAGACAGTTCGCAAAAATCCCGGAAGTGCGACTTCGAGCACCAGCCAGTCATCGAAGAGCCATACATTCTGTCTTCGATGATTTAAGATCGATGATTTAAAGCTGGAACAAAGACAATGTTTGGTGAATTTTATCAAGGGGAAATACTTTTTTGTCCTTCTTCCTACAAGATTTGGGAAAAGTTTAATATACCAGTTAGTCCTGTTAGCGGTGCATTACATACATCACGACCAAATAGCTAAAAAAAGTACCTGCCTACTGTAGCGTGAATGAATCTTAATGCTGCGAGGTCAGACAGTTTCTACAAGGTTAAACAGGCTGATGAATCAGGCTAACAAATTAGTAGTTGTGGTTGGATCATCTCATCTGGATTTAGACTTTGCATTTTCAAAGCATATTTTTTCACTTATATATTTGTACATACATCAGATGTGTGTGTATGTGTGTGTCTTTCTTGTCAGTGCGCACCATTGTACAGATAAATCCACTGTTCTCCTGTGAGTGCATGTGAGGTGGCCAGATTAGCTCTGTTTACTCCCAGCCTCGAATCTCCCACATCTGTTTGACACTCGCCCATTTACTTTGTAGCCTCTCCATCTTCCTTCACCCCCCCTCCATCCTCCTTCCTCTCATTTTACACGGGTCCACACGAGCCCCTCCTCTTCCTGTTTTAACCCGCAGACCCCCCCCTCCCCTCATTCGGGGCTCACAGCAGGTGCCCGTCCTCTGCTAACATTTGTTATCTGTAATCCTGCAGGTTTGGCGCACAAAAAAAGCATAGTAAAACTCTCCCTCACACCTAATCCTAACGCTTTTTTCAGATGAAGCCTCTTTTTTCGGACGCGCTATCTCTTTTTAGGCTGTTGGCGGGGCACTTGACATCTTTGCCACACAGGGTTTTATCATATTTATTTTGTGGGGACAGTGTATTTAAATATTTTTTCTCATACTTCCAATTCCAATAGTTTATACCCCCTCCTTTTTACCGCCTGGCTCTCTATATCATTTACAATCATTTTCTAGTAATTAAAATAGATGGAGCCCCCCCTTCTCCCTCTTTTTTTGGACGTGCCATCTCTTTTTAGACTGTTGGTGGGGCACTTGACTTCTCTGCCACACAAGATGTAATCAGATTTATTTAGATTTTTTCCCCCTTACTTCCAATTCCAATCGTTTTTTTTTTTCTACTCCTTTATACCGCTTGGCTCTCTATATCATTTACAGTCATTTTCTAGCAATTAAAATACTTGGAGCCCCCTCTTCTTCCTCTTTTTCCGGACGTGCTATCTCTTTTTAGGTTGTTGGCGGGGCACTTGACATCTCTGCCACACAAGGTTTTATCATATTTATTTTGTAGGGACAGTATATTTGATTTTTTTCCCCCATACTTCCAGTTCCAATCGTTTTTTTCCCCTCCTTTTTACCGCCTGGTTCTCTATTTCATTTACAGTCATTTTCTGGCAATTAAAATGGAGGACTGCTGCAGGATTTTTGCCCGCAGAGTAACACTACAGCGCTGATGAATAATTCTTCAGTCTGCAAACTGGAGACGCTAGCCTTTCTTTCATGTGCGCCCTTTGTTGGTTTACCATTAAAAGTTAGCGCGGCGTAGCACTGGCGGAGCGGAGGAGAGGCCCGCACGGCAGGAAGAGGAGAAGGCTGCAAAGTGAGGATGAGTACGTGTGCTGTAGGGTCATTGTGAAGAGGAGACTCACAGCGGTGTTCCATCAATATTATGCAAGAGAGTGGAGTTATAACGTTAGGGAAAGCAGATGGACCATACAATACCATTTGTGTTTTTTTTTCTAATAGGAGACATGAATAAACTTTGGAGCCGACGTGTTAGACCTAAAGGTGCATTGTGTAACTTTTCTAGTGAAGGTGAAGTCTGTCAGATGTTTTTCTGAGCCCGTGGTTACTTTCGTAAAGCATTTCTAGCATCCTTATTATTAATTGCAATTAGTTTCTAAGTGCTTTTCAACTTGAAGAGGCCAGAGTTGAGTTTTGTTACCACGATAATGCTACTAACAACTAATTTCCTAACAGCATGTCATCTTTGCATCCTGGTTCGCGGATGATAAATTCTGTATGATTTATACTTAGATGGAGACAGCACTCAGTGGTTTCATTTTGAGCTGCTTTTAGAGAATATCAGTACTGGGAGAAGACAAATCTGACTTATCAAAAAACAGTGATTACAGCCCCTTTTACTATGATGCTTCTTATTAAAGGCCTATTATTAATAGGGATGTAATGATTTTCAAATCTTTCGGTACGATATTTTCACGATGTGCATCTCACGGTACGATATTTAGGAGGCTAATATAATTGTAGTTAGGAAACTTTTTTGCTTTTAAAATACCTTGACAAGATCTTAGTGTGAATTATTTCCATCATAATCCTTAGAATTCAAGTAAAAAACATATTTCTTCACGTTGTTTGCAATGAAATGAATCATGGCATGTGTAGTTTTCGATGTTCATAAACTGTTGTAAAACCATGCATTTAAGGAAAGGAACTTGTGATTCGATATATCGTGACACTCCATGATATTATTGTGAGACTTTTGATGATAATTATATCCACAATATTTGGGTTATTGTAACATCCCTAATTATTAATAATTATTATTTGAAGTAGCATATCACTGGATGAGTGCCACATACTGTAGTAACAATCATGTATGCTGCCTAAGTTTGTTCATTTCGGCATGTTGGTGGGTAAAAACCATGTGCAAAACTGTCTGGAAGTATCATAGTGCAATATCACAGTGAGATCAGTTTTACAAGTGCAAAAAGTGTCCAAACTTTGCATTCTGACAGCACAATCTGGAGGTGTCTTTCTAATTTGGACAACCGCTTACAATCAGGTTACATTCATTCTTTCTTTTTTTTTTTTTTTTTTTATAAAACAAACAAAAACAAAACACACAAACACAAAATAAAGCTACAAGTTACATTCACTCTATGGGCAAATTACTTTCAACTTGCAGTAGTCTCACATCTTTTGGTTAGAACATACAGTAGTGTAGCCCATGAAAATACAGAACTTCAATTCTCCATATTTGAGTTTTTATTTCTATCCACTGACATGAAATCCCCACTCTGTACATTCGCACTATTATGTTAGCATTTATAGCTCAGATTTATGCAGCGTGGCCTCTTTTATTTATGTTCCTGGACTTGTTGTGTACCACTTAGGATTTATGTTAATTCGTCTTATCAGGCCTTTTCCTTATAGGCCTGTACGAGCTGTATTGTGTGAGTGATTAGACGCTCATTCATCTCTATGGAGGATAACAGTGACTAATGTGGTGGTAGGAGAGTGAATTGTTTTGCAGACTTCCAATTAGGCTGTGGTCACGACATTGTACAGTATGATGTCATGATTTCAGGGACAGGGGCCTATATACTTTTATGGACCATTTTCACTGTTTTTGAAAGAAATAACCAAATAGAAAACATACAAGTAACATTTCTAGTACAGGGTTCGTCACCTGCTTGACTCCATGGAAATGTTTTTGTTTTTCTAGAACAAGTATCTCCAACCTTTTTATTCTGTTGACCAGAAAATGGCAGGAAGCTACTCACTTCAGCCGTCGAAAGAAATTGAGTAAATATAAGAGCCTTTAGATGGGAACAGTTTGATGCCTATAAAACATTTACAATTATTATCTATTTATTAGTGCACAAAGACAGACATTTATAATGATCATAGGCATTTAATTAAATCAGATTTCAGTTATTCAGCACAATACATATGATTCAGTAATCCCTTGGCAAGGTACTTGTAAGGGGATGGAGAACTATTAGTAGTTCAGAGCTATAGTTTGGAGACACCTGGTCAGGCATATTCATATAATTATTGATGCCAGTTTAAAGGTGCACCACGTGACATTTTTAGTGGAAGGTCCGTCACCTGCTTGTCTCAATGGCAATGTAATTCCTTTGAATGTTCCACAGTATAGATTAAACCTATCTATCATGAGGGAGACAAGCAGGATACAGAACTAAACTACATTACAGGTCAGATCTGTGGAGAGTTGCCCCTATTCACAGAAGGAATTATTGAATTTTTGAACAAGAGAATCACACGTAATTAATAAATGCTAGATGGAAATGTTTAAAGTCATACGTGACTTAAACTTTATAAACCTCAAGTTCTTTAAAGAGCCTGTATTAAGCTATTTTCTTATCTATGATGTACTGTTGTTTCCTCATTATAAACATACAGAGTTGAGTTTTAATTTCAGGCCTGGAATTTCAAGTCTCTACTACAACGGGTAAAAGGTAGCTGTTAATTTGAAAAATATGGTGTCATGACATCACAAAGACTGAAAAGAGCATTTTGAGCTTTGCAGATGTACACAGGCTAATAATAAATGGTTACTCAAACATGTGTGAATGAAACAAAACACAACTCCAAGTATGTTTTAGAAGAGGTACTAACATTCTAACATTGCTTGAAGCTGATGGACCCAGAAGTGACATCACCCTTAAAGACTCTGTACCCTGTGTATAGAGTGCACATTCATTAACATTGTGTGTGGAAAAGAAACTTACAGATTGCAAGTTGGACTCAGGTTTCTTGCCTCTCTCCCCTTTTCCTCCACCGCTGTCCTGTCAAATAGAGCCTAGGGGTAAAGACAGACAAAATAGTCTACAAAAATATTGGCTAAAGTACGCTGGGCTCCCCAAATTTGCCAAACTTCCTCAAAATGTAAATATTGACCCAACTCACCAACAAAAACAAATATCTCTGAACAGGTAATTCAAGGTTTCAACACTTAACGGTCCTATATTACACAAAATGTAAATACTGACCCAACTCACAAACAAAAACAAATATTTCTGAACAGGTAATTCAAGGTTATTCAACCATTCAACACTTATTACACAAAATGGAATCTTGCGAGCGTTAAGCCATGTTAGAATCTTGTTACCTTATACAAAACATACCTGGAGTTGAGTTTTTGTTTCATTCACACATGTTTGAGCAATCCTTTATTATTAGTCACTCTCCATTCTAAAAGCTCAAAATGCTTGTGTAAAGATTGGCAATTCCAGGGCTGAAATTATCCAAATATTTTTAGTGAAAGTGTATGGAGTTTTAAAACACAGTGGAGCACTTCCTGTATTACCATATGACATCAAAAGGGGGAACAGTGTTTTCTGTTTTTGAGAAGAACTCAGTCTAAAAATGCAGGGTTTCTGTGTTAAACATATGTGAATGACACAAGACACAACTCTAGGACTGTACTGTATTTGATGAGGAAACACTATTATAACATAAATCAGAAAACAGCATAATATGGGACTTTTAACTTATGCTTTTTAGTTGTAGCTATGTGAGATATTATCTGTTTGATGATCTCTTACAATGATAAAAGACTATGGTCGGAGTTGACTTTGGATCGTTGTCTAACTCCAGGTTGTGTGCTGAACTGTTCACCCTTCAGTTACTCTTTAAATAAGAACCTGTCCGACTCATATCCTCAGGCAGCTTCAGTGTGTAACGTGTAAATGGAAAGAAAACACCGTTTTAAAAAGTGTACCTTTCCTCCATTTATGGTCAAAAGAAAAACTCAGCTTGGCTTTTAACTGACTTCTTTTTTTTTTTTTTTTTTTTTTTTTTTAGCATTTTAGCACATGTGTGTACACTATAGTTTTTAGCTCTGTTACTGCATTTTTTTTTTTTTTACATAAATGTCAGTTTAATATTGTCTTATATGTGGGTGTTCAGACCGTTCAATCAGCTTTAATGTTTTAATAGTGCTCCACATATAAAGTTGCACTGGTAATAATTAAATTAAGTAGCCTGTACACAGTAAAAAATATTTCAAAATTACATAACATGATTGGAATTTAATCATAATCTTAGCTCACACCATGCTCAAGCTTGTCTAGATTACAAGACGTTTCTTATTTGACATGATGCAACATATTATTGAAATGTTTCGAAACAAGTTATAAAAATTTGTAAGATTTCATAATTACTACATCTTAGCTATAATAAAGCATGAAGACTTACTTAAATATTAATGAACAAATACTTTATGACAATCTATTATATGTTATTATAATCTTGTTTCCTCATCAAAAACATAGCTGGAGTTTTGTTTTGCTTCATTCACACATGTTTAACACACAAGGTACCACTTCACTAGAATCTTTTGGATAACTTCAGCCCTGGAATGGCTGTGTGGAAAGTACAAGGTAGCTGTTAACTGGAAAACTACCACTACATGACATCACGAGGTGGAGCAGAACAATTTGAGCTTTGGAGATACAGTAAGACTAATAATAAAGAATTACTTAAACATGAGTGAATCAAACAAAACGCAGCTCCAGGTATCTATTAGAGATAACAATATAAGATGGCTTAAAGCTCACAAAGGACAATTTTGCGTCATATAGGACCTTTAATTACTACCCTCTGTCTCAAGCTCTTTAATTAAGCAGCTACTAGCTACTATCACAATTGATATCGAATTACAAGTCTCTTTGTTTAAATTAAGAGTTATAGTGCAGCAATAGCCAAAAAAGAGGGAACTACAGAGACCATGATCCTTTGCTCCATTTCAGTGTAGACTACAAAAGAAATAACAGTCCTAAGCACTTTTAAGTCTTAGTTCTTTGGATTAAGTCTTGTCAAGGCATTTGAAGAGGAAAAAGTAGAATATTAACAGTTTTGTTAGCTTCCACAAAATATCGCAATATATATCATACCGTGAGATGCATATCGTGAAAATATCCTACCGAGAGATTTGGATATTGTTACATCCCTAATCGTGAGCCTCCCCACCATATTGTGGGCTTTCCCACGATATCGCAATAAATATTGTACCGTGAGGTTCATACTGTGATCCTGAAACTTGGATATCATTACACCCCTAGTAGCTACTAAACCTGCATAAGTCTTTCTTGATGCTTTCAGGCTATACATAGTACAGTTTTTATAAGGTGTTACCAAAAAAAAATCTACCATATAAACAATAAAATCACAATTTTTACACCAAATTCTCATTCATTGAACTTGATCAACTTCTGACTTAACCTGAGCATCCAACAACCTCAACTTTTTTTAGTCCTGTTAAAATGAACCCTCCTAATGGGAAGTGAACCGGGACATGTCACAACCCTGGCTGCACGCTGGCCTCACAGTGCACTCACTATGGCTTCTCTGGGCTTGTCATGTGGCTCACTAGTCCCTGTATCTCCCAGTCACTTATATGGGCTTCAGCATATTGAACAGCCAACACGAAGCGCAAGTCTCCAAGCTCCACTGACGACAACGCGCACACAAACAAATACTATTTTTCACACTGTCACCCTCGCATGGACACACTGAAGAGATAATGGTGGCCAGAGGCTGTTCACTCACTCTCACTCTCTCTCTCTCTCTCCTCCCTGGTGGAGTCAGCCGGGCGGGCGGGCGAGCGGGGGCCTTGGTTGTCTGTTAGATTTGATCATCATCACGGGGCAGGACACTGGCACACACACACGCACACACAAACACACACATACACACACACACATATAGCTACAATGATGCCAGGCCAGATTACATGCGCAGTCTGACACCTCTAAATAAGTGTTTACTGAGTGGAAGTGTGTGTGCGTGCGTGTGTGTGTGTGTGAGTGTGTAGCGGTGAAATGTATCCCTCGTCATGATCATCTGCCATCGGTCCTCTAGCTTCCATGGTTGTCTGCGTTCATCCGTTTCTTGAAGTACAGCTGGGAATATTGGAGTTGACATGCAGGCTTTGTCATGTACACAAACAATGGGGTAATAGTGCTGTGTAATGATTACGCACACAAATGAGAATAATAAAAGTGAATGAATGAAATAGTGGTTTGTGGTGTTTTTGTGTGGTGTTTTCAAATGGTATTGTAACAGGTTATAATTTGGCAGAGTGATGTTAAAGGTGCACTATCTAACTTATTTAGCAGATAAGTTAAACCAGTCCAAGATACAGGTCATATCTGTGAAGAGGGGACCAAACTCATAGTAAGAAATTATGTTTTTCATGATATCTTCAAACCAAAGAATCTGTAATTGAATAAATATAATACAATAGAACATTAAAGGCAAAAAAAAAAAAAAAAAAGGCAGACCATCCACCAGTAAAGTTACACAGTGGATTATGAAAGCAATGCCAAGGTTCACTTCCAGGTAGGCCTGCAAGATTCTGAAAATTGTGCAAAAATTGTGTTGTATTTGACAATTTTAAAACCAATATTTTGTGCATTTACAGAGCATATTTTATTGATTAATTATTTTTTTACATACCATATTAATTCTAAACTACAACTTAAAAGAATTCTATGTGTTTTTTAATCCTTGTGCTATTATATCACAATTTCACTGGATTATGAGTAATCTTGCAGCTCTACTGAGTTTGCACATTCTCAACAATTTGGGTTAGACCTTCTGAACAATCCTCTCTGCACCTGTCTGCCTCAGGTATGTTTTAAGAAGAATGGCTTAAAATGTGGGTTAACTTTCATAACCTAACCAGCCAAGTTGAGTTTGGTGAAAGAATAATACTCAAAACAGATTTTTGATAAAGTAATACAGGTGACTATGCAAATCAGAATGGTTTAGCAAACTACATAGTGTATTTTAAGAAGTCATGAGGTTAAATTCCATTATTATTATAATTATTAAACTGTGATTCTCAACATTTACCAATAAAGTCATTTTAAAGATGCCAACTGGTAAAAGATGCTCACATCAATTACGGAGACATTTACATGGATTCTGGCGTCTGCAGAGCCCACCACCAAGGCCGTTCCTGCAGTAAGATTATGTAGTTTAGGACACATTAGAATACTGAAAGTACATCTAACCACTCTCTAACAAGGACACATCCATCTGTCCTTTATCTACATATTCCCTCTTTTATCCTTGCCTTATCTCGCCCACACCCACTAACTGTCAGCGCACACGCGTCTCCCTGTATCTCAAAGAGCTCCTTAATAATCCCAAGAAGAGGGGGAGAGGGGGTGTACAGTGGACCCGGGGTGGGAGCGGCCGGGCCCGGAGACCCAAGGGTGCCTGCTGTGATTGGCACTTCTCCTTTCAGTGGCGCGGTAGGACGGGCAGAGGATTAGGCCCGTCTCGCCCTAAAGGACCATTGTGGCTCCACGTCTCCCAGCTGCTGCAGCGTGCACCCCTCTGCAGGCTCCCGGAGCAGGCAGTAAGGGGGAGAGGGGCGAGGGAGGGGCCAGGTCACCACACCACGAGCAGGGGGTGGAGGGGTGGGGAGGAGTGGGAGGGAGGGGGGGCGGAGTTGGGGGTGTCATGGGTGCACTTGACAGAAAAAGCGGGCAAGGACAAATGCTTCATGTGTAGTTGGATTTGAATAATATATCAACAGGATTTTTAAACCTTTTGCAAAGAATCACTGACGACAGACATACTGAAATGTGGAGTGGAGCTACAATATATTAAATCAACTTTTTTTTTACTGCACTTATATATGGTGATCCTATTCTATTCCTAGTGGTGTTTTTTTTTTTGTTTTTTTGTTTTTGTAATCTTAGTGCAAACTAATTCAATTTGCAGCCTCCAATTTCAAGTACTTGGGGACATCACACAAGATTACCCTAATTACAGCCAGGCATTTCTGATTACAAACACAGCGGTGGAGTTTGAAATATTCATATTTGTCAATCACACTGATCCTCACATGTCCAGACCCCACCCCACCTCTCCCTTCATTCTTTTCTTTAGTCCTCCAGGTACCGTCCAGTTTAGCAGCTCTTTATGAAATGTGGGTGTGGGCGGAGTTAAGGTGTTTAGTCTGATTTTCATGTTATGATTTAAAAATACATATACCTAAAGTGTTGCAGTAGATTTTTTTTTTGCCTCATGACATATTTTAGGGACCTTTTGGATGTGGATGAAATGTAGGATAAGAACATATAGTCCTAGAACTTTAATGTGTCTCATAATTTCAATGTTGCAACAGAAAAGTACAGTAAAAGCAGCAGCGAACATTACAAAGATAAATAATGACACAATACAAAACTATACTTTCAATCTAGCAAATTACAATAAATAAAGATATGATACTAAGTGGAATAGAGCCTGCACTGCCTCCTATGTGTTTTCCATTAAAATAGATATGTAAGTAACTCTATTGTTAGGATTAGGGATTGCTGGTGTTCAACAAGTTTATGTTAAGGACATGGTAAAATTCAATGGCAACAAAATGTCCATCAAACTCTTTTGGATTTGTACTTTAAAACTCCATGTTCAGTTGAAATGCTGTGTTTTGCGTCTCACTGGTGTTATGCTGTGCTGGATCCGTGCTGTGACTTGATCTGAGGGGAGTGCTGGGGACAGTTGAGTCTCATGGCAGTAAAATGCAGGTGTTTCATGTGTGCTGCCTCCAGGCCCTTCACTGCAGAGCCAGCCCGGCCGCTCACATCCACTAGCAACTTTGGAGCTTTCCCCCTCTTCTCCCTGTGATTAATGGCACCGGTCCGACTGGTTTTAACTTTAAAAAAAAATCTTCTCTTGTTTTTGACCCAGAGCTCCTGATAAAAGTTCATGACTCAATTCTGTGCTGGCATTAGAATTTATTACATGTGGGCTGGTAGAAATGTCCCGGAGTCAAACGCAGCTCAAGTGGGTGTGTAGCAGAGACAAGGGCACAGAGATGACCTTTCCCACCTCAGCTGCCTCCCTGGAGTGCCCCATCCGCCTCCAAAGGGCCCGAGTGGGGAGCGCCCATAGTGGGGGTCCCATCAGGTAGCGGGACCCCCGGGGTGGGCGCGGGGCAGGGCGGTGCTGGCACTGGTGCTGGAGCTCAGTGACTGCCAGGAAAGTGAATGCCAGGGGCCTGCCACATTCCTGCTGAGAAGATCTGCAGCAATTAGACTGCTGTGCTTCCAGCCAAGAAATACACCCGCAACAGAGTATGGTCCACTACAGTATGTTCTCTCACTTACAAATGTTTACACAGAGATAACTGCAAAACGGATGAGAAAAATATGTTAAAATAAATATAGAATTTCAGGTTGAGTTATGTTGTATTAAAAATATTGTATTATTGTATTCAATAATATATTGTAATCAGAAAAATAATAAAATGCAAATGCAAATTCAAAATGCAAATTAATTTGCATGTAAGCAGAGGTGAGCACAGAAGCAAAGGGGGGGGGGGGGGTATATATGGTAAAGTTGATACTAGATGAAGGACTATAGTTAGTACAAGAACATTTCAAGAAAGAGTAAAACAAGTCTACATGCCATACTTTCACCACTGAGAACCTTGTTTTATGGAAATGGGTGGAATGGGCCAAGATCAGGTCATCAAGGTTGTGCTAACTGAGACTGTTGTAGAATAAATGGTAGTAGCCCGAGAGTTGAAAGAAGAGGCATGAGAGCATGAGACTGGAGTTCTAATGATAGTATTGTCCATTCCAGTCTAGTACAGTCCAGGCTGGTGACTACTCCACTGTAGGGAGTATTATACCTCTAATGAAGTAGGCTAAGACAGGGACTGCACTAGCAGTAAGTGCCCTCAACAGTGCAATTTCTCTGACAGAGACCATTAATACTAATACTAAAATACTAAAAATAATAATGATAAATATAGCCGCAAGCGGTAATGATTGGCCCTCGCATGCACCTAAGCCACGCCCTGCAAATGTCGTGCCCCGCACTAACCCTAATAACCCTAAACTTAAACCTAACCCTAGTTGTAATCCTGACCATAGCCCTATCCCTAACCCTATCTCTTAACCTAAAGCTGCCATTTTTAAAAATTTTTGCATGTGTTTATTTAAAAAAAAAAAAAATCCAAGGTGGCGGACTTTCGGTTCACTGTGTGAAAATGGGTGAGTTGGTTAGGAGAAAAAAAAATAGGAAGAAAGAATAATTTTCTGATACGAGAACAATGTTCTGCTTTTTTTTTAAGCTAACAAGCTATATATTTTCGGAAAGCTCTGGCGCATCATTACGTCATGGCGAGGGTCCCTGGTCACCATGGGCGAGACACATTGCGTTATTTCACTTCCCGCCCACTAGGAGCATCACTTTGCGATACTAATAGGCCCTTCACCAGCTTCTGGCCCCCGGCCTAACTTTGTAGTGCCTTGGAGTTCTTTGCTTGTTTTTCCATGTTACTGGCATCGTCCTCTGTTCTGTAAACATTATGAATCATTCACCACTTCCAATATTGTACTCACATATAAAGCTTGATGACATGTTGGCTCTTTCCCACATAATTTAGTTGTGGAAATTTTAAAATCTGTTGATATAGTAGCCTACAACAATATTTATGCTATAGCTGAACTTTACTGAACATCAACCTTTTTAGATCAGCAGTGACACCTTGCCATGTTAGCCTGCTTATAGTCATTCTGACTTCCACCCTGTATACTCCTGTCTCCTGCAAGCCCATGTACTGTAAACACACACACAGCAGCATATGCACGTGTTGACTCTGCCTAAACGACTCATTTGTCTGGGGTTAAACTGGGCCCGCTCCTCTTGCGCATGTCGGCGTTTGAGTTTCAAAGAGCGCACCACATGAGAAGGCTTCGGAAGAGGATTCTCCATTTGATATGAGCGCCGGGTGAAGAAAGTTGCCCTCCTCCTCTCACCGTGTCCCTGTCAGCGAGCGGAACAGCCACTGGATCTGCCTCTGTGCTCTGTCTCCCCGGCGCTGTAGTGCTGTGCTCCTCTCCATCTCGTCCTGATGAAAGAACAGCTCTGATGGCTTCGACAACAAAGGCCTGCGCCGCTGTGTTTGGATGAGGCCTTCCTTTCTTCTCTCCTTCCTCCTCCTCTGATCTCCTTGCCTCCTCTCCTCTCTCCTCCCTCCCTTCTTCGCTGTATCTCTAGCCGCCTGACTCCTCTGCGCTCTTCGTTAGGGCCCTGGCGATACAATCAGGGGACAGAATTAAAAATCAGAAAGTGTCCTTGTCGGAGAGAGACACCCCGGATGGTGTACTTTGATGTCTCCTCGGAAATTTGAAATTCATATGTTGTCACACTTCATTTTATACCCTCCCTCCCTTGCCCGCCACCCTCTCCCACTCTTTCTCCTTACTCTTTTTTAACCTGTCTTCCTCCTCCTCTTCCTCGTCAAGTGCCATCATGAACTATTCACTTAGAATGAGAGCGGTACCGGGTGGCAATTCCTACGTAAAATGTATTGTACAAGTGTTTCTGAGCGCTCTTTCTTGTCTTTTATTTTTCATGTTTGGGCTTTGTGAAGGCTGAATGAATGATTGAATGTTCTTTTTGATTGTAGGAGGTAGGCAGCGTGGGTTAGGAGGCACATAAGAGGGCGTGAGGGACCACAGGACCATGGAGGAGATGTCTGGGACACTTTGAAGTCATTTCAGAAGACAGAGAAAATGGTTTGACAGAAGGGAAAGTCTGACTTCTGCACAGAGTACATCTGAAGGAAACTGTGACTGTCTGGAGAAGTGAGAATAAAAACTCTGGGCTAAAATAAGTGTCCATTAATCAGATACCTGAAGTTGTAACTAGATGCAGTGTTTGTTTGGTTAAGACTGGTTTTGTGGCCAGACAAACAACATGGTATGACACTTCACAAAGACATCTGGGTCTTGACTTCCATATTTCTGATTGGTTTGCTTGACAGACATTTACTTCAAATTAGTGGCTGTGATTAGTACGTCCCAAATAAGAATGGTCGTTTGACACACTAAAAACTGTGTGTGCGGTTTGACCACCCAAAAGCATGCACATAGGTCAAATCACCCAGCCAAGACAGTCCTGACCAAGCCCAACTACAAGATCACAGAGATGGGTCCCAGAGCTCTTCGCTGTGGTTCTCACTGCTCCAGAGGAGATGCCTCAGCGACCATTGAAGGATGGGTCAAATGCAGAGGACAAATTTCCCTGTGGAGACAATGAAGTGTACCTTAACCTTAATTAATTTATAGTTCCTCTTCTGTGTTCTAACAGGATGTTGGAGGGGCAGTCTCGCCAGGCAATCTGAATGGAGTTTATGCTTCTCAGATAAAGGTTCAATCTCAGACGCCAATTTCAAAAACCCAAAAGTGGGACATTTATGAGAAGAAATTAGACATAGGAAAGTTTGAATTGAAACATTTGCCCCCACTGTTTTCTGACTGCAATAAGCTGAAGAAATGACCTACTAATAATGTAAACAACATTTTGTGTTATTTATAGCTCTGAGCCAAGTTAGCATGCCATGCACTCAAAATCTTGCTTATGTGAATTATAGCTAATTCTTACTCTTCCAAGAGAGTTCACCAAGTTAGTTTACGCACCCTGGAAACCATCCACTGCACCAAAGGAAACTATAACACTTAATACTAAACAGTAACAATCTTTCAGCAAACGTACGACAAATGTACTCTATATTGGCCATCTCAATCATTTTCTGCATTACACTTAAAAAGAGACTGTAATTCATTATTCTGACAGAGAGGATAAGTCACGGTATATGACTTTTATTGTCATACAATTGTTCCCAAATACAAATCTCACAATTGTTACTACTTTGCTAACAACATTTTGTGATTTATTGCACTGTCTTAACAAATTCTATTGTGCAAATAATGGTTTCTTTTTTTGAAAGTGACACATGTGTGGACGCATCCCTCATTCTTCACCAAAATGAGAGGGCACCGGGACGGGACCCTGATGGACGCCCCTCCCGAGACAGTTACAAATGGGCATGGAGGTGGGCTGGGCTGGGGCTGTCGGGTGCAGCGAGAGGCAGGGAGGGGGGTTCTGGATGTACGGGGACAGAGTGGGGGGACAGAAGCGACAAAGGGGAGTCCCATTGGTGTAGTATACCCCAGATTCACCATTAATCACTGCTGCTGCTACCACCTACAAGACCCTCTCGCAACCAGCTATCCTGCTATCCAGAGAAAGTCTTTGTCTCTACATCTCCTTCCATTGTTTAGACCTCTCTCTTCTTCACTCCATCTGTGCCCCCCCTCCTCCTCCTCTCTCTCTTTCCCCCCCTACTTCACTACTTTCCCTTTCTTCCCCCTTCTCTCAGTGACAAATGGGTTTTAATAAAAGCTGACAGAGCGATGAAATTAAAGGAGTGTGTGCTATGGTCGGCTATAGCTCCGCTGTGTTGACATATTTAAAACAGGGCTCTAATTCAGCGGGCTGCCTGAGTATTACATCACCGTACCATCTTACTGGTATCATTATTAGCGCTTGACACTGTATTGTTGTAAAAAAAAGAAAAAAAAAAAAAAAAGCTTTTCTGATGGCAACGAACAGGACAGCCATTTAGCCACAGCAACTTTGTCCTTGTGCCAACACTGACCCCTATAAAAACAGTTTATTCCTCTGACCCTATTAGCGAATATTAGCTCGCATCTCCCTTGTTGCCTCATTACGGGACGGTCCCATGAAGAAAAAAAGGGGGTTGGGGGACTTAAAAAAAAAAGAAGTGTGCATCTTTTCCTAGGGAACCCTTCCATAAGGAATAACTGACACCAACGCCTTAGGACTGTGAGATCTGGAAAGCATTGTTTGTCGGATTACGGGGTGAGGAGGGGAACACTTAATCCCCTAATTTTTAATCTCTTCTGATTCCAATGGGGAGTGTGACATAGCTTGGGAAGGTGGGTTACAGAAGGAGAGGAGGTAGTGGTAGTGGTGATGGAGGAGAAAGGGGATGAGGGGGAGGGATGGGGAGGAAGGGTTAAGAAGGCGGAGCTAGGGCGCATAAGAAGGCTACGGGGCTAACAAAGAGCATATGATGTTGTTGTTGTTGGGGCATACGTGAATTAGCATAAGAAAGAATCAGGCTAAAGATGTGAGAACGCACCATTAGTGAGGGCCCGCGCTGGTCAGAAGTTTTAATTAAGAGGAGTAATGTAAACACGCACTGCAAAAAATAAACAAGTCAACTGTCCCACAGTGGGGGATTCTAGCAACAACTAATCAAGCTCCTTTAACTTTTTAAAGTGAGAAAATTGGGTCAAGAGGATAGGTACTGAGTATGAATTAGTGACAATTTTGAGGTGATGGACCAAATAACACACGACTGAAACAACCTATTCAGGGCAGGGTGTCTGAGCTTCCTTGAAGCTTAAATATTAGGCATTTTTCGATAGTATTTTAAACTGCCTTTAGTATTCCTGTTTCAGATCTTAAATGTGTAGTGTGTAACTTTTCTGGTGGAGGATATGCCACCTGTCTGTCTCCATGGAGATGTTATTGCCTTAACACCATAGACTGTATATATAAATGGACATAACTAACATGCTAGCCGCCGCGTTTCAAATATGAAGTTTGCATGTGGATGCTTCCGGGTCCTCCTGACCCTGGCTCCCATTGACTTACAGTGAAATATTGGAACTGTAACTGCTGCAGTGAGCATCATCATTTTGGTCTTAAAATCTATTAACACATGCTACATGATTGTTGTTTTTCTCACTATTTTGTCAGTTCACAAAAATCCTATTCATAATTTAGGTTCCAAATTTGCTCCTGTAACCGTTAGCATTGTGAGCTTCATTTGAGTGGTGTCAAACGTTATGGGAGACGTCACACTTGCTTAGTCCACTTTTTTATACAGTCTATGCTTAACACAGTATGGCAATAAAATGATTTAATTTGTATTTATTATTCTTCATTATTTTTCATTGTTAAAACAAAGTGCATTCTTGTGATGAGCAGGGTCACCTTAGCCAGGCTGGCGCCACCTAGTGCCTCTGCTCGATTTCATTTCTCTCCAGCGACTAGGTCAGGAATCGGAATACAATAGACCAGGCATGTCCAAACTATGGCCCGTGGGCCAAATGCGGCCCTCAGACAATTTTTTCTTGGCCCTCAGTCTTCCAGGAGAATTGGCCCAAATTACCTTGCATCAATTAAAAATTTATCTTTTACTGCAAGTTTTTAGAAAATCTACCTTGATCGAGCTAATATTTAATATGTGTTGTGTGGTTTTAAGGATCTTATCATGAATAAAGACTGATGACTCATTCTAACGTGTTAAACATGCACATATTTCAATGTTTCACTGTATTGAGCACCGGTCTACGGCCCTTGAACAGCCCTCTGCTTCATCTGTGTTTAGATATGTGGCCCTTGATGAAAAAAGTTTGGACACAACTGCAATAGACGGTTTGCAAGAACCCCGGAAGTGCGAGTCCGAGCACCAGCCAGACATCAGGAAAGAGCCATACATTCGATTCGACAATGATTCCGGAGATCAAGGATTTAGAAGAGAATGTTTGATGAATTTTATCAAGGGGAAAGACGTTAGCCCCGTTGGGTGGCAGACTCTCCACCAGATAAGTTACATAGTGTATCTTTAAAACATAAAAAAAGCGTAATTGCTCAATGTCAGCTCCAACCTGAAGGGAGGCCAAAAAAGAAGAAATTTGATAACTGAAAAACTGGTCAGACGAGGCACAGTGCTAGCTTATTTGCCAAACATTTTGTAACAGTAGCTCAGTGTTTGTTCACTGATCTGTTTGTTCACTGATCCAAAGGTTGGCAGTTCGAATCCCACTCTCGACATAACATCACTGGTTGAGCAGTCAGATCTACTGACCCACATCCAGCTCTCACAAATGAATGCTGTCGTTGTGTCCTTGCGCAAGACACTTAACACACTGGTCTATGGATGTGTGTGTGTGAATAGGTGAGTGGTTCCTTGCTGTAAAGCGCTTTTGAGTGCCTCGAATGTAGAAACGCGTTATATATAAAAATGTGACCATTTACCAAAAGAGGCAGAAATGTGACGGCTGAAGAACTGGCCAGATGAGGCACAGCTGCTAGCTTATTAGTAAGACATATTTTGTTTTGCTGTTTTTGATTTGAGCACTGAAATGAAGCAAGTCGAATATTCAAAAAGTTTGCTTCGGATAATATTAGCTATTTAATAAAGGTATTTGGCCCTGTCACAGAAGAAGAAGCATGGTAAGTAAAAAAAAAATAAAAATTTAAAAATCAAACCCTAGTAGTATCTTCTAACCTGAATAGTGCTCCCATTTGTAAGCTCTCCACCACGACATGTGAAATCTCCCAGCGACACAGATAACCCGTACATTTGTGCTTTGTCACTCCCCGGCCTCAGCGGCGCGTGCCTGCCTGCCTCACTCTGCACCAGCTTATGTGACAGGCTTTTGGGGCAGGGGCTGAACTTGTCTAGGAACTCATCCCTATAATCTGAGAAGGATACACAGGGTCTCCCCAGGCACAATACAGGGACCGTTCACCTGCAGCATTAGCTAAATAAGATTAGCTGCTGGACCGGAACACCATACATTTGCTGGTGGCGAAATGTGTATAAATATAGTGTGGAAAATGCGTTTGAAATCCGGAAAAGCCACAACGGGAAATTCAAAATGTAGGAAAGAAAACAGTGTCAAATATTTTTTTTAAATTATTATTATTATTTATTTTATTTTTTTTACTTATATTTATTATCATTATTAATTATTTTTTATGTATGTTCTTATTTGGTTATATCTGTTTGGTTATAGTAAGATGCTTGATTTAGCACAAAATGGGGATTTAAAAAACTAACAAACAATATAACACACAACTGGAGGCCTCTTTCAAAGTTATCTGTACTGCAGAGGTGGTCTGCACAGATGAGGGGTGGTGGAAATCATGGTGCCCGTTGACGTGGTAACCTTGGGCGACATCCAGCTCCTGTGAGGGTGGGTGAGCGACGCTTTGGAGCAGAGCCAGGGCAGGCCTTTGTGCCAGCAGCCGCCACATTCCAATCAGACATGGATCTTTAGACTGGGCCCTAATTGAAAGGTTGGCTTGTGAACCATCTGCGGGCACACACACTCCCCGACCACTGGTAAACACACACCCACAGACACAGGCTCTGTTCAGACTTTACCACCCCAGATTCTGAGCTCTGACCCTGGGAAGACCGGGGCAGTGGCAGGCTGTGTGTGGAGGCCCAGACTGGATCAAAGACTAGTGCAGTGTATTCGTTTTTTTAGACTTTTCATTTTGGTCAGGCATATTCATATAATTATTGATGCCCGTTTAAAGGTGCACCACGTGACATTTTTAGTGGAAGGTCCGTCACCTGCTTGTCTCAATGGCAATGTAATTCCTTTGTCTATAATGTTCCACAGTATAGATTAAACCTATCTATCACAAGAGACACAGGTTACAGCACTACATTACATTACAGGTCAGATCTGTGGAGAGTCACC
The DNA here is from genome assembly GCF_026225935.1 of Boleophthalmus pectinirostris. Lineage (NCBI taxonomy): Eukaryota > Metazoa > Chordata > Actinopteri > Gobiiformes > Gobiidae > Boleophthalmus > Boleophthalmus pectinirostris. The sequence goes on along the minus strand of NW_026571447.1, from coordinate 13,132,850 downwards.
CTTGTTCAGAGACGGAATTATTGTATTTTTGAGCAATAGAAACATCTGTAATGAATAAATGCTAGAGGGAAATTCCAGGCTGCCTTTCTATCTATCTATCTTCATGGAGACCAAACCAGACCAGGCCAGATCTATGGAGAGGCAACCCCACTCATAGTCAGAATACATGTTCATGGAGCTTGAAACCACCCGTGATTAAATAAATGTAAGGCAGAGCTGTGGCATATCCATAGAAACAAAAGCAGGTGACAAACCCTCCAACAGAAAAGTTACACAGTGCACCTTTAACTTGGCCTGGTGGTGCTACATTGTTATCTCCATGGAGACAGAAAAGTTACAGCCATACCGTTAAAAATGTCAAAAAATAACATCTCCATGGTGACAAGCAAGCGGCAGAAAAGTAACACAATGCACCTTTCACACCAATAAATCCAGAATGAGAATTAACATGTACAAGCTGTATTTAAAAACACTGTCACACAATTTGCACTGATCAAAACCACAAGGCTATAACAGCGCTCGTATTTCTCGCCTACAGTTGATATGATAATAACCCTTTTGAAGCCAAAGCCTCTGTATAAACTACATTGTAAAGTAGTTGTAATCACTTTGCATAATAAGCTGTAACACATCATATTACAGTCATTATTTCCCCTGTATATGTTTATGGTAATAACACAGACACAGTCAATATACATGGGAACTTGACTTAGGTACCTGGCAGTGTGATTTGTAGAAAGTGGGCCATAGTGGAGGTGTATGGAGAGGAGCACAAGCAGCTGAGGAGTTTGGCGTATGATTAAAGCGCTGTGTCTCAGATAAATTACTATATGATTGATTAGTGCCTTGAGCAGAAAAAATAGGGCAGAATCAAAACTCAAGGTAATATTTGTGTAATGAGCATTTTCTCACACTGCTTGACTGTTATAGGCATGCAAGAACAACACACGCCATAAACGAGTTAAGTGAACTTTTTACCCTGTCACTTTGTGGTCTGGGCCAAATAAGGATCTATGAAATTACTTGAGATTATGGTAGATAACAGTTATGGTTTGAGGAGCTCCACAGGCTCAGTCACCTGTCATTGGAATCTGCCTGAGTTATAGCAATAATAAATAATATAGGAATTACAAAGCAGGAAACTGTAAAAATTTTGCAATTCTGAGATAAAAATGAAAGCACTGCACATAAATAAAACTGTGGGTGGAAAGACTACCTGTATCTATTGGAAACAAATGGAAGATATATGAGCCCTGATCATTTCACTGAAGAAAAATAATGAATCAAAATTTTGCAGAGGTAAACATAAGACTTTAAAGACACACTAAACAACTTTTTTCAAGGAAGTCATGTTACCTGCTTGTTTTCAATGAGATTGTATTACTTTTGTCTAAAATGTTACCCTTTACGGCATTACAACTTGTTTCTCAAAATTACCTTGTGCAATAAGTGGTGTTACCTATCAATAAATCTGCTCTGTAACTTGATCTGGTGGGGTCTGCTTGTCTCCATGGAAAACTTTAGTTTTACTAAATACTGTGAAACATTTCAGGAAGGCATGAACATTTATAAGATCTAGAAAGGTAGGTTCATTGCATTAAGGATAGTAAAGTGTTAACAAAAATGGCAGGTTTCTTCAATGTATATAACAAAATCTGAAGCACAATATATTGCCACAGAGATATACTGTGATAAACAATAATACTGAAAGTACTTTAAGCAAATAACACAATAACAATAAAGCAGGATAAACCATTTTAAAGAGATAGTCTCATTAAAAGGCCTAAGCTGCAACAGATAAATAGCAGAATGACCCAATAACTAGCCATAGAAGTCACTTATTTAACCACGTACACAGCAAATTGTATGGTATTGCTACAAAAATACTCAAAATCTCCCCACATTTACAAATAAATTGCACACACGATAAATATTGAGCCCCAAAAATATATATATTAAAGGATAAGTTAATTTACGTAATTACTATGACAGGCCTAATGTATACTTGAATCCAAATGAAAAAGTTTTGAGCCATTTGAAAACTTTTCTATGTAGAAAAGCCTTATTGTTTGATGTTGTTGTTGTTCTTACATTTTGCTTAGACATGTTTTATTATATTTGAGATTTTTATTGGGTCTATAATTTTTGTACTGGAAAGCACTGTGGAACATTGTTTAGACATTGCGGTAATAATCTGCTTGTTTTTGAGAGAGTCCAGTGTGCATGCCTTAAAGATCCACTGTGTAACTTTATTGGTAGGGCGTCTGCCACAAGTCTGTTTCCATGGAGATTTTTGCTTTGCCTGAAAGTTTTCACAGTATGACATTAAACTCATCTATGTTGCATTTATTCAATTAGAGGTGTTTTACTGCTGAAAAAGATTACAAAAAACAGTGAGCTCACTCTTCACAGATCTGACCTGTAACCTGGCCTGGAGGCATTGCAGGCTTGTCTCCATGGAAATAGATACATTTAATGCTATACCGTGGGGCATACTAGATAAAGCAATGACGTCTCCATGATGCATGATAATGTTTTATTATAGTAGCAACAGTGAACTTCTATATATACAATGTGAGTCACACATGATCAACTGCCAAAATAGACTAAGCAACATTTCACATTTGTTCTCCTCCATAACCACAACAACAGATCATAGAACGTAATAATGTATTTAATGTAGCTATTGTACTGATTCTCATAAGATCACTGCATTTCTTTAATAATGAGCCCATCTTTTGACATACGTTTCATACAGCTTTGCTCACAATACAAATTTTGGAACGGTACAAGTGTAGCCTTAGGCCTGATGGAAATTATGACTAACCCTGAAAGAGTCAAGCCTCTATAATGCCAATAACCATTAATATTTCGTTTTGAATCTAGCCAGCAACCTAATCACAAATCTTAACTTTAATAGAAAAAAACGGCATTTATTTTTATGACAGTTCAGCTCAGGGAAAGTGCCCAAAGTCTACACTGAGCTCATGAGACTTAAAGTGCACATGACAGGTTTTCATGTTTTTCTAATTATGTCATGGTTTGGTGGAAGATAATCTATGGTAAAATTTATCATAGTTTTACATCAGTTAAGTGGCAGTTTGTGGGAGAAAAGTTGAGAAGAAAAGCTGAAAAATACAGGAAGCAGTGGTGAATTCTAAAATGGAATGCACTCAAAATTCCAACCAAAATGCAGGGACAAATCAAGGCAAGGAAGGCATTTTTCTAACATTTTAAATATTAATTAAACAATATAAAGGTGTATACACATCCATAGTTTAATCAGTAACAGTAACAGTTATAGAATTGCCTCTATGAATGTCATATCTGTTACCCAACTTAAATAATGCTAAATGGTCACATTTTAATAGAGAACTTTCCATCTTCAAGGCACTCAGAGCTTCATATCAAGGAACCACTCACCCACTCAGACACACATTCATACACCATTGTATGCAGACACTGGAGGAGAGATGGGTTAAGTGTCTTGCCCAAGGACACAACAGCATTTATCTGCGGGAGTTTGAGCTGCACCGCCAAATTATGACTCTGTGGATCTGTGGCTCAACTAATAATGTTAATGTCGAAAGCAGAATTCCAGCCACCAACCTTTTCTAGTGGAGGGTCCATCACCTTCTTGTTTCTATGGATATGTCATTGCTTTGCCTAGAATGTTCCACAGTATGACATTAAACAGCTCTACCTTACATTTATTCAGTTACAGGTGGTTTTATAGCTCCAAAAACACTTCGAAGAAAGGCATTCTGACTGTGAGCAGGGTCGCCTCTCCACAAATCTGACCTGTAACTTAGTCTGGTTTGGTCTCCATGAAAATAGAAACTCTTAATGCCATACTATGAAACATTCCAGACAAAGCAATAACACCTCCATGAAGAAAAATATTTGATGGACTCTCCACCAGAAGAGTTACACAGTGCACCTTTTAGTGGAATGAGTAGTCAAAAAGCACTTACACTAAATCGGTAGATGAATGCACAATTAAAAGCGTGTGGTGTCTGTTAACGGGACTGGCCTGCTGGACGATAGAGAGAAGTATACTGAAATGTGTGCAGGTGGTCCCCTCTCTCCTCTTTGGGACGCAGCATCGGCTCCCCTTGCCAGCTGGCACCACTACACTCCATGTTCATTCATGACAGCCAGGCTCCCAAAAGTACAGGAGGAGAAGACGCACAATCTTGAATGAGAGAAGAAGAGAGGAGAGAGGAAAGGAGAGAGAAGAGAGGAAGAACACCTTTGAGTGAAGTTCTAAACCAAGGACGAGTATAGGGCAAGGAGAAAGTTTAGTCAGTATGTCAGACTAAACTGTAATTATCTGGGGGTGTTTCGGAGGCAAGGGTTTGTACAGAGACAATTCAAAAAACATGGCGCACTATAAAATGTAAATAAATACGGGATAAATGTATTTCGTATAAAACCAAATTTGAGTTCAGATTAACATTTTTGACACATTTTAACTTCTTATGAAAATCTTGCAAAGTTGATCGAAGCATTTCAAATATGTTAGAGCAAGGGTAATGGAAATCTGGGAAAGTAGCAACTTGAAAAGCTAAAAATACAAAATTTGGCTACAAAATGTGAACGTAATATGTCAAGGTAAAAAGAAAAAAAGTGAGTTTCAGAAAAAAGATTTGAAGTTTTTATACTTTGCTAATGTTTTCAAAATACATAGAAAGAGTCCATCTATCAAAAATGCATACAGTTAAGAATAAATTATCAACCTTGGCTTTACATAAATTGCAAATCTGAAGAGTTCTTAGGATTTTAAGAGAAAGTTCTTAACAGACATACTAGTAGAATAGTAGTAATATACAAATGAGGAAATGAAAGCGTTGCTATTTTAGATCTAAATATAGTAACCCCACTTTGCACTTATTTATACAGATTTAGGTACATTATTTCTAAGGCTGAACAATGTGGGAAAAATTTCTATTTCTATTTATGTGATTTTTCTAACAAGAATTGCAATCAAATTTGTGATTTATGCTTTAATAATATGATTCTGTTAAAAGTTTACATTTTAAAAACATCCAGAAGATTTTACTAATACAAGAATCACATTTGAGATTATGTTTGTAAAGATCCTAAACACCAGGTTTAGTGGTTTTAAGAAAAGAATATGACTAGAATAAGATTTTGTTGTTTGTGGAGGACATTATAGTACTTCATTGCAGTCTTTGAGTCAATTCAAATTACAATTTCAACTAGACTATGATTAATCTCGCAGCCCTAGTTATTACATGTTTTTCAGATGTAAACTTTTTCATTTGTGCTTCACATTGTTACAAACACACAAGCAAATCCTGGAACTATTGTCTAGTATCCAAAAACTACCATGACCCCGTAATGATTTATACCTAACCCCTCTGGTATGACAAACAGGTACAGTCCAGTATATATATGTGTACAGTATTGAGGCCAGCGCTCTCAGCATGTGGTCAGTATGTCTGCCTCTGTCCGTGGTACTGAATCACTAAACACTCCTATACCGGGACACTACCAGGATATTAGCATGCTACAGGAGAATGGGGCCAGTCTGCCAAATGCAAAAGCGTCCCGTGGCTGTCCCCTGGCTTACATCTGTGATAAATGTACACGCACGCCAACGATTAGCACGCTGTTGACACCATCGTTGCACAGTCCAACAGTCGAAACAGGAAGTGGGCCAAATGGTGCCCAACGCGACTTATTGTCTTGCCAAGTGCGTCTGCTATTATCAGCGGAGGAAATTCATCCACTTGTTATATGAGTTAGTAAAAGCAGGTCTACGCGATCCACTTAGCCAGAGTAAACTAATGTATGGGACCATAGATAACTCTCTGCATACTCTGTCTGCACTGTAAAAAATGCAATGCTGATTTTTAATTCTGAGCAAAAAATGATTTAAAAGTAAGACGCATGTAGCATAAATCAACACAGTTCCCCAGTTTTCAGTTAGAGACGCTTTTTGAATAAAACTCCTTCATGGACATGGGTCATAGAGCATTGCTCTTGCTTCTTACTCCATCAACAGTGAGGGAGGGATCAAGAAAATAACTGATCTTGTACTTACGTGTAATGTGCCATTCAAATCATGCCATTGTTTAAACCAGTGAAGTTCAAACTATGGCCAGACTTTTACATATTAATGCTCCCAGCCTTATTGGAGGCTCTGTCAAAATTATGTGAAGTGAACGATTCACTATACTGACCTCTGGTCATGTGGCAGCCAGCTTAGTATATGTTTCAATATATGACTTCATGTGAAAAATGTCTGTTTCACTTATGCACACACACTACATGTACATTCTTTGAAATAGGCTCAGCACAGTCATATTGTAAGTTTCACAGAAATCATACCCACAATAAGACACTGAGTTCTAATCACTCTGCCCATATGCATCCTATGAAATTTTGTTTTGGTTTAACTGTGTAGTCTGTTCACAAATACTTATATAAACCAGAGGAGTTTGAGTTCACAGAAGGAATCCAGTTCAGCCAGATCCTCTTCTGACGAATGTCAAATTTAAGAGCACAGTTTAAAACTCACCGGGTTAGCAATTCCCATGTGATTACGTAACTGAAGTATATGAACCCTGGATATGCCTCACAGGTCACACGTACAGTAGCATGTCCCCACTTCTTTACATTCAATAAAAAGGCAGTCGCTCAAAGCAATCAAAGCTACTTCAATAACAACAGAGATAAACAGCACGCATCCGGTCTACGTCTCAGCGGAGCAGCCAGCCCAATCAATTCATTACCTAGTCACAGCTCTCCTGCAGGCCATTAGTAATGATCTTTAAATATTAATCTGCTTTGTCCTGGGACTGTGCACGAGCTGCCTCTGTTGTTTGCTACTTCTTGTCATGTTGAGCACACAGGGAGTTGGGCCCGGACAGCCAGAGGAGAGAGGAGTGAAGAGAGACTCAGAATTTGTTTATATAGTATTCCTAAGTGGACATCTTATTTTTCAGTTCATAAGTGTTATAGAGTAAATTTTAAAGGTGTATTGTATAACATTTCTAGTTGAGGGTCCACCAAATGCTTTTCACCATGGAGATGTTATTCCTTTGTCTGGAAGGTTTCACAGTATGGTATTAAATCTTTCTCTCTTCATGGAGACCAAACCAGGCCAAGTTAGAGGACAGTTCTATGGAGAGGCAACCTCACTCACTGTCAGAATGCCTGTTTTTCTAGATATTTTGAGCTACAAAATCACCTGTAATTGAACAAATGTAACGTAGAGCTGTTTAATGCGATACTCTGGAAAATTCGAGACAGGACAATGGCATATCCATAGAAACAAGCAGGTGACGGACCTCAGACCAAAAATTTGTGCCCCTTTAAACAGCTATACCTTACATTTATTAAATTACAGGTGGTTTTATAGCTCAAAAAGAACAAGAAAAACAGGCTTTCTGACTGTGAGCAGAGTTGTCTCTCCACAGATCTGATTTGTAACTTGGTCTGGTTTGGTATCCATAAAGATAGAAAGTTTTAATGCCATGCAGTGAAACATTTCAGACAAATCATAAGATCTCCACGAAGAAAAGCATTTGACGGACCCTCCATCTGAAAAGTTATACAGTGCATCTTTAAAAGCCAGAGTCGAAGAGAAGAGGCCTACCACTGGAGTTCTAACACAGAAGAAGTTCATTTACCATCAGTACAGGACCCAGCACCCACACACATGAACTCTCCAGACAGTATGATAGAGTTGTCCATAGTCTAGTGCAGTCCAGTCTGGCTATGCTTTCGTTGTAGGGAGTATTATACCTCTGATGATGCAGTGAAGTTTGACAGTGACAATGGAAAATAACTGTCCCAGTCTATAATATATGGAATGGGTGTGTGCTTATGTATTTTATTGAATGTATTTCCTGTTTATTTGAACATATACATAATATTTTATAATAGAAAATATTTTCGTAATAATCCAATTATTATGGTCTGTATGGTGTTTATAATTACACACATTTAAAGGTGCACTATGTAACTTTGCTGTTACAGAGTTTGTCCATCTATGGCTACATGGACTTGTAAATGTTTTGCCTGGAATGTTCCACAGTATAGCATTAAACTTCTATCTATGCCACAGATATAAGCAGCTACAGTTCGTAGCCATGTTTAGCGGTCAGATCTGTGGAGAGGCAATAAGAACACATGTTTTCAAGGGTTTTTCCAGTAGCAAAAATACATGCACTGAAATAAATACACAACAGATAAGTTTAATGTCATACTGTAAAACATTCCAGCCAAAGCAATAACATCTCCATGGAGACAAGCACCTAGTGAACCTTTAAATTAAATATCAACAGGCACAATTTTATATATTATATGTGAAGCCCATTAGACAAAAACAAAAAAACTTACAGTGCCTTACTTACAAAATACATTGCCCGTTGTTGCATTGCTGTACACGTACTTCACTATAATGTGTGTTACACTCTACAACTTGTAGTAGCTGAGGGCCATGTTGGGAAATGCAAACATTGTATTTTTCTGAGCAGGAAGCAACTTCAGGTCAATAATGGATTTAAAACTGTAGCACAATGCCATACATTAAGTAAAATAATTGTATAATAAATGTATACTGTAGGTCTTTTTGTGCCAGTTGGGCTTTTAAATATAATACTAATACTATATCATACCTTGTAGTTACAAATACACTGCTTAAAAAGTCTAGAATTCATTCATTCATAAAAGGCACAGAATAAAACTACACAATTTTAACACTATTATACATATTATTAAAGGCTCTGTATCTGATTTTTTGTCATGTATTGGAGTAAAAGTAAGTCTTGCCCAGTATAGATATTTAATAAAAGCAGCTCTAGTCAAAAATAAGTCCACTACTGTCGGGCTGGCAAAACTCTCTCTGACCTCTGAGAGTTGTGAAAAGTTCTTCCAAACTCATCACGGTGACTGATTAGGACTTTCGTAGAGGTGGGGGAGAAATATCTTTGGACCACTGCAAACCATTTAAAATGAACTAGTTCTATTTTTCGAGTTTTTAAGACAGTAAAAACCTGGTACTGCACTTTAAACTTGTTAAGTGCGCTGTGCAATTTTTCTGGTGGAGTGTTTGTTAAATTCAGGCATTAAACCTTTCTAGCATCATGAAGACCAATTTAGAAGTTACAAGTCAGATCTGTGGAGAGGCAACCACGCTTTTAGTCAAAATGCTTGTTTATCTAGGCATTTTTGAGCTATAAAATTATCTGAAATTGAATAAAAGCAATGTAGAGCTGTATAATGTCATTCTGTGGAACAGTCCTGGCAGAACATTGACAGAGAGAATCCATAGAAAGAACCAGGTGACGAACCCCCAACCAAAAAGTTATACAATTCACCTTTAAGGTTACATTCAAAATTACATTTATTTATGAAAAGTATGAATACAAATTTTGACTTAACGTTTAAGTTACTGTAATGCTATGTATGCCCTTTACATTCTTATAGCCCCGAGAGGAAGCAGATAAATAGTTGTTAATTCAAAATAGTCAAAATTTTGTTTCCCAAAATGTATTATTATTGATAAGAACTCACTTGACCTGTCTTTATAAGTCAGCATGTTAGTTTAGCTGCAGGCACAAACAGGTGGAGCAACAAATCAGGCAAAAACATACATCCACACAGACAACTGAGCCAATGTAAACCCAGAAGTTTCAGAACTATTAATTCACAAGGACACTATTGAAAGCAAGCATTCTTCTATCCCTTTCTTTTATAGATTTTTATAATTGAACTACTCTGCACATAAAAACAGCAAACATAGCTAATACAGGGCTATTGTCTTAAATAATTATATGCACAAGACACATTATCCCACTCCTGGATCAAACAAACAGCATCCATCTGAAAACCACCACAAGCCTTGGGAGCATAGTCTATCTTCATTTAGGCTGTCTTTAATAATTAACCCAATGCATTAATTTATTTCTACCCAAGCGCCGAGTGGTAATACCCAGGTGAGTTCAGTTCGTCTCTGGGGAAGGATGCACAGGGGAGGCCGGTGCACAGATCCTCTCTTCCACTTCTCCATTTCTCCTCTCCTCCTCCTCTTCTATCTATCTCTGTGCATCTGTGTTTATAGCCGATAGCGCAGGAAGCAATGGAATAACTCAGATCTGGCCCCTGTCCACTCCATACCTGCAAAATCTCCGCATCAGCATATTTGATCGAGTTCAAATGGGCCTGAAGCAAGTCTGTTAGGGGTTTGCTAATCGGTGTATTCAAAACAAGTCTTATTTCTATTTTCTTTCAAACTGATGTGAAAATGTGTGTTCAGATGCAGGCTTAGTTGTAATCATAGGCTCTATATAATGATGGACGTAGCTAGCCTGGTGTTTCAAATAGGAAGTAAGCATGAGAGCAACCTGGGTCCATCAGAGTCTGGTTCCAAATGATACAATATGTTCCCCTCTATCTGTAACTGCTGCTGCAAGGGCCCATATTGCATTATTTTCTGATGTATGTTGTATACAGTATATGTTGTTTCCGCAAACATACCTGGAGTTGTGTTTTATTTCATTCACACATTTTTAACACACAGACCCTGGATATTCAGACTCTTAGTTCTTCTCTCAAAAAGAAAACACTCTGTTCCACCTTGTGATGTCATGTGATAATACAGGAAGTGCTCCACTGTGTTTTTAAACTTTATACATCTTCTCTAGAATCATTTGTATAATGTCAGCCCTGAAGTTGTCTGCTAAACAAAAGGTAAAAGGTAGCTGTTAACTTGACATCACAAGGTGGAACAGAGCATTTTGAGTTTTGGAGACGTAGACAGAATAATAATGCAGGAGTATTCAAACATGTGTGAATGAAACAAAACACAACTCCAGTTATGTTTTTGAGGAGGTAACAACATTATAACATGGCTTAAAGCTCACAAGAATTAAGTCTGTGTAATATAGGATAAAATGTTTGTTTTACCCTGTTCATTTAGATTCATTTGGCTGCAACTGAACAGTATGGTTGACATCACATTCCTGCAGTCTATGCTTGTAATACAAATTAAAAAAAAAGAAAGAAAAAAAGTAGTGATTTTCGTATTTTCCAGAGTGCGTATCTTGCATCTAGTGTCATGCTGTGATCAAAGAAGGCTTTAAAATCCTGGTATAGTGAGCCTCCCATACGCCGGAATCATAGCTCCAGTGTGTTGGCTCTTTAAAGGGAAAGGTTCAGTGTAATGTATAAATCATTTTACAATACTATTGGACTAACAATTTGGTGTAGTTTACCAGTATTACCCAGGAGCTAAGGCCTAAAATGGGCAGTGAAATTGTTAATTAGATGGGACTTTTACTTTTCTAGAATAGAAGTACTGGAAAAGTCAGACAAAATTACATTCACACTACACACTTTTTTTGTTTGTTTGAAAATGAAATTATTCTTGCAAGATAAATGTAGATATAAATAATTATTAGTATTAAAACATGTATCTGCATCCTACAATCACTCACAACAGTTGTAAATGATCAAATATTGACATGAAGCATTTTGATACCAATCATTTAATTATACGTAATTTGATGTTTAATTTGAGAATCGGTTTCATAAATAGCAGCACAAACACTGGCATTTCAAGAGTTGATCTCTGTGGACATTCCCTCTTTTTCCTTCTCTTGCCGCAAGCAGTGGAAACTCCTTTGTTTATGAAGTAAACAAGAAAACAAACCGAGACTCTGCAGGTGTGCCCCATGTGCTATAAGGTAAATATTGTCTTTTTTTGATATTATATAGTTCTATATTTCTTTAAAGATAAGAGATAAAACAAAGTAAAATACGATACAAAATACAGTACAAAATGTCGTACAGCTCAGGACACATGCATGACAATAACAAATGACAAAGACGCGCGCAAACTGAAACTGAAACACGTAGCTTTCAATAGTCACTTGTTAGGTATGAAAAAATATATTCACTTTTTTAAGGTATTGTTTTAGCAATACACACCTGTAAATGAATAAATGCAAGATAGATATGTTTAATGCCATACCGCAAAATATTCCAAGTATAACCATAACATTGATTCTACAACAGCTATATATCAAAAGTCCTATATTACGCAAAACTGACTCCTGTGAGCATTAAGCCATGTTGGAATGTTGTCACCTCATCAAAAACATACTGTACCTTGAATTATGTTTTGTTTCATTCACACGTTTGACTACAGTTTTATTATTAGTCTGTCTACATCTCTAAAGCTCAAAAGCTCTGTTCCCCCTTGTGATATCATGAAGCGGTGTACAGAGTTTAAAAACACGGTGAAGGACGTCCTGTAATACCACATGGCATCACAAGGTGGAACAGTGTTTTCTGTTTTTGAGAAGAACTCACAACAAATATGCAGGATTTGTGCGCTAACATGAATACACAACTCCAAGTATGTTTGCAATGAAGATATAACATTATACCATAAATCAGAACAGTGTAATATGGGCCCTTTAAAGCTTTCTGAACATTATATTCAGGTTTCCTCAGGATAATCGCTTCAAATTCATATGCTTCAGATATTATCCTGAAGGAAAAGACATATGGAAGAACATGTGAAACTTTTTGAGGTGAACCACACAGAATGTTGACTTAGTGACGCAAGCATCCTACATCTTTGAGAACTTGTGGGCTGGGAGTTCTATGATCCTGTTTGCTGCGTGTATCGTCTGCATATCTTTACATCCTACCACGACTTGACCACATGCCAACCCGGGGTGAAACCAGCGCTGGCATAACAAATCACCTCTCCTCTGCCAAGTCCTGGGGTGGGAGGTTTAAACGAACAACTTTACACCCCTGCCACGGAGCAAGAGAAACCCCAAAGGCTGAGGGGTGAGGAGGGAAGGTGGGGAACAGCTTAAGCAGGCAGGAAGCAGCAAGAGAGCCACATAAAGCATGGAACGGCGAAATGAGCGAACAGAAGAGGCTTGATATGATTTCAATGGAATGTTTGTTGACAGTGCTGCGTGGCCCGGGGCTCTGGGATAAATGATTGAAGAGTGCGCCTGTCAGGATTCTGTGGGCTTGTGTTTCTCGGCGCGCTCTTGCTGGAGGGAAGGTAGCAGTGGGCTAATTGACACAGAATTAAGCATGAAACGCACTAAAGCACACGCGCCCGCTTCTGCCAGAGCTGGCCCTTCACCCACAACGGGGCATTTCAACCACAGCAAAGCCACAGATAAGTATCAACACACGCTAGCTAGCATACATGTGTGAATACGTCAGGAAAAGAAAAAACATTCAAATGAAGACAAACATCCAAGCAGATGGCTCACTATTCAATTACACTAAATCAGTAATTCAACATCTGAACACCCACACGTAAGAACAGAGCCAGCGCAGAGGCAGAGAGCAACACAGGGGAGGATATGCAAGGAGTATATAAGCAAATACTGGAGAGTTCTATGGCTGTGACAAATTGCTCCATGAGAAAGTAATCCTTCAAGATTAACAGTGTCGTTGGGTGCCACACCTTGCATATTGTGCTCTAGGGCTGTGATCAGCTGCAGGCTGCGCTCAGATGGCTTTCAACCTGTGCAGACGGGTTTCAGCGTGTCCCGTAAAGAGCTTCTCCGACTATGCCAAGATGAGGAGAAGCCAAATGATCAGCAGGGACAGTGCACGTCAGACATTTATGAGCCAATATAACACTAAAGTATATCGTGGCATCTCTTATATAACCCAAAACAAAATGCAAACACATGTGTAGATGTAACAGCAGCATGTCCCTCAGAAACTAGGCTCCACACAACTTTGATTCTACTCTGAAAAGTTCAGTTCACATTTGATTCAGAGACAGTGTTAGTAAATGGCTAAATCTTGTGCATCCTCTGTGATTGGGTTGAGTGTGGGTCGATTGAGGTTGTGTGGTGTGGACCTTAAGCTGTAAATAAACAGCAGCTCCTGCTGCAGCGCGCCCAGTATCACTGTGGTATACAAGAGGCTGCTCATTAAAACTTGGAGGCGCGACAACAAAAACAACATGACTAAGCAGCGGGGGGCGAGGGGCTAGGCTGCTCTCATGAAGTGAGGAGGGCGGTGTACACGTGGACAGAAGAGCCCCCTTCTCCAGCACCTCTCACTGGAGAAACGCCCTTGTGAAGAGCCTGAGATGGAAGGGAGGCTGTGGGTCAAAGGGCCAACCTCATCCTGCTGACTAGCAGCCAATCAGGAGGTGCCCCTGCACCATCCTGGAGCCAGCCAGGGGGGAGGCAAGAAGGAGGTAAGCCCAGAAAGTGGAAGGGTGGGTGGACTGTGAGGCGGATCCCCAGGGTCAATTATCCCTGAGAAGGAGGTACTGCAGCCAACACTCTGCATCTCATTTGCAAGGCAGCAGCAGAGGTGCACCTGAGCTCGCCTAGTGAGCGTCCTGCCACCACAGCCAGGCAATTAATGTCTCCTCTCAATGACATGTGCAGCTCAGGGTGACACAGGAGGGGCAAGGAGGGGAGAGGAGGGGCAAAGAGGAGTGAGGAGGGGAGGGGCAAGGAGGGGAAAGGAGGGTCAAAGAGGAGTGAGGAGGGGAGAGGAGGGGCAAGGAGGGGAGAGGAGGGGCAATGAGGGGTGAGGAGGGGAGAGTAGGGACAAGGAGGGGAGAGGAGGGGCAAAGAGGGGTGAGGAGGGGAGAGTAGGGACAAGGATGGACGAGAAGGGGTGAAGAGGGGAGAGGAGGGGCAGGATGGGTTGGTCAGAGCAGACACAGGACAGCCTCTTCTCCCTCTGAGACTCATTTCAGGCACAGACACAGACCAATATGGTCAAAGTCAACTCAAAGTGTAAAAGCACACAAAACTGAATATAGCCATACAGCTCAAGGCATTAAGGTTTAAAACTAACTGACAAACAGTTCACCTAGAAAGACCTCCATTTGTTCTACAAACAACAGACAGACCACACCCTGGTTACACTGTAAAGTTCTCTCTAAATATTGTGAGAAACATAAAAGTCATTTGAACATACTTACTTCACACGCATGAACACACATCTCGTCGGCTGACACTGACACTGAGCAGATTTGGAGGTTTACCATCACTTAGCACTTGTCATGTCATGGATGCACATTTAAAGGAAAAAGGAAAGGGAACAAAAGTCAAATATTGAAAATGAACTGAAAAGACAGAAGAAAACATACAAACCCCAACACTGTAAAAAAGAACTCTTGACAAAATATATGCGACTCTATTAACTTCTACAATTTATATAACAAATGTGAAAAAGTCTAATTGTTAGATGATTGTTTCATACAGGCATAGATCAGGGCAGCATAGTGAGCTCACTGCCATGTCATCTGTTATGTAAAACATATTAAAATCTCATTAGGCTTTATAATCAGCTATATATCACCAATGGTGGCCTATTTAACTAATATGTGCAGACTGCTGCTCTGGAGGGAGCATTCAAATGATATTGAAGATATTTGTACAGACCATGTGTTACTTACACTGGGATGTCAGTAAGTGTGTTACCATGTAATCAAGTCCTGACCTTGTGTGTGACCTCATTGCTGCGGGGCATAGCAGCTAGCAAGGCTAACATGAGGCTAATGAGTGCCATTCATTGCATTTGGAGGCAGAGCAGCGCACACACTGCACATATTCAGCAGATCCATCCTTCCGATCACTGCTCCCCGTGCACAGCCTGCAGCCCACAATGAGGCCAGTGTCTGACCATCCGAGACACAAACACGCGCCGCTTTGCTCCTCTGCTCATTCTGCTGCTCACACTCTGGCCTGACACACAGCGGATGAGTGACTGCTTCCTCTGGTCCGCTTCAGCCGACAAGCAGGGCAGAGCGCCGCCATGTCCAGCTGCCACAGAGCGAGAGGGAAAACAACAACAACAACAAGACATGGTGCAACGAAATCTGGATCTTCATATGTCCAAGTGTGGCAACAATAAAGACAACAGGACCAAAAAGTTAAGCAAATATAAACTCAAATTCAACACTTTCAGAAGTTGGCAACAAACTGCAAACCTTCTGTCATCTTAACAAGACTTTCAATCATAAGTAAGGCCATCATGCCAAGAAGTGTTTCAGGTTCAGAGTCAAGGCCGAGTGAGTGGTGCCAGTGTCAATACTTTGGAGCATGTAACCAAGCTCAGGCAAATCTCTGAAATAACAGAAATATAAACACGCCAACAGCTGGGCAGGCTCTGTTAAATCCTTAAGGCCAAAGCACCAGAACATTATTGCCATAAAGCACAATTATGATGATTGCCAAGAAAATGATTTAACTTGAGACAACCCAACCATAGCTGTTAATTTGTAGCACGTGCCTCTCAAATCTCAAATACCAAAATTCTTTTAACATTCAGAACAAAATATATAACTTCTTTTACCTGAGAAAAATTATAGTTCAGTGGTTTAATTGTTGATTCAGTAAAAAAACAGTTCTTTATGTTGTTTTTTACCATGATTGTTTTTGACACAAACAGACCATGAGTCTCTTTGATTGCTTAATCCGCCTGTCAATCACGCCCTTTGAAATCAGGGAGACAGGATATGGCTCTAAATCTATCCACCTTTGTGAAGTTTTGTCAAAGTGTGTGGCTCTGGCTGGTCAGGTTAGCACAGTAGCCTCACAGCAAGACAACACAATAAGTAAAAACCTCCAGCTAAGGTAGTCCTGACCAACTCAAGCTCAAGATCTGAAGATGGGTCACCCGGCACTGCTCATTCCTCGTGACAGGTTACCCCAGCAGCATTGACAGATGGGTCAAATGCAGATGACAAATTTCCCTATGGGGACAATAACATGTATCCATTTCCTGTGTGCGAATGGAAAAAAATCACAACTTCAGGTGTTTGTGATCTATCTATCCAAGATGGAGCAGTGCGCAGCCTTGGTTAGGTGGTGCTTATATTTATTCTCACCCTTTATTTTGTCCATATCCTTTATTCTATCATAGTTTATATTTTACTATTATTGTCTATAGTTTTATGTCGCACCATATCACTAAAACACTTTCCTAGTTTATGAATTTTGTTCACGACTATGCTAATAAAACTTTTCCTTATTCTGATTCACAACAGCATTCTTACATGTCTTAAAAAGATGGTTGCATTAGATGGGAAAACAGAAATTTGGACCTAGAAACATGAAACATGACTTGGCATACCACTAGCATTTTAGGAAGCCAGAACCTCATAAGGTTTGGGGAATTTGTTTCGTCTATGTAAACAACTAAATGTAATGTTAACAAAAGAGTGATGATCGCAAATGTAGTCAATGAGTAAGTAGCGGAGTCAGGGGGGAGAGAGAGGGGTGTGTGTGCTACTTTTGACACACACACACATGCACACACACATACACACACTAACAGGCGGGCACGCTGGCTTCTGACAGTGGCAGAGTTATCACGGCGAGGTGAATATTAGCCCCCCGGGACTTCATTTACCTCCAACATATTCACGGAGTTTCCCTGTGTTTTACTGCACCTCATAATCCCAGCCACCAGCACTCATATCACCATATCACACACTATTTTTATGTCCACGCCTGTTGTCCCCGGTTATTATTGAGATCATTATGGGATGTGGGTAGTGTAGTACTACTCAGACCCCCTCCTCGCAACCTGGCCCCCCCTTCCCCTCTTCCCCCCAACCCGCCTCGATGCTAGGTGCGTTTTTGTTGTGAATTCTCGGGACCCCACGTGAATGGCCCCTCCGTATACAGCGTGCGCGCCAATGTAAACAATAATAAGAGCTTTTGTGTCACGGTGATTGTAATTCTCTTGTTGGTATTTAGCTGGAAAAGGTCGCTGATGGACTTCTTTTGTTGTGGCGTTTGAGCTAGCTTTTTGCCTATTGTGTTAACACGTCATTAAAAATTGAGGGGAGGTAAGGCAGGAGACCCGAGGAGATGCATATGTTTAGAAAGCATTATTATTATTATTAAAAAATCATGTTTGTCTCCCAAATTGAGAGTGACTCGTGCCACAATATCGGTAATTAGATAAATTATTGATGGGCGAGCGGGTGGGCTGGAGTAAGGACGGTCCAGGGTTGAAATGGAATTGCCAGACCAAATTACTGTCTTATTCCAAGAGTGGCCCCATTAGGCTTGTCACTTAGACCAAATGGCTGTACTAATAAAACGCCAACTAGCACTTAACCAGCCTTAATTAATAGTAAGATGATTAATATTTTAATTGCAGCAGATTAAATATTGCGTGGCGTGTCCCATGTGCGTTTCTTTCAAATGTCAGGCATGTTATGTTTCACGGGTTGCGCGGTGACAGAGCATAGGGTTTGTGTAGAGCAGAGCTGCCTTCTCAGTTTCAGTATGAATATGTATAGGTATTAATATTCAAGAAATTATGAGTACGCCAGGCATCGCTGTAATAAGCAGGATTACATGTGGAACAATATTGTCACTCAAGCTAATGATTGGGAATAATAAATGGGGTTTGTCATAGGCTGCGGGTTTGAATGTGATGTAGATTTGTTTTTGTTTTTACAATTAGTAAAACTACAACTTATTTTTAACACAACTCATCACCAGTAAAATGGAAACAACATAGGCCTACTGTATGCACTCAAAGCAAAGTTGAAAATGTAACTGTAACTACTTATGGCACCATAAAATCATTCATTGCAATTACATAGACATTGGCTCCTCTCAATTTACACATCGTTATGGCCATTGTGCCCTTTGGCAAGACCACAGTACGCAACAATACAATATACAAAACCGTATAGGCCTATTGTAAGCATTCAAAGTTATAAAATCAACAATTCTGCAGTTAAACCGAAATGGCTTCTGTCATTTTACACATTGCCATTGTGCCCTTTGGCAAGACCCTCTCCGACTACAGTACACAGAGGCATTTATTTGAAAAAAAAATTAGAAATGCTGATACTCAGAAAAGGGAAAAACTTAGGGATTAAAAAATAAAAATGAAAGGTCCTACTGTATATTATGCAAAATGATATCTTGTGATCTTTAAGATATGTTAGAATGATGTTACCTCACAAAAAAAAAAAAAAAAAAAAACATACCCAGAGTTGTGTTTTGTTTCATTCACACATTTTTCAAATTTTTGAGTAATCCTTTATCATTAGTCTGTATATATCTCTAAAACTAAAATGGTGTGTTCCACGTTGTGATGTCAAGAAGTGATAGTTTTCAAGATAAAAGCTGCCTTTTACCTTCAGTCCAGGAGAAATGGGCAATCCCAGAGCTGAAATAATCCAAATGATTCTAGTGAAGGTGTCTGGAGTTTAAAAACACAGTGGAGCACTTCCTGTATCACCGCATGACATCACAAGGTAGAACAGAGTGTTTTCTGTTTGAGAGAAAAACTCAGCCTAAATCTGCCGGGTTTGTGTGTTCAACATGTGTGAATGAAACAAAACACAACTCCATGCATGTTTGTGATGAAGAAAAAACACTATGACATCAGAAAATAATAATATGGGCCCTTTAAATTTACACATATTCTTTGATATACTGTAAAGATAGAATGTATAAAGTATCTACAATGGTACAAGGTTAAGGTTAATTAAGTTTTCCCATCCTAACATGTTAATTAGATCTGTGTACCTTTCTCTATTGAGGGGACTCCCACCTAGTGCAGTCTCCCAAGGGCCCTAATATACGACCAACTATACAGTAGAGCCAGCGCTTTAAGGCACCTGCAATAACAAGTGACTATCCCTCTTCTACTAATACCCATCAACCCCTTCTCTCAGGAGGGCAGCGTGTCTCCCATAACCCAACATGAATAAAACAAGTTGTTATTCTTTTCTAGATAAACACCCTCCAAGTGCCCGCAAACCAGAGGGGGACGGTGGATCTCCTCCAGCTATAGCCGAAAAGATGGGCTCCCCAGACGCTCACTGGGCGCACAGAAGTGGCCCTCCTCTGTACAAAGTGTCTGCTGTAGCCACTGGCGCAGGATGCTTCTATAGTTAGCACAAAAACAACATCCAAACACCTTCTGAGGGGCTGCTAAAGGTTTGAACAAAGACCATTATTCATTCACTTTGTCGATTCTTTTTATTAATCATATTCCCATTGGTGAGTCGAGCTGTTAGCTCACTGGCAACTACTTGATTTCTGTTTAAAAGCTAGCTAGGGCATAGATTTGGCATTTTCTAGGGTTTTTAGTTAATTTAACTGTATGTAAGATTTGTTTTTAAATTCCATAAGCATGACCTATCCTTGTCCTCAGATATGAGGTAAAGATATTAAAATCAAATATAGCTTTTTTTGATTAAATTCTAATGCTGGTTTATTCTTTATTATAAACCACCAGACATGATGGTCAAGTTGTTCTAATTTGATGTTTTGCTTCTCAAGAGCATTATCACAAAGCAGTAAGAGCCTCATAAGAGTGTCTCATTTGAGTTGCCATTTTCAATGCTGGAATCCAGTTGGTTTGAACCTAAAAATAATCTCTTTGATCTAAACCCCAGAACCTGCAGACAATCATTAGTCAGTGCTAATGCAG
The DNA here is from genome assembly GCF_026225935.1 of Boleophthalmus pectinirostris. Classification (NCBI taxonomy): domain Eukaryota; kingdom Metazoa; phylum Chordata; class Actinopteri; order Gobiiformes; family Gobiidae; genus Boleophthalmus; species Boleophthalmus pectinirostris. The sequence goes on along the minus strand of NW_026571447.1, from coordinate 13,112,390 downwards.
CCTCTGCAGCTCAGTGAGTGAATTCTGGTGGTTCTGAGTGTTCACATGAGGCATGTCCTTGTATGTATGCTCTATCTGCAGTTTAAGACACAGGTAACTCAGGTGATTTAAGAATACAGGCTACATACAGTTCATTTATATATAAAATAATGTGTGTGGAAAAAAAATCTTCCTTCACTAAGAACCATGAATTCAGTGTCTGTTTCAAGCAACTTGACACATCATAATTAGTTTGCTGATAGAGAAACTTTCTGATTTCAAATTCTCAGACCACATGCTCAACCATGAATTATATCAAATAATCCACAAATATCCAACATCATTATAAAATAAAAGTTTAATAACAGAATATGGTACTTTTAATGAACAGAAAAACCAATGAAAGAAAACATATCCTCTTTGGCAGTCATGGCCATTTCCGTGTCCCTTCACATTACATTGAGCCTGCAGGATGTCATGGCTGGTAAGTGTATCATTAGGAAGAATCACTTGGGCCCAGATTTGACAAAGCGTTTGGGAAGGTGTATATTAGCCGATGGAAAAGGTTAAGCGCACTAAAATGAGAGAGGAAATGTGGCGGACAAATTGAGAAATTAGCAACGTGCGTGTGGGGAGGGTCTCCTAGGACCGGGCGCTGAGGCGAGACCTATTACGGCACATGGCACCAGGCAGCTGGGTGGTAATTATCATCATGTGTTTAGCAAGGCACACTTATGCAGACCAGCGTACATATATGGCCCATTTAGCTTAGATGAGTGGGGGGATGTGAAGTACACTCTTACCAGTAGGTAGCTCCGCCCTCCGCTGGGTCCTAGGCTGACTTTGCAGGTGTGACCTGGGCTGCATCGCCTGGGTGGGTGGGGTGCCAGCGCGGTGAACGGGTGCCACGCTCTGTCCTTGGGGAGGAGGAGACACTGACCCCGTGAAGATCCAGCTGGAGCCTGTTGAGGAGAAGCCCAGATGTGAGACTTGTGCGTTTACAGTGATAATGTTAATGTGTGTGTGAGTGTGTGTGTGTGTGTGCCCACCAAACAGCTGGCTCCTACCATCTGCTGCTGCTGCTCCACGCCGCACCAAGTCTGTATGCTCTGCACGTGGGCTTTCCTCAAGACGATTACAGCCAGGCGTGTAATATCAGAATGATTACAAAATATATGTCTACACAAAAGGAAACTTTGACACTGTTTTATGCGTTTTATTGGATTGTCAAAAGGTAAGTAGATGTTGGCCTATTAACTTTGACAAACACTTATAGAACACATATAACATTTTACAAAAGCTACTACCTGTGAATGTACAATTTTAATAAGCGCAAATATTTGCATTTAAATCAACTGCAAAGTCAAAGCTTGTTATAGGCAAAGGAACAACATTTCCATAGAGAGAAGCAGGTGGAGCATCCTTCATCATTTGTGGACAGGTGTTTTTTCAGTTCAATATAAACACCCAAAATGAAAAACAAACAACATCTAATAACATTTAATCAATTTTCTGGCTAAAAGGTTACACAATAGTACTTTAAACAATGGGTAAACAAAACTGTAAGAGCATACTTTACATGTTATGCTTGTCTATATGACTAGAAAGTTGTTGCTATTTATTAAAGGGCCTATATTAACACAAAACTGACACTTGTGAGATTTAAACCATGTTATAATAATGTTACCTTCTTAAAAACATACCTGGTGTTGTGTTTTGTAATCTCTAATTATTTGGCTACATCTCCAAAGCTCCAAAATTTCTGTTCCATCTTGTTATGTTATGTCAAGTAGCAGTTTTCAAGTTCACAGCTACCTTTTAGTTTAGTTCAGTAGAGATTGGCAATTGCAGAGCTGATATTATTCAAATGATTCTAGTGAAGGTGTATGGAGTTTAAAAACAGTGGAGCACCTCCTGTATTGCCACCACAAGATTTTGGAATGTGTTTTCAGTTTGTGAGAAGAACTCAGTCTAAATATGCAGGGTTTGTGTATTAAAGATGTATAAATGAAACTAAAAACCAAACTTCATGTATGTTTGTGATGAGGAAACAAAATTATAACCGATCAGAAAATAGTGCAATATAGGACCTTTAAATGTAAAGTAACTACTGACTTGAGACCTCAGTGTTCATGAGGTCCTTCCATTGCCTGCATTAAAAAAAACAACAACTTCTCATTTCTTTTTGAAGGAATATTACAAATGTACGATTCTTTGAAAGCTTAACCTTAACCATGTAGCGCACGTTAGCTTCTCCCTTTGGTTGTTAATCTTTGGCTTGGAGCAATCGAACAGACTAGGGGGGAAAAGAGCTGTGGATCGGGGGGTTGTGGGGGGTTAGTATGCTAAAATCTACCCAAAACAAGGCACTGGAGACATATGCTTGTGCTGTTAATTAGGGAGCCCATATTACAAGATAAATCAGAGATGGAGGAAAGCTTGTGAGGAGCGGGAGACGAGGGAGGAGGCGGGCTGAGACAGTGTTGATTTGAGCAGGGCCTGGGGGCAGCCTGGGGGGCCAGAGAGGGGAATGATAGACTGGCTAACCAAGCACTGATCAGACTACTGCTACTGGTCCATGTACTGTGCTTTTCATCAATATAGGGAACAAGTGCAGTGGCAAGTAAGTCAGTTAGGCACTCACTTAAGAGCTTTGAAGTGCGCATCAAACCGTCAGTGTCACACGCTTTTACCAAAATCAATTATGCATTTTCAAGTGTTAATGGATCAAGTGTATTTCATAGATGAAAAAGTGGGCTCTAAAGAATTCTATGCAACAAGCTTTGTCTCTGTGGTTTAAATTCAAGGAGCAGGCTAATTTTGTGACATGAGTGAGCAATTTTGAAGACATCATTGTGACAGAAAATGACACTGGAAGAAAATGTTTCAAAGGCTGTCATCAGGACATTGTTTGGAATGTTTTAACTGCCATCCAGAAGTCATTTTCAATCAGAAGGTACTGGTTTGAAAAGCTTGAACTTTATACTGCTCTGAAATTTTAAACGCATCATCCTGATATGGTAAGGCAATGTAAATGTTATTGTCCCCAAGGAAATTTGTCCTCTGCATTTGACCCATCCTTCTATGTCACTACCTGGAGCAGGGAGTGTCACAGTGGAGAGCCCAAGAACCCATCTCCAGACCCTGAGCAAGACTTGGTCAGGACTACCTTAGCTGGAGGATTTTGCCTGTTGTGTGTTTTTGGGTTGATGGAGAAACCAAAGTGCCTGGAGGAAACCGACCATGGGGAGAAACATACAAACTCCACAAAAAGCCCTGTGTGTTAGCTATTGTCATGTACCTTAGTCATCAAATGGTGAGTAATGTCCCTCAGGGTTGTAGGCATACATTTATTTGGCAGTCAATTCTAGAAATTAATCAGTATGTCAGTTGTTTCCTAGAAATGATTCTTTCCAGGCAGCAACAGGTAGACTTCATGGTGCTGCAGGATTGCACTCAAACTCTAGATAATTAATGAGCTAAGTTTTTTTTTTATATTTATCTTTATAAAGGTGCACCATGCAACCTGTGTCTCTTCTAGGAGATGTTTTTGTCTAAAATGTTCAACAGTATGGCATTATACCAACTTCATCCATCTTGTGTTTAGTCAATTACAGGTGTTGTAATGCAAATCAAAATAAAATAAAAATCTTTGCAGGTGTAATCAGCTTGTTTCGTGTATGCCGTCAGTGAGAGGATACAGAACATCAGTGTCAAAAACATCTATAAAACACAACTCAACACAACTGTGCTCTTCATCCACAAGTAACATGCAAAAATGTCATTAATTACTGTACAAAAAGTATTAGAATTACAGAACTACAGATATCTTGAAGACACACATTCACAAACAACTACAATACTTCCAGTCACCCAAACAGGCTTCATGTTAGCCACAGAACAGTGATGAAAAATGGCGTTGAGCTACCTCCCCAAATCCTCAAAGTGTGTCCGCGGCGACAAAAGTAAGTAATGTGTAATGGGAGTGAAGCGGAGGAGTGCGTCTCTGCTAATGCTTCCAGATCCTGCTGTTTGGGCCGAGGAAGACAGCGCTGGAGGGAGGAAGAGCACACAGGCGGACAGCAGAAGGTGTCGAAACAAGGCGCTCTGTGTGGGCCCCATTATTTCTACTCCCCATTCTCTTTTCCCCCTCTTTCCTTTTGAAGACGGCGGGATTTTTCTCCTCCTCCCTGACATAAAAGTAAACAACGTTGCCTGCAGGCACAATTTTCCAGGCAACACAATAAAATGTGCAGTGAATTTATGATGGTCATCCATTAGCTCTTACCAAGGAAACATCACCCGTATCTGTCGTCCATCATTATAATAGAGGGTTAATGCACTGAATTTACATAAAAAAGTCATATTGTCTGCATGAATTATTTACACCCTCAGCTGTTTTTTCCAATTTCGCGTTTTTTTCTCCCCTGCTCCGTCCTCTGGATCGTGGCGAGAGGGGTTTGCGTCCAGATTCTTGGGGAGAAAATCTGACAGTAAATTCAGCCGTGAGGTGATTCTGCGGAGGCCACCTCTCCGTACCAATATTTCTCTCCCTCCCTCCCTGCCTCGTACATTACTCTTCGCACTCCCCCATTTGTGTCGGGGGCTGGGGACAGTGAGCTGGGGGCTTTGTGATGGCTTGTTTATGACCCTCTGGTTGTTATACAGTCACTAAAATCCTTCACCAGCCTCCCAGATTCACTTGTAAACCTATTTTATTACAATATGAACTTTGACTGCAGCCCATGTGGACAAATAGAAATGTCAAACTCAGTTTGACGGGTTGCCATGACATGGATAATTAGCTGATTCATTCATCTAAAATGGGTTTATGGGGGGAAAAAATCAAATGATCTTACTAAATTTGTACTTGAATATAAAAGATTAAATAAGAAAACCATTAAGATAATCTTTATTAGTCCCCCAATGAGGAATTTCCAACATTGCAATGCCAAGTTCAAGATCATCAGGAGAATAGAAAGATGCAATCAAAAATCAAAATAATACATGATCTTACCAGTAGATGTGAAAACTGTTACCCCTCCCCTCTCCCCTCACCTGTCCTTTGTTCAGACTCACCTGTGCTCTCCGTCTCATTCTGTCAAACCAAAGCTGGCTCACTATCAGACAGAAGTCATGTAGACAGCAGCTAGTGGTGATATGTGAAAATACAACAGAGCTGTGTCGGTCAGTCTAATTATGGATGGTAGCTTTAAATCTAATCAATCTAGAATATTAGAAATACTTTGAATATAGGCACTGTGGAAGTAGAGTAAAAAATATCGGTATAAATAAGTTAAGATTGTACTGTGAATGGGTATATAAACACTGTCATATATTGCACAAAGGTAAAATTACAAGGTAGTAAACCAAAAGCAAAATGCATATTCAACATCCGCTCTACAGTTTGACAGACATTTTCAAGTACAGATAAGAGTCCATTCAAACCCAGTCAATGGTTATCTCCCCTCCTCCTAATTCTTTAGCGGTTAATCTGATAGAACTCACACATGATTGCTGGGGCTTACAGTAAGTGAATTATGCTGCTATCACACTGCTGTAATGAAGGCTTGTACGCACGGGCTGCTAACAGTTTGCCTCTCAGACCCAGGGGGAGAGCCTCGGTGATTGAGCAATTATGACAAGCTCAATTACTGTCATCATATTATCACTGCTAATCCAGGCCCTCCACGCTGCATGTGTCTCTTCTTCTTCTACTGCCCCGATCGCGCCGTCTTTTCCCCCTGTCAAAGAGGTGAGCAAGCGATGTCGCCCCAACCGCTGACTCTAACCCGAACAAGCTCAAATATGTCAATCTACCGGTGGCTGTCTCTTTGCTATGCTATCGTAACACCAAGTCTCCGGGATGGATGTCTTAATTTTTTGTAATTTGGCTTGACAGTGCCACAGGCGTCAAAGCGTCGCTAGCATGGATTTGCGGTGCAGCCGTGACAGAGAGCAGTTCTGGTGAGTTATCTGATATGGCTAACGTGCTAAGTGACGATCACAGGGCTAGCAGGAGTGGTGTGGTGCAAAGTGGAGATTAATGGAGGGATGTGACAGGGGAAAAAGTGGAATAAAAAGAGAAAAATTGCTAAGATGAAACAGATCAGGTTTGATAAATAGCAACAGGAGAATTGGGGTCGTTAGTGAGAGTAATGTGGGAGATGTCAAATGGACACAGGCGTTGCAGCAGGTTGTAAATGGGATTGCTTTGATTTGCTAGATTTGTGCCGAAAGACCTTTAAAGATTTTTTTTGAAAAGCAACAAATAAAAAAGTTCCAGGGTTCATATATTTCACAATCTTTCAGAATTGCATGGCCTGGTGGAGAGGGTTGACAATGGCTATCTTTGTAACAACAAATTTGGCTGCGTATCATCATTTAAAGAAGAACTAAACACCTAAACTCTGCCCACAAATAGAGCTGCTAACTTGGGAAATGCCTGGAGGAATAAAAAGGATCCCATAAAGGTCCCCATAAGGTCCTATATTACACAAAACTAACACCTGAGAGATTTAAGCCATGTTATGTTACCTGGAGTTGTGTTTTGTTTCAATCACACGTGTTTGAGTAACCATTTATTATTAGTCTGTATACATCTCGACAGCTCAAAATACTCTGTTGAACTTTGTGATGTCATGAAATGGTAGTTTTTAAGTTAACTTTGACCTCTAGTTCAGTAAAGATTCACAATTCCAGGGCTAAAATGATTCAAATGATTCTAGTGAAGATGTACTGAGTTTAAAAACACAGTGGAGCGCTTCCTGTATCACAAGATGTTTGCTGTTTGAGAGAAAAGCTCAGCCTAAATAAGCAGAGTTTGTGTGTTAAACATGTGTGAATGAAACAAAACACAACTCCGGGTATGTTTGTGATTAGAACAACATACGTATATAACAATAACAATATAATATAGATCAGAAAATTGTGTAATATGGGTCCTTAAACTCCACTCCTACAGCCAAGTGTTTGTAATCAGAAATTCATGGCTGTAATCAGGACAGTCTTTTGTGATGTCACCAACTACTTTTACATTACAGTGGTATCTGAACTGAGCACACGTTCGGTTTTAGACTACTTTGACCAGAAATCTACAAATGTGCCCAGTTCCACTTTGAAATCTATCAAATCATTTTGACACTGACTTGGATATGCAACCTCAAAAAGACTTTCAAAGATTATATGAAAAAGTCTTACATTTATAGCAACAAAACATGAAAATAAAAATTTATGAAATACATGTATCTACTTGGATATCCACCAAATTGTCAACTGTCAACCATCATTCTGACCATTTCTCTTTCCACCTAAGTCCCCCCATAACCGTCCACTCTCAACATCTGTAATTGTAAAAAAAACACAAACAAACAAACAAAAACAACAACAGCAACAAAAACAGTTTATTATTTTATTATTCTGTTTTAGTATTTAAAAAAAACAGATTTTGACCTCTATTTCCAATATTTAATTTAACGTGTATTTCAAATAATACCAATTAGAAAACAGTCTCGGTGCCTATTATTTTGATATTTTATTCTCTCTGGTTTATATGCCCCAGAAGTTATGCTGCTTAGTGTACCGTGTATGAATTCAGTGTCAATTGAACAAAGGGGAGTTTGTCACCTAACTACTACATGTTTCTCATCAAGGAGTTCAACAATTACTTTCTTAGACAAGAAAGTAAATGTGTCACTATAATAGAAAAATCTTTGTACACAAATTTTTTCAAATAAGTCCTTCTAGCAGCATAACGTCCGGGGCATATAAACCGGAGAGAACAAAATATCATTATTGAAATAGGCACGATGGCTGTTTTTTGAAATTCAAGATATATAGAAAAAGTCAAAATTATAGACTCTATGTTTCTATAAAAACTCTATGAAATAAGTGATTTACCTAGGAGAGTTAGATAAGAGCTTCTTCCTACTTGGACATCCACCAGTCAACTGTCAACCATCACTCTAACAACCTTTCTTTCTGCAAACTCCATTCAGACTGACACTAGCAAGCCTCAAAAAGAAATTCTAGATTATATGAGAAAGTCCAGTTTATAGAAGGACAACATGAAAATAAAAATTCTTGCTTGAAACTGTGGGCCTTGCGTATTCCTACTTGGGCATCCACCGATCGACTTTCAATCATGACCATTTCAATACAATTCAGTGCAATATAGTAGTATTGTATACCAAGGTATATCTATATATTCATCAGTTCAATGACAGATATACAGACGTACAACCTTTCATTCTGTTGCGCTAACTCAGAGATCCAGAAACAACCAAGAGTTACACATATGACACGCTAACTCTACTCAGATTGACGCTAGCAAGCCTCAGGATCCAACCCACAATCCTTCACTCGCTGTACGCCTCGCATTACCATCAAATAATAAAAAACACATGAAGCAAAACAGCCAGCAGTGTCCGGGGGAGCCTTGGGGGATACTTGTACTGCTCTGGGATTGACACGGGTCAGTCAAACAGATGCAGATAAAGACAATGGAGCATAAGTCCAAGCCAAATCGCTGTGAGCTGGTATTTTGTAGATACAAGACTTCAGCGTTGCGTTGTGAAGCTGGAGGTGTGCTGAGAAGGTGAGTTGGATCAATGTTTGCGAAGCCCGTGGTCTAACCTGTTCTCATCCATATAACATCTCTTTACAGCAGCAGCTCCTGTAGCAGTTGCCAGTCTCCTTGTTTATTCCTCACGCCGATGGAGCTCTCCAGAGGGGCCTGATCCCTGCTTGCCTCTGGGTTGCTAGCTCAGTGCTGCTAAGGAGATGGGGATTACAGAGGTCGGATAGACGCACCACCTCCACAGACCTGATCTGCCCCGAATCGATCGCTGTCCACTTTGTCAGAGGAAGGAGGAGTGAAGGCCAGAGCGGAAGACCTGTTGAGGCGGGAGGTGAGGGAGTGACCCGCTGCGGATTCTCGGAAAATGGAGTAAATAAGAGTTGTTTGTGAGAGGTTGGAGATGGGTGAGGAGGGGCTGTCAAGTAAAAGGTGCACTAAGTTTTTGGTTGGGGGTCCGTCACCTGCTTATTTCTATGGATATATCGTTTCTCTGCCTGGAATGTTCTACAGTGTGACATTAATCAGCTCTACCTTACATTTATTCAATTGCAGGTGATTTTACAGCTCAAAAATACCAGGAAAAACAGGCATTCTGACTGTGAGCAGGGTTGCCTCTGTATAGAACTTACCTGTAACTTGGTCTGATTTGGTTTCCATGGAGATAAAAATATTTAATACCGCACTGTGAAGCATTCCAGACAAAGTAATAACATCTTCATGGAGCATTTGATGGACACTCCACCAGAAAAGTTACACAATGCAGCTTTAAACTAATTTATAGAATCATCTTAAGTAAATATATATAGACATGCAAATGTAATTGATGCCATTGATTAGATTTCATTTGAAGCTCAACTTAAAGGTTGTATATTATGCAAAATTGACTTTAGTTCAGTAGACATTGGGAATTCTAGGGCTGAAATTAGCCAAATGTTTCTAATGCAGGTGTATGAAGTTTAAAAACACAGTGGAGGACTGGAGTGTTTTCTCATGCAGTATCTGTCTGTTAAACGTGTGAATGAAACAAAACATAACTCCAGATATGTTTTTGATGAGAAAACAACATTATAACACCAGACAATAGTGTAATATGGAGCCTTTAAATTTTAATTAGTTTGCAAATGTCTTTTAACAGTATCTGCAGTCAGTAAATACAAACCTATTTTGGCAGTCAGACTAGAGGTAAAGTGACAATCGCAGAGTAAGTGGGGCCCTTCTGTGTGGAGTTTGCATGTTCTCCCTGTACTTCTATCCAAAAACCCGGTTGAAGATATGGAGAAGGGTTTGATTAATCTGAGGCAAAATCCTATAAATGCCAAACTGTAAAAATAATAAGCAGTGTCTATTCATATAATGTCAAATGTAGCATGTCATGATTTTTTGAATTCTGAAGATATATCACTACAGAGAAATATTGTGATAAACGATAATACGATAATATTGAAATTAGCAAGCACCAAGCAGGAAAATCCCAGTAAACCAACTTTTAAATATACAGTATCATTAAAAGGCCTGAGCTTCAACAAATAAATAGCAGGATAAATCAATAATGAGTCATAAAACATATTTATTCTACCCTCTACAGTTCAGATCTTCTCATAATACAGAAAAATAGCTAAAATACTCCCACTATTGCAAAGAAATTGTATATTCGATAAATACTGATCTCCAAAAATTATTGCATTATCATATAGGATGGGGAATTAGCTAAGGATGCAAATTAGCTTTGGCTACAATCGTGCATATTTACAAGTACATGTTTTTTTTTCTTTTGCATTATCTTGCTTTTTTAATATGAATTGTCTCTTTAATAAATACAAATGTATTGAAAGATAAGTCAATATAGTAATTATCGTGACAGGTCCAGTCAAATGTTCTTTACAGCCAAAAACTCCTCAGAAGCTTCTACACTGATAGCTACTTTGAGAGAAGTTGCCAGAAAAGTAAACTAATCACTCACTTTGAAACAAAGTATGCCATGATGCTGAGAAGTGCTGAGAAGAATCCAGGCGGGTCAGCTTACTGTACAAATAGGGTGGCAAACAAATTTGCATGACAAAATTAAAAATCAATGCATTCCAGCTCACCTAATGACCAATCTCCCCAGCGCTGCTCCTGGCTCTCATTAACATTCTGGGAGGTTCAGGAGAAAATGTTAGAGCAAAGCATTAATCTCTCTCAGCAAAAAAGCTTGTATCTTCTGACAGGTGGGTCAAAGTTGCCGTTTAATCTAGCCCATAATTTCTGAAATGTGCTGACAGAGTGTATTTTAATACATTCAAACATGGCTCACCGCGCAAAACACCTCAACAGGAAGCATGTGTCCCCACTACGGACTTACGGCGCAGGTAAATATGAAATGAATATGAGAAAAATATGGAAAAACTATACTGAACACTGGCAATGAAAAAGGAATGTACACCGCTTGTTGGATGGGTTAAAGTTGGGGCACTGTGAATGAAGAAAGTAGGTATTTAAAGCTAGTTCCAAGCTTACAAAAACCCTTAAATATATGAGTATTCAAACACACGAATTTTCTGGGTACGTGAACAGCCTTTTCTAATGGGGAAGAGAAACAGGGGGCATCACCAACTCACAGCCAATCAGACGCACATCATAGTCACAGTATCCTTAACTGCATACTTGTTTCTCACTATGTGCAATTGCTACTTCATAAGCAAAAAACAACATTCTTTATAGGTAACAGTAGTTCAGCTGGTAGAGTTTGTACACTGATCCGAAGATTGCTGGTGCGATTCCAGCTCCCACATATGAATACTGTTGTTGTGTCCTTGGGTAAGACACTCAAACCTCCTCGCCCCCAGTGTCTGTGTAATTTGGTGTGTGAATCTGTGAGTGAATGGGTGAGTAGTTCCTTGATGTAAAGGTTTGAGTGCAGTGAAGGTGGAAAAGCGCTATATAAAAATGTGATACTTTAACATTTACCATTTATTTTCTGACACCTTAATAGCAACAAACTAAGAAAAACAAGATAAAACATGACGGTAATTTCACAAAAAAATAACCAGATATTAAAGGATCACCGTCATCTCTGAACTGGCTGGGGTAAAGAACGTGGAAGGGTGTTACAAAGCTGCTATTTGGCGATATTTGTATTGTAGTTTTGGCTCAGGCGTGTTACAGCAGACCTGCTATCTAGTTGAACTGTGAGCACCTGCACATGTCTCATGTATTTACGAGCTGGATGGCCTGCACTTGACTTTATTGCCCATTGGCAGAAAGGTGCCGTCAGAGGTGCCTCGGTGCTGGCCTATTGAAAAATGTGGCCCTTACCTCTTGGCCAGCCTGGTGGAAATAATATCACTCACACTGAGGGATCACGGTGTCAGGGTCAATTGTCCTGCAAAAGACAGGGGAGATGGGAGACACTTATTGATTTTTCATTTTGTTGGGGTAAGCAAGCATGTTGAGGCCGGCCGCGCGTGCAATGAGGCAGAGACAATGTGCTGGAGCGCTCTTTCAGCCTGTCACACCAAAGCCACGCCAGCTCCGAAACAATTATCGCAAAAATAACATGAAAAGTCTGCAAATGTGAGCTAGCACATTCAAACTGACTGCAGGAAGCACGCCATCCGCTTCCATGATGAATGAGGAGTTTTTGGCATGGAGCGCAAAGGGAGAGACATGCCAGCGTCAGCCCAGAGAGGGGTGAGCCGGGGCGGGCAGAGGAGCGGCACAGGGCTTGCACAGGGTGGAAGTGCTAACGCCTGTCAAATACATTAGACTGTGCTCCAGGACATAGACACATCCCAGCAGTCCAGCCTCCTGCCCAACAGCTACAAACTATGAATACATCAGGACTGGGGAATTTCCAAAGATCATATTTAAGACTTTTTCAGGATATTATGTATAGTATAACAGATTAAGTGTACACTGAAAAGTAATACCAGAGAGTAATACCAAAGAGCAATTTATAGCTTGCAACAATCAGGGTAACATTCACACAGATGGTATTTTTATATATAATGCTGTATTTGATATGGTTTAATACATTTTTCTATTGCACCACCTGCATTTTTATTAAGGATGCACGAATCCGATACTGGAATTGGATATCAGTGTTGATACAGAAAAAAATTACTGGATCAGATATCAGCTTCCAAATATTTGTTCAGGAGATTTTCTGATTGAGCCTAAAAATGTATCTAATAAAACTTTGTATTTGCTGATCATAGTTGGCTCAGAAAGTCTCATAATGTTAGAATTTTTACTTATGCAAAGCTGTTCAGTTGTTACTTGTGGGATAAATAACAGCTACATAACACATTTCGATCAGGTTTGTCACATTATTTTAAAGAAGATAAATGCTGTTTTCAGTCTCTCAGCACATTGGCGGATACTTAAAGCTGTAGAATCAACATCGGTATCGGAACTAAAAAGCTGGATCAGTGCATCCTTAATTTTCAGGCAGTAAAATCTGTCTATAACCACTGAATTTAAAGAGAAATAATCTATTTGTTTATTATATGGTGTTGTCTTCTTACCAAAGACACAAACATGTGGTTGAATTTGTTATTCCAATGATGATTACGCCAGTAGATGAGAAAGCATTCGCCCACTGACCAAAAAGCTGATGGTTCAATCCCCATCTACAAGTACAAATTGCCCTGACCTTGAGCAAGACACTTCTCCCTCTGTGTATATGTCTAAATAGCCAAATTAAAATTCTCAACATTAATATACCACAACTTTGTATTTTCAATAATTACTGATTTATACTTTTCCAAATGCTTTTCACAACTGAAAAAGTCCAACTATTTTCAAAACACGACCCAAATCGCACCTCCTGAGCAGTGTTTACTTCACCCATCCAAAGCATCTCATCAAAACACAATGTATTTGATAAGCAACACAAGTGATTCCTAACCCACGCCATAGAGCTGTGTCCTCTTTGACATTGCATTGGGGACAGTCACAGCACTTGGGGTCACGACCTCTTCAGACCTTTATATTTGTCCCTGTTGGTTGGACAAAACAAAACGTCTACAAGTTATTCCAGAGCATGGCGTGGCTGCTGGCTGAATATACATCGGCGGGTTGAGGTCTGGGCGCTATTGTGAATGGTGTACCTCATTTGCAAAGGCTAGCGTCTGGTCAGTGGTCCGAGGCGTGACAGACGTGGAGAGGTGGAGAGCACTGCGGTCAGATACTCACCTCGATAAATGATACAAGGCTCTGTCCAGCCCCTCTTCTGTGGAGAGGTCGGAGTGGAGAGAGGGCAAAATGATGCTTCTGCTGTTTTCTACAAGAGAGGAAAAATACCGGTTTTACGGGAGGAAACTCAATACAAAAAGAAAAATCTTGCCAAGTTAAAGGTGCATCATTTAGCTTTTTGGTTGGGGTCCGTCATCTCTTTGTTTCATGTCATTGCTCCGACTAGAATGTTCCACAATATGACATTAAACAGCTCTAACTTAAATTTATTCAATTGCAGAGGGTTTTATAGCTCAAAAATACCTGGAAAAACAGGCATTCTGACTGTGAGCGGGGTTGCCTCTCCTCAGATATGACTTGTAACTTGGTTTAGTTTGGTCTCCATGAAAATAGAACGATTTAATACCATACTGTGAAACATTCCAGACAAAGCAATGACATCTCCATAGAGAAAAGCATTTGACAGACACTCCACCAGAAAAGTCAATGCACTTTTAAATATATGTTGACTGAAGGCTTTTAGATGTTGTTAAATATGTTCTATTATTGACTAAATCAAACTCAAATATGGGGCTTTCTTTGTGACAAAAAACAACTGTTGGCATGCATTTTAAGTATGTACTAAGACCAACTAACTACAATTAAATTATAAAGTTAGAATTATTTTAATAGTGGATTAGTCACAATTATTCTGAAGCAGTAATACTGACATTTCTCCACAAACTATTCATTGGTTGCAACTTCATGATTATAGGCACCATTTTGAGTACTTCTGAGTCTTTAAAATATATATTTTTTAATTGTTAATTGCAATGGTATTTGAGCTAATCTTTCATCATTCCAAAACCCATGGGTTTGACATTTAGCGCTTATGGCACTAGGACTTGCTGTAAAGGTGTATTATTTTTGACTGGTTTTAACTTTATGTATACACTATTGCAACTCTCTCATGTTACTATTTTCCATGTTCACATGAGCAGAGCAGCCACCTGTTCTCAGACTCTATCCTCACATGTCGGCTGTACCCAGAATTCCCCCAGACGCGATCCTTTCAGGTCAGCACTATTTTGACTGGAACATTATATTCCAGCAGACCAGATGTAACCTTTAGGACATTCTTTTTACACGGATGTTCCTTCATTTAACCTTTTTTCTCACTTTACTGCTTATTAAAGGGTGCAATGCTGTCTCACTTCCAGACAATATCAAAACTCCAAAAATCAGGCCATAAATCACATTCCAATCAGAGAGCACTTTGAAAGGTGTCCAGGATCGCACAGTCATTTCTACAGCTGCTGGGCATGGCAGGGTAGAAGTGTATATGTCTTCTCTTCCTTCCTACCTCTCACTCTCTCTCTCCCTCCCTCCCTATCCTTCTCTTCCCTTGCTCTCTCTTGCTCTTTCTCTCACTCTCTTACTTTCCCTCTTTCTCCACTCTCTCTACGTCTTCCTCTTCTTCTCCATTTCTCCCGCTCTCATTTTCTGCCTCCTTCAATATCTTTCTCTTTCTCTGTTCCTTTCCCTCTCTTCTCGATTCCCCTTCTCTCTCTCTCCCTATCTTCTGTTTTATTTTTCTGCCCCTTCCCTCTCTCCCTGTTGCTCTCTATCTCTAACTCTCTCTTCCTTTCTCCCCCTTTGTTCTCCCACTCTCTCTATCAGTCCATCTTTCGCTCTCTGCCTCACTCTCTCTACTCTTCCTCTCCCACTCTTTCCCTACCTCCCTCTATCAGCAATTCTTCCCCTCTCTGCCTATCTCTCATGGTCTTTCACTCTTTCTCTCCCTCTCTCCTTCTCTCCCTTCCCTCCCCCTTTCTCCCCCTCTCCACCTGTGCTGTGGTACTTCTCCCTCTCCCCACGCTGACAGAGTTCCAGGTAGTGGAGACAGTGGGTGGATGGAGGTGAGAGAGGGCGCCCCGGCAGCTGCTCACCTGGTCTGACTCCACACCTGTGAGAGCGCCGCGTTACACTGTTAACATGCAGACGTACAGACTGGAACAAAGGCTGATGCAACCACCTGGTAATGGGGCACGCATGAACTGGATTTGGCACATCTGGTGTTTTTAAAGTGTGATGTAAAAATGTACAAAAACACACAAGAGTTTGTCAGTTCATATGTTCTTGAGTTCAGCTTGTGGAGATTGAATGATCCTGCAAATTTAGAAACATACCTCAAGGTTTGGAGCAATTAACACAAATTATCTAGTGCAGGGTCTTCGAACATTTTTCAGGCCAGGCACCCCGAAATTGATGGAGAGGTGGAGCAGAGACCTCCTACTATATACATATATATATATATATATATATATATATATATATATATATATATATATATATATATATATATATATGGCTACAATTGTTATTTATATATATTATTGGGCCTAGTGTCATGTATAAACATAGCTACTATTTTACTGTACATTCAATACTAGGGGGGTATTCCATCAAAGTCACATAACAAGTCTAGGCTTATCCTGAAATCCTGAGATGAAACTAGGTCCATTTCCAGTTTAAGCCTCAACTCATTCCATGACAAAAATAAGCCTCTGACCAAAGCTAATTCAGGCCTGAAGTTTAAGGTGCACTTTGTGCGTGCTCACGGGGACTCTGAGAAGGCCAGATCAATGGAGCAGCGACATCATGGAAAATGGGCCCGAAGTGTGACTTTTGTTAATGATCTGATTAAACGAGAGAGGAGTAACAGCGTGGGCCATAGAAGTTTTCCAGTCATTCTGATGTGAGGCGCGAGAGGAAAGACACAACTCCCCCTTCCTCTAGAAAGGTAGAGAGGAGGCTGGCTGCCTAGTGTGGAGCCTGGTTAATACGCCCGGGGAATGAAGTTGCCTCACCCCTTCCCGATACACGGTAGTACGTGAAGAGCTTAAGTTCCGCTCTACGTAAAAGTAAAGTCGTAACGGAACTCTTCACATGTAGCCTAGAAGAAACTATAAAATCCGGGCTGACGTGTTTTCAGTTTGACAGGGAGTGAGAGACGAGGGAATGATGAGAGACAGACAGATGTGATGAAGGAGCACACAGCCAGAATCCACTGAAAACCAGTTCATCCTCATCCTTCAAAAATGAAGAAAAAAAAAAAAAAGTCTAATCAACCAAAGATTTCATGACCCCCCTGCGGACCTCGCTGTTGAAGACTTCTGATCTAGTAGGTTTTTGTCCCAAACTGACTTTTTCACACAAAATCTCATTATTATCACATTTTTTGAGTTGTAAGATTATAAAACTACATGTAAAAATTAAAATCATCACATTTTTTTGTGATGATGGTCACTCCGAATACTCACTACTACAGATTTTGCAGTTTGCAAGTCATTTAAATTATCTTTAAGGTCCAGAAATCAAGTAATAATCAGATGTATGTGTGCTTGTAAACATGGCCATTGGGAACTATAAAGTGTCCCTAAACACCTAAACTTACCCACAACCACATTTCAAACACAGCAGTTAAACTGGGCAATACCTGGAGGACACTTCAAACTCTACCCCTGCATCTGGGTTTAAAATTTGATTCAACTGGCTGTAATCAGGGCAGTCTTTTGTGATGTCACCAAGGCAGCATACCAGAGGCAGCACACACTCAGTTTCATGCATTTTTGACGAGAAAGCTGGAAATGTATCTAGTTTGCATTAAAATCGCCAAAACATTACTGGGATCAGATGCTATTAAAACAGCATATACAGAGTTAAGTAGCAAAAAGTGGATTTAGTTTTTGGTTCCACTTTAAATTTATATTGGTTAAAATGTATGTGATAATGAGACATTGAACAGCACTTCTCAAACTTACCAGCCTAACCCTAACACTACCACTGTTATGGTTCATTAAGATGTTCTATAACAAAATGGAAGACTTTATAGAAGCAATTAACACACCACCCCTTTATAATATTTTGAATTTCCTTCAGGATCAATAAAGTGGCTATCTATCTGTCTATCTATATAATTCTAATGATCAAATTTTCCATGGGTTAGGTTTATCATATAATATAGATTTTTTTTTTTATGTCAAATGCTTTTCTTCATAGAGATGTTATTTGTCTTTGTCTGAAATGTTTCACAGTATGGTATTAACCTTTTCTATCTTCATGAAGACCAAACCAGGCCTATAAAAAAGAAATGCAAGGTATGCTTGCTGTTTAATGTCATACTGTGGAACATTTCAAGCAGAGCAATGGCTTATCCATAGAAATAAGCAGGTAAAGGACCCCTAACCAAAAAGTTACATAGTGCATCTTTAAGCTAGGTTCATTAGCAATACTGTTCAAATTCCAAATGTGACTCCTCTAAACTGAATGAGATCATAAGAAGACAGGGATTTTTCTTATTAGTAGTGTCATTTATGAAGAGTACAGCAAACATGTCAAACATGAAAAGCCCAGTGTCATATAAAATACAGGAGTTTCCTCTTTGGAGCAGAGAGTGTGGAGAGATACATGTAAAAGTAGTTCAGATTCAGAGCGGCTGAAGCCAACACTTGAGGCTCAATTTGTCAAATTCACTTTGTGCAGAGTGACAGGCTGTATTACCCTGGTGAACAGCTCTACACACCCCTGTGAGAGTGTGTGTGCGTGTGAGTGTGTGTGAGTGTGTATGTGTATGGGGAAGGAGTGGATACAAAGTGTTTCTATAGTACTACTCAGAGAAAAGTTTGAAATTACATAACATTATAAAAGTATCAAAAACTGCATTTATCTAAGTATCTGTATCTCAGTATATCTGAGGGGGGACTACACAGTTCTCTCCAGGTATCCCAACATTAAAAGTGAATCTCTCAGAATGAGCCCTGAAATTACAAGCTACCATGCAGAATGTTACTGACCTTAGACTCTTATGGTCGCTATGATACCATTTACTAATTTCCAATAATGAATACTTACTTTTTTACTTTTTTTAGACAAAACCCGACTAATGATCAGAACATCAAACTTTCTCTAAATGGATAATATTTGTGTTCTTGTTCTGTGTGGTAGTTATAAGAAGAGTGCACGTGGGGGTGAAACACTGTGACAGGCCTCTCTGGATAAAACAAGAAAATTAGGTGTATGGAGCAATTATGTGCTCTCAGTTGTTCTCAAACTATGATACCATTCATGGATTAGTCATGTTTGGTTTGTCCTGGATTTAGATCTATTTTTGTGATGGTTTAGTGCTGATATTGTGCTGTCATTGGCCTCACTCACACTTTATTCTGGTTAAGTCCTGCTCTGATCCTGGTTTATGATCCTGGTTAAATCCTGATGTAGACTTGACTTGTCCAGTTCTAATCTTAATTTAGTGTTAGTTATAAATGGTTTTAGTTCTGGGTTTTGTCCCAGGTGACATGGTGAATGGAGTAGTTTAGGTTTTTGCACATGTGAAGTCCTAGACAATATTAAGGTTCAGTTTATATAAGCATGTACAGTGCAACTTTTATGGTGGAGAGCATGCCATCTGCTTGTCTCTATAAAGATGTTACTGCTTTGCCTGAAATGTTCCAGATAATGGTATAAAACACATCTATCTCTCATTCATTTCATTATTAGAGTTTTTATTGTGCCAAAATTACATTGAAAAATGTACATTGAACAGAAAACCAATCCATAGATCTAACTTGCAACCAAACTTCAATACCTGTTTCCACAGAGTGGACTTTTACTAACCATCCACCAGAAAAGTTACACAATGCACCTTTAAATATCATACTGGCTCCAAAACAATAATGATTTTGCAAATCTGTGCTCTCTCTCTCTCTCTTGCTCTCTCTCTCCAGTCTCCTGTACATATCACTACCCCTGCATGTGTGCACCTGTCCAGCCAGGCCCTGTTCCCCGGCCCTCTCCTAATAACCCCACAGTATGTGTGTGTGTGTGTGTGTGTGTGTGTGTGTGTGTGCCAGTGTGTTTAATAATGCATGGCCCCTGCTCAGGACGGCCCTTTGATAAAGTACAGCTCAGCAGCACATGCATAAGCAGCTCCAGCCATATGCACAAAGAGGAAATTGATGGTGGAGATAAAGTCTGGGCCACTGTAGTGCGTGTGGGGGGAGAGAGGGGTGAGAGGGGGAGAAAGAGGTGTGAGAAGGGTGAGAGGGGAGAGGGTGACAAGAGGAGATTTATGGATTGAATCAGTGACTTTATACAACTGTCTGATCAGACGGTGATTGGAAGTTTTTTTCAGAGTAGCTGCGCTGTAAGAACTTGTATAAATCTTTGATACTTTAATAATAATAATGCACTACACTTGTAATGCCCTTTACAGGCTTGTCGAAGACCCTCAAAGCACTACTCTGTAGTCATTATTCATACACACCATATTTAGTGGTGGTAAGATAGTACTGTAGCCACAGCTGCCCTGGGGCAGACTGACAGACCATTCCAGGGAAAAGCAATAACATCTCCATGGAGAAAACAGGTAGCGAACCCTCCAGCAGAAAAGTTGTGCAGTGCAACTTTAACCCTAACTCTAACTTTCCACCTCCGTATTTGAATACGCACACATATACAGACACACACACGCACGCACGCACACACACACACACACACACACACACACACACACAGTCCCACACCTGGTATACTGTGTCATATTAACCAAGCAATCCACTTACTGTACGCTCTCCATGTCATTACCTGTCTACAGTTTTACTATATCTTATTTCCTCTTGACAAAATCATAAAAAATCACAAGTAGAATCTTAGCCAATAACTTCCTATGACTCTGCAATTCACTTTGTACTCTCCCATTGTGTGAGTGCATATTGATAAGCCTGGTTTATATGTATAAGAGTCATGATCACATATTTTTAAGATTCTCAGAGTATGTATGTACCTGGGAATATTCTCTCTGAAGTACTGCATAAGCGTGACTGACCGGCTGCCAGTCAAAGTCCAGGAGGTGAAGGGCGGCTGCGGAGGGGTCGTCCATGGCAACTCTCGCCCACTTTACCTGCCCTCTCTCACCTCTCGGCAAGGAGATCTGGAACCAGGAAGAACAAAGTGTGAGTCCACATTCATAAACAAGCTGCTGGGAGATGCATATGCCATTCTCTTTGGGCAGACATGACCTCAGACCCTGTAATTACAACATCTGCACTCATCCCTGGCTGGAATATATGATTTCTACAATGGTAAGAGTAATAAGGTCTTTGAAAATGTAGTGGGTCAAAATAAAAAAGTTTTTAGATGTAGATTAGTTTATTTGCCATTTGGGCATGCCACTATTGTAATGTTCCACTATAGCACTATAGCACTATAGCTTTTTATAACATAAAAAGTGTAAGTGAAATGTATCTTCATCTACAGTACAGGCGTTTTTATTGCTCAAAAATAACTTAAAAAACTTGACAGATCTGACCAGTAACCAAGCCTGGTGTCTTCACCCGTATACAGGTATAGAAAAACATATGTTTAAAGACAAAGTGTAACATTCCAGGCAAACATCCCATGGATAAGAGGACATACCCTTCAATAGAAAAGTTACATGGTGTATCTGTAAGGCTGAAATAACTACGTTTGAATACATTTCTAAGCAAATCCTTTTCAAACATTTCTAGCTGATACTCGGACTGAGAACTATCCACTCAGTTGATTTAGTTTCACAATTATGTTGTAATGTAATACCAGTAAGGGGTAGATCAAATCACACAAATAAGCATCTTTGAGTGTCCAGAAAAGTGCTACATAAAACTGATTCATTATTATTATTATTAAGGATTCAGCATTCATCTGGATAGGATCAATTTGATCAGCTCATTACCGGTTCCAGCTTCACAAATAGCTTTTACACACTCACTTGTTTGATTTTTTATAACCACTACAGTCAGTAGAACGTACTGCAGGTTCTAATCTATCAATGAAAAATGTCAAAACCAATTCTGTAACAACCATAAACTGTATATATAAATGACATGGCTAACCCACTAGCCGTCATATTCCAAAATAAGAAGTGTTCATGGGGGCGCTTCCAGTTCCATCAGCTGGCTCTAATTGACTTTACACTGAAAATTGTTGCCCCTCTTTCTGTAAATGCTACTGTGAACCTCATCATTTTTGTCTTAAAATGTTCGTATTAACACACTCTACAAGATCCTGGTGTTTTTGTTTCACTATTTTGTCTGTAAAGAAATTCCTATTACTAATATGGAACTTGCCTCCAAATTCACTCCTATAACTGCTGGCTTCTTGAGCTTCATTTGATTGAAGCAGAACGCTACGGGTGACATCACACTCCCTTAGTCCACTTCTTTATACAGTCTATAAGTCTATAACTTAAAAATTCCACAAAAAGCTTACACGAAACACACCAGAATCAGTCAAGTTTAATTCACATTTTTATCCTTAGACCACCTGGATTTTCCTTCTCATCACATCCAGCACACACCTCTCCAGGCCTTCCATCATTAGACTGTCACACTGTCTTTCTCCTTCCTCCTCTTCCTCATCCCCTCTCCTCACCCAGCCACAAGGAGCACCCCTCTTCTGTACAGGAAGAGAACCAGAGAGCCCTATCTCTTTTTGTTGCAGCTTTAATTTACTTTGAGCATTAATATTTCAGTGCCCTCTGCAGGCTCGGTGGGCTCCTGTGTGTGTGGATAGGATTAATATTTCAGCGGGCCTTATTGGAGACGCCTGTATAGACTTCACTGAGCCACCGTAGCATGTTGTGCCAAGTCTTTTCATTTACTTTATACTATATGTGTTTTTGAAATTTAAATTATATCATCTCTTAACTTGAAATTTTATCGTTAACTTTACAAGAAATTATAGATTTTATTAGAATTTACTGAATATTTCTATATGCCATTGTGCTGTTCTTTCATATTGTCAAACTATAAAAACAGCTATATAAAAATGCATATATCTTGTTGCATTATTCAAAACATATGGCAAACACTAGTGATAAAATCTACCGTCTTTGCTGACCCAATGATTAATCTTTGTATTAAAGAAAAACACATATCTGTACTTAAGTTATGGCTTCTGGTGTTATAATTTTATTAGATAGTAATTTCAACATGAATGCACAAAATCTGAAAACGTGGCTATACAATATCTGATATGCCTACATGACTCTGCCTCCTTCATAATCATAATCATAGCCTAAACTCTTTCAGTGGATTGTCTGTTGAATTGAACACGTCATTCTTTTACCTCATATGTACATCAAATGTTTCTTATAGCTGCTGTGTATTCCTGGTTTTACGTTTGATAAATACTGACCGGAAAATGACAAATACAAGAGTGGAAGTTGTGGAGATTTTTCTGCAATAAGACAACACCTAAACTTGTTACTGTAATCATAGATAAAGATGGAGTTCTTTGCTTAAATGAATTGGATATTGTTGACAGAATAATATATTATATTATATTATTGAACAAACCCTTGCTTTATTTTGCCTTGCTCTAATTCGAATAGATAGTTGTAGTCTTATTTTAATTAGGCTCTTCAACTACTTGTTGTATTTTGGAGTAAGCATTACAGTTTAGGAACTGGAGCTACAAAGAAATGAGAAAAGACTATGACAGTTAGACCAAATCTACAATAATGATCTTTGCCAACTACACGTTCAAAATGAATCAATGTTAATGCGATTTTAAAATATACTTGTTGTCCAACTTCTTCTGCAGACACTGGAGGTCTGTTTGGGTGAGGTGTGAGCTTTACCCAATCTGTCCCTGCCTGGCCTAATGCTGTGTGACTGTGCGTGATGTCCCCAGGTTCCAAACTCAAATTAAAAGGTGACTTGAATGTCTTTATTGCCAATATTAAAGCTAAGGGAATACAAGCAGCCCACTACATAATAATGAAGTTGAATTATCTGTGACAGGTGCATTTGAGGAAAAAAATTGCAGACAAACTCTGACCTCCAAACAAATGCGTTCTGATATACAAGAGAAAATGTAGCATGCAGTCAATTTGGCCAAGTTGGAATTGGATTTTGAAGTTGGAAGAGGATGATGAGGATGTAGGGGCAGCTTTTATCACAGATCAGTGGCTCTCTGAGCGGGGGTCTCCCGGTCGCTGCATCAGGGGCGCCTGGCAGGAGGCCATATTGAAATGAGGTGCCTTCCCCCGGGCTCTTAGCCACCCCTGACATTTCGATGTGAGTGCACGTGTGTGTGTGCACGTGTGTGTGTCTGTATGTGTGTGCGTGCCCATGTGTGTGTGTGCACATTCGTGTGTGCACATGTGTGAGTGTGTCCGTGTGTGTGCACGTGTGTGTGTGTGCGTGGGCAGGCGGGCGGGGCGGGGGCGCGTGTGTTTCCGCCCTGAGAGGCGATTGCCTCCGCTCCCCTGCTACTCGCTTCTATCCCTGCCCGCCGTCGCCCTTCTTCAATTGGGCCCCGTTTCTCATTTGCCTATTCATTTAAAAGCACAAAATGCCTACTGAGATCCAATATGGGGCTGAGGCAGGGGGGCGCGAGTGGGCCCTCAGCGGGGGGCCAAAACACAGCGTCAACACGATGAGGACGGGGACGAGACGGAGGATGCCCGGACCTCCGACGGGCCCTGCCTTTAAATGGCTTCTTCTCTTGTGCTCTTTGTTTTTCCCCGCTGATGCGCTGCTCACTGGGTAGTGCTGAGATGGGGAAGTGCAGCCCGCTTGACCCTGCGCCGGGCCCAGGCAGGGGTCCCTACTAAACACTCTTTATGTGTGTGTATGTGTGTGTGTGTGTCTGTTTTTAAAGGAACCTCCCTCTGTCCACCTCTGCCATTACTTCATGCCTCGCCCCTCTTCTTCTCAACACCTCAGAGGATCCAAAGCCCAAAAGCAAAGGCTCCCCAACTTCTGAAACTTCTTTCATTGGCCTCAGAAGTGCAGAGAAATTGCACTTTGTATAAATGCTGAAGGGAGCCATGGTTAGCCCGCAGTAGCAGTAGCAGTAGCAGTGTGTGACATGTTTTATGCATGGACAGCAGGTCTTACAGGTCACAGAGTTTCACATCAACAAAGTGTGGAGGGCGGGTCGGGGCGAGAGGTGTGCCAGGGAGGGCAGGGTACCAGGGAGACGGAGAAAGACAATGGGGAGATTTGGGAGAGGAACACCATTAAGAAAAGAAAATAGAACTCCTTATATTCTAACTTATAAACAGTATTTGACAAATACAGACACATTCTTAATTTTCTTTTTTAGAAAGGGACATTTTTGTGTTGGTGTTGTAGTAAATTGTAGGTAGGTTCACTATTCCAGACTTTAAAAGAGTAACAGGCAGTTTTAACAGTTTCACGACACCAGGCCCTGAGGTTAAGAATGCATAGAGACAAAACCTATAACAAAACACAGAATGACTGCTTCTTTAAGTTGAAATCTCCAACTTTGACTTACTACTGAAATTACAATTTCAGGAGCTACAGGCCAAAGTACTCTGAGATCTATTTTCAGCTCTGACAATTTAACAAATGTCAGTACCCACTCACTCACTCTAAACTCATTTTATGCTGCTTTCAGTCAACAAAACCTTTGAGCCCAAATAAATTCAAAATAACTTACACAAATCTACTATTTACATTTTTTACTTGCAAATATATTTCACAATAAGTTAAAGGTGTACTGTATAACATTTCTAGAGAAGTTTCCATCACTTGCTTGCATTGAAATATTATTGCTTTGTCTATTTGTTCTGTTCACAGAAGGAATTATTGCATTTCTGAGCATTAGAAATATCTGTAATGAATAAATACTAAATAAATATGTTTAATGTCATACTATAGAACATTCCAGGGAAAGCAAGATCTCCATGGAGACAAGCAGGTAGCGGATTCTCCTCAAGAAAAGTTATGCAGTGCACCTTTAACATCTCTAAAAACAGCATACTGCATTTTATATAAACTTTTTAAAAACTATTATTACTTGCTATAGATAGTAATAGAAAAAAATACCATAACTAAGTAATAATAAGCTCTCACAGAATGAAATGCATTTCTGTTGACAACAAAAGTCATATATTTTCAAATCTGTACCATAACATTAGATTTACCTTGATTTAACAGGCATCTCAAGTGTAGCAGCCAAGCAATTTGTCAGTGAAACTTTGGCAGAAATACTGGAACAGATCTGCAAACATCTGCTGATAACTGTTGATTCAAAGCTCAGATCTCAATCCATTTATCCGGCTCCCTGTTTAATATCTGCCTCCTCTAACAGCCATTCACCGTAAACGCAAGCGATTAATCCAGAGCAGGAGACACTCTCATCTTTGTAACTAATCAGCATTTGAGGCATGTAATAAAGCCATCAGCAGCTCACAGTCTGCTCCCAGCCCAACACAAGCACCTGGTTAAGATCATTATTTACACATACAATCAGACACTGGCAGCAGCTGGGACAGAGTGAGGAGAGGGCCAGGTACGGGACAAGTTTGGAACAGATGGGGAATGGATTTTAGGAAGTCAATAAAAATAAAGTCAGCATCATTTTTATTAACATTTAGATTTTTGACTTAGCAACAAGGGAGCACCCAGTGACCCTGAAGAGGAAACATTCAACATGTTGGGCAGAGCTCGGACTAGAGTCGATGTTCTGTAACATGTCGGTGTGGAGACGCCTCAGGGAAATTTGGGAGATGCTCAGATTGGTTCTGCTATAAGGTAGCCTTCCCAACCAGCTGAATGGTTATGATATTTGTGAGTTTAAACACTCAGGAGAATCTATCTAGTCAGCCTTCTGCTGTTCTGATTGGGCCGAGGCAACCAGTGGTTTGGAGACTTGACCAATCACAGGACAGAACTGCAGTTTGGGTCAAAGCCAAAGGTGAAGGGTTCAACTGACATCAACTGACTTACTTTTGTTTTTGAAAAACGTGCCGAGGGTGAGCGCTTTGTGCATTTGTGGATGGGCAAGATGTCTGTGCTTTTCTCTGAACTGGATTGATAAAATGTTTGATTTCTCATCTTCTCTGTTGTGGTGCTTCCACCAATCAGATTCAAATATTTGTCTGGATGTTCCACTTTTTCCTGAATGCTTTCACAGAGAGCTGTTCCAGATTGATAATGTGTTGAATTCAATTTGGAGTGCTACAAATATCAATCTGGCATTTAACCTGTCTTCTGAACAGTGTGGTGTGCCCACAGGAACTTTTTTTTTTTTTTTTTAAAGCTTTATTATGTTGCACATGATTAGCTACTTGTGTTGTTGAGTTGTAATCTTTGGTTGATAAACTCTTTGGGTAATTACTAAATACTTATTTTTTTAACATGTGTCAAGATTGGAAACCCCCATAGACAAAACTTTAACTACAATACACAAGCTATCTGAAATAGAAAATGTTCTGCTGCTGTATTTGAATCTCCTCTTTAACTTTATGAATTATGCTGGGTGTATGTATTTGATAATAATCTGTATTATCTAGGTGCTCCAGTTCAATTAAAATCAATCTTATCTTGCCCTGTTAATTCCATTCATAGGACCATTCTTATTGAACCACCTTTAAGGACATCCAAAAGCAGTATGATTGCACGTTTCATTTTCCAAACAGAAACCAAATGAAAAGAGGCCACTTTCTACTATTCCTTATCCTGTTTTAATGGTACTCTCCAACCAAAATGAAGAGCGTGCTCAAACCCCATTGAAAAGGAATAAAAAAACATTGTCCATTTAACCAGGCTTATATCTACAATTACAAACCCCTCCATAGCAGCATCTATTGCTTTTAACTCTTCCATCTAATTGCATGTTAAATTGTACCACCACTTAAAAACCCCAAAAGTTCAAAGCACCTCTACGTAGCTGGCATCTTTTTTCCAACATGCGCTGCTAGTTGAAATGCGCTCATTGATGGCATGTCCGCATTTATAGTCTATGTAAATATTTAAAGCGAAAATGGTAGCGCCACGTTTCCGAGTGGTATTGTCCCAAAACACTGCAATCAGGCAAAGATCTCACATATGCAAAAGAGGCAATAGCGGGACCTAGCGTACTTCCCCATTTGACAGAGTACCTCTCTGTGGTGAATACATTACGGTAGCGCGGAATACGAGCAAATGAATGCCGCCTCACTCCTCCAACGCGGCGTCACAGCGGCAAAGCACGGAAAACACCAATTCATCCCCATTACAGTTTCATCACACCTGCGGAATACAATAGCACCCCGCCCACCAGGGGGACGAGTCTGTTCTCTTATGACCCGGGTACAGTAGGCAATATAGGAGCGAGGGGTTTTAAATGGGAGCTGGATACAGTTGGAATTCTACATATAAGAAGTACATTGAGTTTGGGTTTTAATGTTGCGTTTGGACTTGATTTTAGTTCCAAAAAGTCCTATAAACAATAGCTGTTAGCTGTTAACTTGAAAACTACCACTTCATGACATCAGAAGGTGGATCAGAGCATTTTGAGCTTTGGAGATATAGACAGACTACTAATAAAGGATTACTGATTCATATGTGTGAATGAAACAAAACACTAGTCCAGGTATGTTTTTTGAGGAGGTTACAACATTATAATGAGGTTTAAAGTTCACAAGAGTCAATTTTGTGTCATATAGGACCTTTAAAGTTAAAAGAAGTCCAACAGTCAATAGCACTGTCCATTTTTTGAGTGCAAGCTCTCTATATAAAATCCCTGATGAATAAATAAAATAGATGAAAATGTGAATGTATGTAATTGATTTGTGATAAAAAACAAATCTTTCACCTTTCACTCAAGTTACTTACCCGCAGTTCATACATAGTAAACCTGGACTCAAAATTTTGTCAAACTATTGCTCAAAAATAATTTAACGCATTTGAAATAAGCCGGTTGTAATTTAAAATACAGATTTTGTGTCACATTTTGTTAGACTAGCAGAGTGGCATAATGGGGAAGTAATTGCTACAACTCTAAATCATGTGATAAATTATAATTTTGACACAATTTTCCACAAGTTTAGAAACATTGTCAAACATGCAGAAGCAATTAGACTTACTTCATTTGCAACAAAAAATGTCTTATTTTTTCAGTTGTAATAGTTCTAAGACAAAATGAGGTTTATCCGAGCAGCCATGAGAGAACAACATGAGAGTTAACTGTTTTCAGGCTCAAAACTTTATGACCTTCATAGAATTGATCAGAATCGTGATGACGTCCAACGTACTAGTACATGAAACCACTTGTACTGAAAAAACTCACAAAGAAACATTCAACTGGAAACATTATAGATTATAGAGCTAATATAGGCCTGTTAAAATAACCAATTTTGGATTACGATATATTGCTAAAGAATAATAAAGACGATTCATGATAATACTGTAACTAATTTACAATAACCTTGCAACAGGATTATACTAAATACACTATTCTAAAAGTATAATATGGTTACATTTTTGTACTTAATTTGCATTTGTAATGAGTAATAGAAGTAATTTAATGTTTTATTGTTTAAATCTTATCATATTGCCAAAAATAACAGAAATTCCAGCTATTGAACAATAATTAATACACTGTTGAAAAATAAAAGTAATATCTAAGTAAATTCAAATTACTCAAATTAAAGATGCACTATGTAACTTTTTAATTGGGGATCTGTCACCTGCCTGTTTCTATGGATATGTAACTGCTCTGCCTGGAATGTTCCACAATATGACATTAAACAGCTTTACCTTACATTCATTCAATTACAAGTAGCTTTATAGCTCAAAAATACCTAGAAAAACAGTGAGCCAGGTTGCCTTCTCCACATGTAACTTGGTCTGGTTTGGTCTCTATGTAGATAGAAAGGTTTGATACCAAACTGTGAAACATTCCAGACAAAGCAATAACATCTCTATCTGACAGACCCTCCACCGGAAAAGTTACACAATGCATCTTTGACTTGGCAAGATTTTGGTTTTAATGGTAAACAATACTTGAAACTACTGCTCACACATGTCAGTGCCCCAGTACAAGTCCAGAGAAGTAGAAATCTCATTAAACCACTCATAGATTCCAGCTGTCCCCAAGGTCCAACTCTCCTGAGAAAAACTGCAGCATCAAAGTGTCCACCAACCCCACCATGATAAGGACGCAGGGGGAGCCAGGGGACCAAGAAGGACAACTATCCCCCTTTAAGCCCACCTTCTTGGCGCGTGATGACCCTGTACGCCGGGCTATTGTCTAGGCTCCTTATCATAATGTAGGCTGTGTTGTCTTCTCCATTACACCTCGGCCATTCAATTAGCCCCCATTACCATAGTAATAGAGCGCTGCGATGCTCGGGTCAGGACTGACAAGGGGAGGAGGAGAGCGGTCAGAAAGACGCAAGTCAAAAAGAGAGAGAGAATGTCAACGCACCTGTAGGCACCCACGTCAACTTGTATTATGTTTCGAACCAGCGCGGGTCAAAGTCACTGGTGGACAAGATGGCGGAATGGACACACGTTGAAGGGCGAAGCTATAGTAAGGTGACATGCCTGAATTAGTAAGAAACCAGAAGACAGAGAACCGGCCAACGTTGTCGAGAAGGGGATATAGGCAATGACGGATTTTGCGAGGCTTGGTTCCATAGTGTCACCTTGGGCATCCAGACATTTTGATAGATGCTACGACCTTGGTTGGTGGGGATAGGCGACGTTTTGAGCAAGCAATGAATTCATCGTGCAAAATTAAAGGAGAAGGCCCCAAAGAGAAGAGAAGAAGAAAGAGGCTAACTTGATAAGGCCGTTTTCCAAGACGTCAATAGTGACTTAGTGCGAGTGGAGCTAAGTGGTAGTGATTACCAATAATGAGCGTTGTAAAACAAACTGCTCCACAGAAGAAGTTCAATTGATATAGCTGTTTTAAAGGACAGTGGGAAGAATAAATAAACATGTTGCAATGGGATAGTCTCACAGTCACGTCACTCAGTTCAATTTGATTTATGAGTTGTTTACATATGGATTTGTGGAGGTAAACTGAAGGCAAGTCCGCAGTTTTGTTGAGATGTTTGAATACTTGGATTGTAGTCAGTTAAAGACAGTTGTGGAAGGAGTCCTCAATTTTGTCACTTAAGTAAAATTACAGATACTGGAGCAAAAAAATACTCATGTAAAGTAAAGGTATAACATGAAAAAATCTACTTAAGTATATTTTAAACCGGTATTTTAATACTTTTACTAAAGTTTAAGGAGTAAAACATAAATTTTACTTATAGTGAAACTGTATTTCACACAGTTTTTGTGATCTAATAAAACTTCAAGTGTAGCGATTTTGATTAAGAATTGTTTTTTTCAATAGAAATAATGACATTCATATTTTTTCTAGCTGTTTTGATTTGTATATTTTTACAGACTACACACGTTAAAAATTAATCCATCAGGTCTTAAACTACTCAACTACTCAAACTACTAAAAAATACTTCTACTTTTTAGTCCTGTTCAAAGATATAGTGCAGTAGAAAGTAACATTTCCAAATCTTACTCAAAATCATACTTTCAAAGGACTTCTTTTTTGAGAAATACAACAAAATGAATTGAAAGCCATGGTAGTTTTACATGACTAATTTCCAGGTGCCACCACATTGATTTCCACTGCATCAAATGAATGACAGAACATGATTGGTCAATGCACCTGTCAGTCAAACTATTGACGATATAACAAAAACTGCCCTGGGACAACGATAACATAAGAAAAATTATAAAATCTATATGAAAATTGTCAGCTCAATTTACTGGAGAAAATAGATATAGATTACCAATACTGTACTTGTACTTGACAATTATGCATATCAGTTAAGACATGAATCTAGAATCTGTGCATGTGTGGTTTTGGATATTAACACACATAGCTGCTACTGAAACAATCTATTTTTCTATATTATTCATATCCATTACTGCTTATCAAAATGTGACAATTTGTGTGATGATTTTATGACTGTGTTAGTGCTGTCACAATACAAAAAATTCATACAAAAACATGTTCGAGACTAGATTCTGGTACCAAAATTATAATTAAGTAATTTCTTTCTCACTTATTTTGACAATACAATGCCATTTTCAACAATAAATCAAATAATTTTCTTTTATATTACCGTGTAGTTTTATATCTGTGTAATCTCTGTTGTTCAAGTAGGTTCCATAGTGGCCCATGGGCATATACAAGTCTATGTAGTCTTATACTTGTTGTACAGCTTAAAATAATTCAAAAGCTATTCAGGAAAGGTTAATTTCTGTCCTGTTAAGTACTTTTCAGTATCAGTACTTGTTGTATGATGATGAGTTTTGATACTAGCTTTAGTATTGGTTAGTATCTGATTTTCAATACTTTTGACAACCCTGCTATGTGTAAACTTATTTGTTTTATATTATAGTGTCTGTAAAAGATATAAAGTACAGTCAAATGTGTTTTGTAATCTTTCAAACAAAATAAAAGGTGATATTTAAGGATTTTTGTGTTTTCAGTCCATTTACTTTTCACACTCAAACCACCACGAAGATTTAGACAAACACAATTTAGATATGATAAAATGATTCAATTCTACTACTTCTACTACTACTACTGCTGCTGCTACTACTACTACTACTATTACTAAAAGTACTAGGTAATTTTTTATGATCCACCTCCTATTCCAGTCAAACTCTTTTCCTTTGTGTTTTTCATGTACAGAACTCAAACACACTCTTGTTCCAAATCACCTGGACCTCTGGCCTTATCAGGAGGCGCACAGTTCTCCCCGACCTCGCTGTACCGCCCCCCGTGCATATGTCTCTCATTATTAGTCTTTTTCATGTCTCCATTTTTAAGACAAAAGCTCAGGATATCCGTGGCAGGGGTTGGGGGCTGGGGCCGGCAAGTGTAAGGATCGTTTTTTCATCCTCCGCTAATTGACGTGAACAGTTCTTTTGACCCTAATTAAGGCTCTGTAATCTCTCATTTGCATATCACAAAGCCAAGTCCATTTGCATATTTGTAAACGAGACGGGCTGAGCATCTGTATGCGTAGCCCTATGTGTTCTTGGCTTTCTTCTCCAGCCCTTGCGTTGCTCCAGTTGTCCCCACCATCCCTGGTTTGGGTCCGTTGCCAGAACGTGCCAGCTACAACAGGGCGGCACGCGGGCAAGGACAAGAGGCGGGCACTGGTCACCGCTGGTCGCCTGGCACGAGCCCTGGTAAAGGCGGTGATGGAGGGGCACGAGGGACACAAGTTGGGAGTGAGTTATGGGGCAAAGTTGTAGATAAGGTAGGATTTCTTGTTGTTGTATTTGTAGGAGAGGATATATAGGGGAGTATATAGAGTACTGTTGCATGAAAAGGGAGAGTTTAAAGGTGGACTATGTAACTTTTTGGTCACCTAGCTCAAAAATAATGAACAGGCATTCTGGGTATGAGCAGGGTATCCTCTCTACAGATCTGACCTGTAACTTGGTCTGGTTTTGTCTCCATAAAGACAGAAAGTTTAATACCATACTGTAAAACATTCCAGACAATGCAATAATATTGCCATGGAGAAAAGCATTTGATGGACCCTCCACCAGAAAAGTTACACAATGCACCTTTAAAGTGGAATGAAACATGAAATCCACTGTTTGCTATTAAACTGTGTATGTGATGTTTTAATAGCATTATCTACTGTTCCTAGTCATTTTTTGTTAGTTTTAGTGTAGACTAGGTCTAGGTGAATCTAGAGTTTTGCTGCCTTCAGTGGACTCCGTAATTTCCAGTAGTTGTTAACATCACAAAAGACTGCCTTGATTACAGCCAAGATTTACTGATGACAAACACCGAAATGTGGATACCTGTTAGACCTATCACACTGTACCACAATCATTTCTAGTGAATTTGGTAACATTTTTGGATCCATTATTTGCAGGTAAATTTGTTTTGCAGTAGCAATTGTTGTTTCAATTGTAACTAACAATGCATGCAACAGAGGGTTTACCCTGGTCGCCCTTGATGTTGATCTCAGTTGGTTCATAGCTGCTTAAATAAACAAGAAGTCAATCTCACTGTTCACAATTATTCACTCTTTCTTTAATTCTATTTTCTCTCCATAATAAAGAACAGCATAGGGCCTCTTCGTAAGTGTGTTAAATTCAGCAATCAGAGTCTAATTGTTAATACACTCCACATGTTTTTAAGGTCAAATGTGACAGGACCATGACTGCACCCGCCATCACAAGTGGGGAACGCACTCTTCAATTCCCATAGTCCTTGGCTCTTCCCACCTGTCAATTATTGTTCCTTTTATTTGAATAAAAAATACAACTACTTAATTCAATGTGGGCAAGGGTCTCTTAGTGGAATCTCACCTCGGCTTGAATCGTATTTAGATAAGGACAAAAGCCGCTAACATACAGGGTAATGGAGGATACAAAAAGATCAGGAGGTGAGTGACAGAAGTGGCACACTGTCCTTCTGGCTTTTGTAGCTGCTTTGGTGCGTGGCGGTACACAGGAGGGGCTCACTCTTCTATTTGCATCCTAATGACCCCTCCAGTGGCCCCTGAGGCTGGGCCCTCTGCTCTGCCCAGAGATCAATTAGGGCCAGGGCCGACAGTGTGCTGTGGCCCATTACAAATCAGCAGAGCCACAGAGTCGTGTCCCCTCTCTGAGCTTCACCTGCTGCTCTGCCGTCACCTCCTCCAGCACAGGTACACACAGCTTTAGTGACAACACAGGCCAGTGCCCAATTATACTGAAGGAGTACGGGCGAAAAATCTACAGGGGGCCGGAGGGTTCAAAATATAGGGTTTGATTTCTTAACAGTCGTTGTGCTCATCCCAAGCCCATGTACATTTGAGGGTTCTGGTAGAAATAGTGACAGGAATAAAACACACACACACGTTGGGTTTTCATACTTCTTGGAGACATTACAGTGACTTGTATTTGTATCCTAGAGCCTGATCCTAGCATATCAGAACTAAATCATGTTGTTAATCTAATGACAAAGGATAAGTTATGGGGACCAGATTTTTGTCCCCATAAGTGAGGCAGATCCCCAAGAAATGAGTGTGTGTACAATTTATTTACTTTCATTTACAGTAGAGTTTATCTTTCTATCGTGGTTGGTCAAAAAATGTACATGAATTTACGACGCACAAACATTTGTGTACTGTTTCATCCATTGAAGAGAAGGTAGCTTATTAAAACTTCCACTGGCTCATACTGTAATTGTATACTTGGGCAAGATACTTCTCCAATATTTCCTCATAACCAAATGTATTATGCACAAATATTTATATATTGGGTCCGTGTACCATTTGTTCTTTTGAATTTCAATTAAAAATGAAAGTGTCAAAAAAAAATATAATAATAATAATTTACCTCTTTTTCCAATATTTAATTTGAAGTTTGTTTCAGATGACACCACTCAAAAAGCAGTCTTGGTGCCTATTTAATCTCTTTAATTTATATGAACTTCTGCTGCTAGAAGGACTAGAATGTTGCAATTCTGTGGACAAGCATATCCTCTTCTTTTACAGCAAATCATTTACTTTTGTGTCCTAGAAAGTAATTGTTGAACTCCATGACGAGAGACAGGTAGAGCAGTGAGGCGGCAAACTTTGTTCACTTGACACCACAGAACTATAATAAATTGGCCCATGCTGCATTTGACCCATGTCGCTGGGGCAATCTGTCAGAAACAGTGGGTGCCGCAGTGGGGACACATCTCCAGGTCACACTGAAACTTGAAAAAAACTGGAAAAAGTACCTCTGGGACCTTGATTCTAAAATGTAATACACTTTGCACTCTTCCTTTTGTTTCATCACTCTTTCTTGCTTGTAAACACACTCTCGCGCTTTATGTGTTGACACTCTCAAGGCCACTGCCAAAAACCTCCCTTTATGTACCCGCAATATTAACTGTGCCATATGGGTCCATGCATTCCTCCCAGTGTGAGCTCCCACCTTAGCCATGCTGCGGTGCAAAGCTTCACAAAGACCTGCTTGTGAAATTTGCATCCTTTTGACATAGCGGGCTGTTCGGGGGCTCTAGTGTCTGCCAATCACAACCACAGACAAGCACCATGATTTAACAGCAAGAATACTTCACTGAGGCAAAACACACCCAGGTTTTCCCCTCCATGTGTTTCATGAAGTCTTGCATTTGATAAATTTTATTATTGTGAAATATCTCAGAGGCCACGCTAAAGTGGTGGAGTGGTTGTCTCTCCTCATCTGAACACAATGCACCAGATATAAAGTAGCCTGAGCTGGACAGATGTGCGCACACACTCACGATACATGCATTACACACCGTGTAAAAGGCCGGGGCTCAACGCACTGTGAAGAATAGCTGTTGCTGTGGCCTAAACACGAGGTCTGACACACAGAACAAGTGGTGTGACCTGGAAACATGGTGCAGTATTCAAAAACACTATGTACATGTGTGGGGGTGAACAACACTGTTGAATTTGTGGAGGAAAACCTGACTCCTACTAGAGATGGAGTGCGTAATTTCATGCATTTTGATTGTGAGGAAATGTAGGAATTGGCAAAGTTATACAAAACAGTGGAAGTTTTAAGTTTAATGTTCATTTTATGATGATTGTTTGTTTTGATTTGTTTGTATTGTGATTTTAATGCCTTTCTTATTCTGCAAAACACTTTGAATTACTTTGTGTATGAATTGTGCTATACAAATAAACTTGCCTCGCCTTGCCTTAAAGGTTGTATAGAGGATTTTCCAAGGAACGAGAAATCCAGCGACTGTTTGTCCTTTTTCAAATGTTGCGCATGCGTGAAACCACCTCCCCCCTCCCCTACAGCTCCCTACGTAGAAACGCCTCCTTCCTCCTCCTCCTTACGCCAGAAACAGGGGTGCGGGGAGATTCCGTGCGAATGAACTAGCTACAACACGCAGCAGCAAGCGGACTCTTTCTTTGCCTTGAAAATTATGTTTTCAGACATAGGATATCGCTTTCGTGTCCTGAAAAACGTTTGTCTAGCTCTTGGAAATAAAGTACGTTTTCATAATAAGCAGAAGTTACCTGTCCAGGAGTAATTTGGCGACCAATGCGTCAGTCTTTAGACCCCTCGTCTGCTTCAGTTGCGCCATCGCTGGAATGAATCTACAAGAATCACCTTAGTTTGGCTTCGCTGCTTTTCCCCTTGTCTTCTTCTTTCAGCGACCTCAAAAACGGACTTTCTTTTGCGGCTAACTGCTCCTGGATTCTTGTCTGCCATTGCAACAAACTTTGTGCTAACTGCGAGGAAGATATAGGTAAAAAAAAGCCGCTAAGAACTGTTGCGTTGGTGGAGTAAACAGCGTCTGTGCGTCTTGCGTCTGTGGACTGCGTGACAGGCGTATGCAAACCACGTAACGGCAGCGCGCAAGTCAGTTACGCTAGAAACGTAGGGAGTTTGATTGACAGCCTATCAACTAACAGATAACGAGGCAGTGTCGTTATCTATTGGCAAATGTTTAGCTAGCCCCACCACGTCCAGAGTTGATGAATTTTTATTCTCTTTTTTTTGGTCATCATATTTACAAGGCTACTGCATCTCTATAATGCTATCATTGACAATTTGAAACAAAAAAAAAATCCTCCATACAACCTTTAACCAGCTACCGTCTTACCAGTGGATGAAAATACAAAACACTATGCTAACTAGGGATGGGCATGTTTAATCGATTCAATCGATAATTGATCATTAAGAATTTCATCGATTACGTTAATTTTAATCGACAAACCGAATGTAGGTTGCTGTGCGTAGCGTGACCAAACAGGGTCCGTACATGTAGCTCTCTGCACTCAGAAGGAGCGAGACACAAACATTCGGTCAGTCTGCAATGTACCGAAGCACAAATGTGTATTTCACGATGATTTATACAAGAAAATCCATTCCGTTGCGTTCGGGACAAGTGGGAGGCCATGTGCACAGAGTACAAAGCAGGAACATATGTTTCGGTGTCCAGTGGGAAAAAGCTTTGCCAGGTGAGAGTCGTGCAATGTCGATGACGAGGACTCACCTCCCACCCCCCCCGTACGGTGTCCTGGTTTTGACAAACGCAAATATGGTCACACTAACCTGTATTCCACTGAGTCATGTCTTTTAATCCTGCAGAAATTGACTGCATCGGCGCACAAGAGCTGTAGTTTTATCTTCGCTGAGTTTATGCAAATTAGCGATGCGGTTTTAAGTTTCGTTTCTGTGAGACTTGCGCAAAACTGAATTAAACACATTATAATGTCAACGTTAATTCTTCCGACGATCGATTAAGAAAATTTCATCGAATGCCCATCCCTAATGCTAACTGTTGTAGAAGAAATTGTAATAGTCCAAGAGTTGGAAGAAGCTGTATGAGTTCTACCATTTGTACCATTAACACGGTACCCAGCACCAATGGCGGCTGGTGGTATAATTTGTTGGGGGGTCCCAAGGCCAAAATTATAAATATATATTATGAATATATGTATTATATATAGGCTATATAGTATAGTTTGGTCACTACTGGCTGAACTATATCTATCAGAGCACAATGCGCAACCAAGTGCAAAGTTTACGCAGCAGCACAACTTGATCCATCCCTCACACCCAGCCCCAACAACACAATGTAACAAACCTCTCACACCCAGCCCCAACAACACAACGTAACACACCCCTCACACCCAGCCCCAACAACACAATGTAACAAACCTCTCACACCCAGCCCAACAACACAACATAACACACCCCTCACACCCTGTAACAAACCTCTCACACCCAGCCCACAACACAACGTAACACACCCCTTAAAACCAGCCCCAACACCACAACATAACACACCGCTCAAAACCAGCCCCAACAACACAACATAACACACCCCTCAAAACCAGCCCCAACAACATAACACACCCCTCAAAACCAGCCCCAACAACACAACGTAACACACCCCTCACACCCAGCCCCAACAACACAACGTAACACACCCCTCACACCCAGCCCCAACAACACAACATAACACACCCTCAAAACCAGCCCCAACAACACACATAACAACCCCTCAAAACCAGCCCCAACAACACAACGTAACACACCCCTCACACCCAGCCCAACAACACAACGTAACACACCCTCAACCCAGCCCCAACAACACAACGTAACACACCCCTCACACCCAGCCCCAACAACACAACGTAACACACCCCTCACACCCAGCCCACAACACAACGTAACACACCCTCACACCCAGCCCCAACAACACAACGTAACACACCCCTCACACCAGCCCCAACAACACAACGTAACACACCTCACACCCACCCCAACAACACAACGTAACACACCCTCACACCCACCCCAACAAAACAACGTAACACACCCCTCACACCCAGCCCCAACAAACAACGTAACACACCCCTCACACCCAGCCCCAACAACACAACGTAACACACCCCTCACACCCAGCCCCAACAACACAACATAACACACCCCTCAAAACCAGCCCCAACAACACAACATAACACACCCCTCACACCAGCCCCAACAACACAACGTAACACACCCTCACACCCAGCCCCAACAACACAACATAACAACCCCTCAACCAGCCCCAACAACACAACGTAACACACCCCTCAAAACCAGCCCCAACAACAAACGTAACACACCCCTCAACAGCCCCAACAACACAACGTAACACACCCCACACCCAGCCCCAACAACACAACGTAACACACCCCTCACACCCAGCCCCAACAACACAACGTAACACACCCCTCACACCCAGCCCCAACAACACAACGTAACACACCCCTCACACCCAGCCCCAACAACACAACGTAACACACCCCTCACACCCAGCCCCAACAACACAACGTAACACACCCCTCAAAACCAGCCCCAACAACACAACGTAACACACCCCTCACACCCAGCCCCAACAACACAACGTAAAACACTGCAAACACCCAGTCCCAACAACACAACATAACATGCCAGCACCCACCATCAAGTCCATTGACTATCCTTCTATAGGCCAACTTAGCTTGATGTAGGCCAAGATAAAAAGGACTGAGATGGCAGTGAGTGGATTTGGGACAGCACAGCACTGCAATGTCTCTAACACAAACCTTCTTCTCTTACAAATATAATAAAACAAAAGTCTTAACTGAATAGGCCTCAAATTGGTAATCTGAAGGCTATTTAGAAAGGGCAGCACTTTGCAAACCTTTATGTTTATTAAATGTGCTATATAAAGTGGATTTAGCATCTGCTTGCACTTTTAAATAGTTTTATCCATCTCCAGTATCTTATAGTGACAACATTATTGTACAGAAATTGCTATGGCATCATGGAAATTTGACAAGGTGCAGACAGATGCATTTCAGGTGTAATTGAGCTAATAATAAATAACATTGCCCATGTGAATTCATTGGTGTTGTGTATAAGCGGCAACAAGGAAATTCATACTTCCGACCCAAACTTTAGATGTCATAATTTCCAAATTGAATCCTGGCTTCAACAGTTAGTTCTGCTCATGTGTTTGGTTCATAAAACAGTGATAGAAGTGGTCTCACCTCCAGCAGTAGCAATCCTCCCTATACGAGAGTGTGTGAGTGTGTGTGAGAGGAGCAGTAGTGTAGCAGATCACACCAGTAAGTGCCCCATGCATATTTAAAGAGTCTCCATAACTCACTTGTCACTTGCACTCTTTCTGACTGACTTCATTATTGTTACACTGGCTGATTGTCGTCTATCATTTGGATCCAATTTGAACATTTTTAGCTGAATTTTTTAGCTACTCCCGACTGATGTCACCTGCGCCCTTCACACACTCTCACTCTTCTCTGTGATACATGCACAAAGCAGACTTATTACAACACGAGGTTAGAAATCGAATTACTATGGTTTACATGATTTGAATCTTTTTGGAACTCAGGTGAAACTGATTTTGGAATAAGAATACATTTTTATTGAGCTATTGTGAAAAAAGTAATCAAATCAATAATTCAAGAGTTATGGTTGGAGAAAATAAAGTCTCAGAATGGTCTGTTTTGGTTTGTACTGTTGTGTACCCGGGCAATACACTCCAGTCACAATATCCTGTAAGAAATGTCTACAAACATTGATAATACTAATGATTTTTCACTGTTCACACAAAGTATAGTGGCAAGGTATACTGCAGCCATAGTTGCCATCGGGCTGAGTTATGGAAGCATGGCTGCTCTTTCCAAATTGTCCCTATTCACAGAAGGAATTATTGTAATTCTGAGAAACAGAAGCACCTGTAATGAATAAATGTTAGATGGATACGTTTAATGTCACACCTTGGAATAGGCAAAGCAATAATATCTCTATGGAGACAAGTAGGTAGTTGACCCTCCACCAGAAAATTTGCACCATGCACTGTGATAGAAATACATTTTACCAGAACCTTTAACAACACGAAATCTACACTACATATTCATAAATGGGTCAAGTGTTTTCCCCAAGGGCACAACACACAGCCTGAACTGCCAGCCTTCCCATTATGAGACGGCCACTTTACAAATTCAGCGACTGTCAACTGAAAACATTATTCCTGGTTTATGAAGCTGTCTTTTGGATTGGTGATCTATTCAAATCCAACACAGAAATATAAAATCAGCTTTGTATCTAACTGTCTTTATGGACCAAAGCAGTGAGTCATGTGACTAATCCGTGGGTTTGATGAGGTGCTGATATGCCCTGTGCGTCCTGAGATTGGCTGTGCACACTGGGCTCTGCTGCCTCAGCGGCTCTGGAGCCAACTTCTACAATATTCATGTACTTATCGGGGCCAGATTACACCTCTTACTCAACAATCCTCAACAACACAATACAGCAGTCACAACACAAACAAATGTCCGCTCAGGAGAAATATGGAGGTTTCATTTCGCTGCAGTTGCATTGTGGGAAATGCAATATACATTATTCGCACAAGCACTGCAGGTGGGTAATAAAATATGTGTGTGGTTTTAATGTACAATGGCAAAATATCTGCAGTTACAATCAAATATTTGGTCAAACTGTGCTAGGCACTATTGGTGGTCATGAGTCCCACAGTATTACCTGGTATACTGTACTTTGGATTCTATTTCGGTTTATTTACTTAATGTAATTGCAGGTTGTTTTTTTTTAACTAAACATGGTTTGGTACAAATTTAGTTTAGCTGTACTTTTTGAACAAATATGGGCTGTGACCCTGTAAGTAGACGGGAAACTTTTGATTCTTCTATTTATTCACATACCTCAAATTCTGTATTCCCTCTTTTTTATCATACCAACTCACTAGGGTTAAAATGCATTCATGCCATGACCTGGCACCAGAATTTATCCATTGACGTTGTCTTGGTTAATATTTTGTTGTGCATTGTCCCTGTACCAATAAAATAATACCATACAAATATTTCTTGTGGTACTTGATGTAAAAAGCTTAGAGAATTCTTCTGTGAGAACCTAATCAACAAGTGTAGTCAAACTTTTGAACAGTATCCATATCCAGACAGACCTAATGTTTACACAAATATCTCTGTCCCATTCGGTCATGAAGTCACCCACTTTACTCAGAGCGTTTGTATGTGGAAGCCTACACCTCCAACCTGTCACAACAGCTTTGAGCCGGTCACAATAAAAGTCTGCTGTGCTCTGCATCTTGGGCCCCACACGCCCTGCTCGGGCCCCTCAGTTTGTGGAGGGGGCGGGGCCGGAGGAGCGCCTCGGGGCACTACGGCCTGACCCCTGCAGCCATGTCCTCTCATCCCCAAATCAGAATGCGATGTACCAGTGAGCAGCTGTCAATCACAGGCCCAGATGGGAGCTGGAGGAACTGAGAGGCTGGGTGTACTTAAGGGTTTAAGCGCTATAACATGTGCACCTGTTAATGTCTGACTCTTGTTTCTGACGGCGTCATACGAAGAAGCAAGGGCCATAATATTACTTATTCACAGCTGAAACCTTTAAAAAAAATAATTTATAGCTATGACTGGTTATTGTACAAATATCTGCCAAAGGAATAATATTTTAATAATATATTTTCATATTTTAAGCTTTTTATGTATTAGTGAAATTAAAAGTTTATTTTTTCATATCATTGGCAGATTGTAGCTTGACAAGTCAGTCAGTCTATACCATATATACCATGTATAGCCAGGCTGATAGTAAAAGTTTGTCTGTTTGTCTAGGTATTTTTGAGCTATAAGACCACCTGTAATTGAATAACAGCTACGTTTTACCTTTTGTTCAGCAGTTTAGAAGTTACAGGGCTGAAATTGTCCAAATGATTCTAGTGAAAATTTAACAAAGTTTAAAAACACAATGGAGCACTTCCTGTATTAACACACAACATAAGTTGGAA
The DNA here is from genome assembly GCF_026225935.1 of Boleophthalmus pectinirostris. Classification (NCBI taxonomy): domain Eukaryota; kingdom Metazoa; phylum Chordata; class Actinopteri; order Gobiiformes; family Gobiidae; genus Boleophthalmus; species Boleophthalmus pectinirostris. Next base: position 13,069,492 of record NW_026571447.1, on the reverse strand, counting down.
CAAAGTGTTCTCAGCTTGAGAAAAGAAGACAGCCTGGATATGCTAGGTTTGTTGGTTAAGCTTGAGTGAATGAAACAAAACACAACTCCAGGTATGTTTTTGATGAGGAAACTACATTATAACATTGATCAGAAAATATCAACATTTTAAACAGGGTGATGACTGCAGGAAACTGTCCCTTGTAAAGCCCTAACCAGTCTGTGTTGGAGGTCACAAGTGTGCCGCTCCAGCTGAAGACACCAACATCTGCTTAGCCCAGGAGTAAAAGCTATTGTGCAGGTTATTGGGCTTTGGGGGGGCTGCTGATCACTCCCATTGATCCAGGCTCACTCCAGTCAATTAGATCAATGGGGCATCTTTAGGCCTGCTTAGCCATGTGTCAACTGTCAGCCTCCACTCTTCCCTTCATTTGTACATCTACAGCACAGATGGGCTCTCTGCAGTGCTACCATCCACCTACAATAGGAATCTGTAACTAATGAACCAGGGGGGAATCTGAAGTTTTCTTAGATGGGCGAAGAACAATGGCTGCTGTAAATTCCCAAATGTCGCAGAGTAAAGAGGAGACTAGTTAAAGGCGGTGTTTGAGTAAAGATCACAAACCAGGGTGAATTTTGTATTGGCAGGTTCAATTAGAAAAATCAGACGTTTGTATCGAATGTTAGTTAATATATTTTTGCAATTATCTACAAAGATGAGTTGTTTCCTGAGAAATAATTAGTAAATACAGAGCAAAGAACTAATATTTTTCAAGAGTGGAATTTTTAAGTAAGTTAAATAAGACAACATAACACTATATATATAAAGTGTGTTCATATATGCAAATAAAATAAAACAGAAATCCATAGGAATGTTTAAAAATTAAACAAGTGACATCCTCAACTGGGAACTACTACAACTACTATTACTGCTGCTACTACTACTACAACTATTTAAAGATTAAAGATAAGTATATCCATTTCCAACTTTAATCTGATTGCATGGTGTTGTCAAGTTTGTTGGCTGTATTTTTTTGTAATTTCAACTCTCAACACTCGTCTGTTTGCCTGTTTTTCTAGGTATTTTTGAGCTATAAAGCCAATGTAAGGTAGACCTGTTTAATGCCATACTATGAAACATTCCAGGCAGAGCAACAACATATACATAAAAACAAGCAGGTGACAGACCCCCAACCGAAAAGTTACATAGTGACGTTTTTGAAATGGCCAGCCTGTAAGCCCAGTTAATTATCCTCTGCGCTATAGAAGTTTTTATTTACTTTTCACAGACCTGATTCCAAAACTACTGACTTCGCACAGGAAGTTGCACAAATCCAACTTGTGGCCACCCAACAAAGTCCCTACTGCCAAGAAGTGCTATAATGAGCTTTACCAACACAGCCCACATGCCAACAGTGAAGTGCTGCTACCTCCGTGACCCCCCTGCCCCCCTGCGCCCAGCCTGCCACACACACCCTCCCACACACACTCCCAGGCTCACATTTTGGGGCCCCCTCCCGACCGAGACCCTCGTCCGGACCCTGGGAGACTGCCCCCCCCCTCCTCCCCTATCCGCCTACTGACCCCCTCTGAGCCGTACCATTGTTTACTTTCACTCTCCTCCACGGTCCTGCTGGTCTGGGGGGCCGGCCAATCGTTACATTATTGTCTGGTCGTCCCTCCGTCACCCCCCGTGCTCCTCCTCCAACCCCACAGACCCCCCCTCCCCTCACCCCCTCACCCGCATCCCTCCCCTTCCGACCCAGGCTGACCCCATTCACAGTCCTCAAAAGCACCATCTGTGTATCAGCCAACAGTCAGTCATGGAGAGATGGCGAGAGAGAGAGGGAAAGACAACAAGGTGGGGAGAAAGGAGCTGACGGGTGAGGGAGGGGGGAGGCAGGAGGAAAGGGGGGTGAGAGGGGGAGCGGGGGTATCGGGGCATCTGCCTGGGTGTGTGCAGCGCTGTCTGTCCGAAAGTATCTGTCACATAGTTTTCTCAGTGTGATGGCTTCCCCGCTGCTAGCCTTTCTTGCTACATTCTAATTATTGATTTTTTTCTGTCTCCTTTTTATATCTCGCAACTCTCACACAGGTTTCTAATCCTCACTGCACTTTCCCACTGAAGGATTCTAAGGTTAGGATTGGTGTGTCGGTTGGTTAAAATGAATTTGACAAGTCTGGTTCACTCAAGTGCCAGAGCATAGGTGTAAGCAGTCTTTGCCAGTGCGAGTTTTAGGCCTTTAGAGGACTGTGAGAAGGTGATTGTGAAGTGAGGCAAGTGGGTGTCACAAGGTTAAGCCAAAAACAGGATAGAAACAATCTCAAAAATCTTCCTGAAAGTGCCTGAAGATACATGTAAGAAATAGAATTTAGATGTTTGCACATAACATAAGGTGCACATAAGGTGCACCATGTAACTATTCTTATCTAGGGTCCACCTAACCTTGCACAGATGATTCTTGAGATGATATTAAATATACTAGTAGTTCACAAACTCACAAGAATCCATCCCACTCCCGCTTGCGTGATAGGACCCACCTGCTGGTTTGTGGACCAATGACAGAGCAGCATTTGGGTTTGTGCATAAGCCAAAGGCCAAATGCTCAAACAAACCAAAACAAACATGACGGTGTGGGCCATGTTCCGCCTATTTTAGCAAAAATACTGATTATTTTGTTTGTGACAAATGTGTAGAAGTTAAGTGCTTTGTGCATATGTGGACAGGGAAGATGCCTGTGCTTTTCTCTCAACTCAATAGAACCAGTCAGATTTAAAATATTCTTCATAACGTTCTGCCTTCTCAGTGAGAGCTGTTCCAGACAGAACTCAGTTCAGAGAGCTACATCAATCTGGTGAGAGCCAGGTAAGGGTCGGCCACCTTCTTGACTTGTTCAGGCAAAGGAAAAACATCTATGGAGACTGATGAAAGGTTAAATAAGGTACAGTTTTTTTTTATTATTATTATTTTCGAGAATAAAAACACTCCACTCAGTGGAATAGATGCTTGGGTATTTCTATAACATTTCTGAAACGTAAGGGGATGGTTCAAAGCGTAAAAGAGGTTTCTGCTTCAAAAACAAAACAACAAGAAAGAATAATACGGTGTAGCCCAATAGTGATATAGTGATTCTCTTTGCACCACCACAGACTCCAAGTAAATCTGCACTAGTTCACGTTAATCCCAGCGCCAAACTGATATGAGCATGTCTCAAGAGTTCTCAGACTAGCCCACATTACTGTCCCCTTGACCTGCTTCTTCTGCTCCCCATCTCAGTCCTCCATCCTTCTCCCAGGACCCCTCACCACCCCCCTCCTCCACCCTCCACTCCACATCCTTCATCCCACTGCAGTGTCGTCGGGAGCAGGAGCATTCCATTCCAGGGCCTCTTGTATGTGGCTTGCATGTGTGAGGAAGGCGGATTTTTCCCATGGGGCCCGCAGGTGAAAACTGGGACTCGCTGTGTCCAACCGAGGGACGCCATCTGTCCCCGTCCCGCTGCACTGGCTGGAGGGGACCTGGGCCCCTCCTGCTGCTGCCCGCGCCCACCACCACCACCTCCCCTCCGCCTCCACCCCATCCATCTATCCATCCATCCCACCCTGTGTCTATGTCCACTGCTGATTCAGCCCGGAATGCAGTGTTGTCCCCCTCCTTTCTCTCTCTCTCTCTGTCTCTGTCCTGTCGCTAATTCATACTTCATACTCCTCTGCCCCTCCCACACGGCCACACCCCCTTCCACCCCGTCCCTAATCAATCATCCATATATGACACCAGTAGCAAAATTATTAAATTATCATACATTTGTGATGAGCTGAGTGGGAAGGAGGGATACTGTTTTAATTGCCTGGCCATGACCTCCAATTATGCATACCAGTGTATTAGTTTGATATTTGGAGCGAGTGAAAAGAACAGGGTTTGACATTTTACAGCGGATAGAGCGATGATATGCAGACAGGGACGCGCGCTTGTTTAAGTAATTGACAAACACTACAGCCACAGCAGAATGGATCACAGCATGGAGGAGATTTGGTAGATGTGATAGGGTTCAAATTTGTTCAAAATTGCTCAACAATTTTAGCAATCCCATTTGGTACGGGTTTCCTATTGGAATTCATTCACGGGTTAGGAATATTTGGAAAATGTGCAAAGTTGTACACTGCATAAAATATGAAAATACTCTAAATCACATATCTCTAAAATACATTCTGTAGCAAACTGCAATATTTGATGTCACAAATATTATGGGCTATGGCTATGCTGCAGTAGCATGTAGTGTTCAGATACTGTTAGCATTCTACAAATTTGGACTGTTTGACCACTTTAAAGGTGAAATGTTCTACAGTATGGTATTTAATTTAGCTATCTCCCTGGAAACAAGGAGCTCACATTGCCAGGCCAAGTTACAGGTCAGATCTGTGGTGAAGTGGACCCACTCACAGAAATAATGCATATTTTTGTGGTAGTTTTGAGAGATAAAAACACCTGCAATTGAATAAATACAGATATATATATATATTCAGATATATTCAAACAATGCCATACTGTGGAACATCCCAAATCAATCACATCACCATGGAGACAAGTAAATGGCAACCCATCCACCAGAAAAGTTACACCGTGCACCTTTAATCTTTATATGATAAGGAAAAAATATTACTTTTAACAAGTGTCCCATTTTTCTCCTGTATCATCTGTCATTTTTGAAATTCTTTAGCTTCTTGGGAAAAACAAACTCTGTCAAACATGGCCTTTACACAAATAAACAAGTATATTTTTACGGTGTTAAATCCTCATTATATTTGAATGTTTTACTGCTCCAGTGACAGGCTGTGGAATTAGCCATGCGTGTAAATATAAACAAACTGATGAGGTCACTGCGAGTGGTGGTCCTGGGGACCTCCAAGGTACAGTAAAGCGTCTTCAGACCCAGCTGTCAGTGTCTCTGTCCTCCGTGGCGCTCCGGTACTGTCCCGCTAATGCCGGCTAACGGTCAGAGAAGACCCAGAGAAGAGCACTTTCACGTGGGAACCGGACTGCAGACAGACATACGCCGGGGCAGCTAAGTGTGAACGCTCAAACTGTCAGCCCGCCCTCTCTCGATCTCACCCCTCCCTCTCCGTGTCTCACCCCTCACACTTCTGCGCCCCCCCGTGCCCTCCCTGCTCCGGACACACACTCCAAATCCAGACAGACACGCACATATTCACGGACACGCCTCCTGTCAATCACACGAGCACACACGTACACTCAGTGAGGTCTCACGCAGAGCTGGGTCAAAAGCACTCATAACTCAAACAGACAAAATATGTTTCTTACTTGGCAACAGCACAGTCCAATATGCCATAAACATATCATAAGCTAAAGCCGCCAATAAGCTTATTTGCAAATTTACAAATCAAAATTAAGTAATGGAGAGTCCATGCTATGTAAATTATTAGTCTTTTCAAAATGCAAGTACTGCGAATTTGGCAACATTTCTATATCATGTTGTCAGCTATATTAAGGAGATTTTGCAGACAATAATCAGATTATCTCTTGGTCCAATGCTGTTCAGGCAACAATACATTTTAGAGATTAGGAATAGGCATTGTTTTGGGGGATTTTTTCCAATAACAATGATCAAATTATAATTTCAGCCCAGAAAAAAAAGATTCAATATTTTATTGTCATAGAAAAACAACAAAATGACGTTTAGAGCAACAAACTGCATAATTTTGATGTAAAGTACCCATTTTCAAATGACTAAGCAACATGTTTATTTTCTTTTTTTCAGCTGATGTTGCAGGATTTTAATTAAAAAAGCACACAATTATTATCTTGTAGACACACATTTACAGGAGAATCTGTACTTAGACACATAGATCACACATGGATAGATACAGAGATATCCATCATAGATGACAGAACTGCAATGTCATCGCTGAATTAGAGTTTAAGATGTTTACTTTCACTTTCAAAAGACTTTATCATCTAAGGCCATACCTCTGAGTAAATACTATTCTTAAAACCTCAGAATATCGTGCAAAAAGTGTCCCGTCAGCCTCTCCGTGCCCCCTTACCCCTCATTCTGCACTAGTTCTTTAAACCACCCCAAAAACAGTCGAGTCGGGCAAAAGAGAGAAGCGGATCAGGCGGAGAAGCCATGGGGTTAGCTTAAAAGAGAGGAGCTAAAAGTGTTCCCATTTTCTCACTAGCGCAGTGCAACAAAGGCCCAGGCGGGACACTGTTCACTGTGGTGGCCGTTTGGAACCAGGGGCCTCCTTCTGACCCCCCCAAAAAGCCTCTGAGGTCATCCCTCCGCTGACCCCGCCTCGATTGTTTCCCGTGGCTCTGTCAGCTCTGATTGTTGCTGACTGGTTAAATGGCTGCGTGAACCAAAATGGAGGGTGGGGAGTGGAGGAATATAAAAAGAAGGAAAAAAGAAAAGCAAAAAGGAGGGTGAGGATTCTCTTTCTATCCGTGGAGATAACTGACTATTTGACCCAAATAAACAATCTTTCAGCAGCAAAAGAAGTGTCATGAGGAGGCGGGTTCAGGGAGTTTACAGAGCAGCGGCTGGTGGGAGAAAAGAAGAAGACAGCGCCCTCTCTGTGTAGGCTGCACTTTATGGACTGCTCAGGGCTGTCTGAAGAAGAATGAAGGGAGCCAAAGTTCATGGGGTGTTTGGGAATAAGCCAAGAACTTCATAACTCTGTGAGGTACCTGCATATACTAGTATAGGAACTGTCAAAAGAACTTAACCTGATCGTTTTGTTTTTCACACAACTGTTAATCTAAGCCCTCACTCTTAAGAGTTTGAAACAGGTACTACAAATAGAACTGAACTTGGCTTGTCAGTGCCTTCACCTGTAGACAGAGGACTCAAATACAATTTTCCTCATTCTCAGTATATGGACATGTCTCACGTGAAAACTCAGAATCTCCAGGAGTCACGCACAGAGCTGCAGAGGCTCCACTGGACTGATTAATGACTGGATGTAAGTAGTGACCACTCAGATCAGAGAGAATCTGTTTAGATTAGATAGACGAACACTGAAATGCCAACCCAAATGAGAGACTCGTGTGAAGCTCATTCTGCTTTTTGACTGGATAATTCAAACAACTACTTTGTAACATAAACAACTTAGCCATCATGTCCACTATTTTCATAACTCAGAATAGATCAGCATCCTTGTTATCAGTAAAAGCTATAATTGATTTTGGATCAACTGTGATTGTGACAGTTTTTACCTTGAGCACATAATGGATAAGTCTTACAGAAGTTGTGTAGGAAAGAGTTTGTCAACAGCAGTCAGTTATCAAGAACACAATTTGAAATCAAAGATGAAGATGAAGATGTTTATTGATAATTGGTTAGGCTTGGTTAGGCAGCGAATGGTTACAAACTAGAAACAAATTACTAAAATCCACGATAGATTTTATTTTTGTGTAAAAATCTATAACCCACTTGTAAACTGTGCTCCACGCCTCAGACTTGCAGTGGCAAATTAGACTGGTGATCATATGCATCCTTCAATAAGAAACTATTGGCGAGCACTGATCAATGGAGACTGAAATTGCCCCATTTTCTGCTTGATCAGCTCTATACCAGTGACCAGATAGTGATATATCAGACTATGTCCATATAACTGAGTTTACAGGCCATACAAACCCATTTTATAGAGGTCTTTGATATCTCTATAACTAGAGTAGAATGATCAAATGTTACTACCACACATGAGGAAAAAGAGTTCGGTTTTTATGTAGGCTTTGCAAAACATATAGAAATATAAGTCAAACATTAAGTTGGGTCATTTAGTGGAGGAAAACCCCATCTGAACTGCACCACATGTTCAGCTCCTCCATGTTCTTCACTGCTGGATAAGATAAGTGTTTAAAGACCTGGTTGTGATCAATTATGCAAGCATATCCATTCCCAGCGCTCCCATCCAATCAAACAGCTAAATAAGCCCAGTCCGGATGGGCCCTTTGGCCTAATTGGACAAATAGCTGGCTTAATTGATCATTGATTGATGATCAATACAGAACATGTGTACTTGTTCTTTACAAGGCGGGTGATTGAAAGGCAGCAATAAAATCAGTGGGAGAGTTTGACAGGCGCCAATGGCCTCTCATCACCTTACAGTAAAGACAGAGTAGGAGCTGGAGAGGGATGCTTTAAAATGTATGAGCCCTGTTAAAACAATCGTAGCTCCAAAACAAACTGACCTTAAAAGTAAGTGGTGCAGTTCACCCACACAGCAGTAATATAGAGAGTGGACCGGCCACTAAATGCACTGCAGAGGGCGGAGGGCAACATGAAAGTAAAGCAGAGAAGTGCAGCGCATTGTGAAGGCTCCCAAATTCTGTGTTGTGAGCCTCTCCATATGCGTATCACTTATCGGTCCAGACACCTGTTTGAGCCGCACATGTGTGTGTGTGTGTGTGTGTACAGTGGTTTATACGTGTGTGTGTGTGTGGACAGTAGTGTCCCGCAGAATAGAGCCTTTGATGTGTCTCCCAGTGTCTTGAAAGGACGGAGGGACAAATAGACAGGAGGAGAGCACAGCAGACACTTGAGGCCAGCTTCAGTGGGCTGCACCTCTGCCTCAGGTACATCCTTGTGTTTGTGAGCCAGCTTGATTAAATATGAAACGCTAAGACAAAAGGACGCTCAGTGAAAGGAGGGAGCGAGGGGCACGCAGGGCACCACTCAACGCCTTTGAAGAGGCTGAGACAAGAGCTGTCGTGGGCTTACACACACACTTACACACACGCATACACACACACACACAGCGCTCCAAATGAGGTGGGTGGATAGGACAGCAAATATCCACATTTGCATCTAGTATGTTTCAGAATCGTTTTCACGGAAATACCACAAAAGGAGCACAGTCACTGAATTAGAGCTAAAAGGCTTTTTTTAGAAGCTAATTATACATGCATACATGTGGAGAGGTGTGCGTGTCTTAATGGATGTTAACACAGCGGAGATTAAAGCCTCTTTACGGATGGAAGAGGGAAGAAAAGGAGCTTTTTGGAGAGAAAGACACAAAATCCAGATGTAATGAAGTAATTCAATTATGAGATGCAGCTCAATCTACAGGTATTACCAGTGTATTTACAGGATCAGTTGTCTCATTTCACCTGGGACCAAAAGAGATTTTAGCATCAATACTAAATATCTGTATCACAAAATCACAAAAATCCCATAATGAATTTCAAATGTTTATGTATCAGATATCTGTTTTAGGTTCCTAGTTGTTCTTTTAACTGATGCACACACAGAGTAGATCATGTGTAAGAGCCATTTTAAGGAAGTTTGTTTTTAAATGATGTAGAAGTATCACGTTATAAATGAGTGATAGCAGCCTGGCATTTTCTCCTTATTTAATCTGACAACTCACTTTAGCAATACAAAGCCCATGGCATCAATACAACTCAACTCAACAGCCCAGTAGTGCTTTCATTACTATTATTATTATGATCAAACGCAACTCCACCACCACCATACACCAGTCAATAACTATTAGGAAAGATAAAATACATCCATTTACATCCACACATTACTTACAGAACAAACTATTTTGGGGTTTAACTGACATTAAAGGGCCCATATTACATTTTCTGACTTTTTGTTTTCTGATTTACCGGTATGTTATAATGTTGTTTCCTCATCACAAACATACCTGGAGTTGTGTTTTGTTTCATTCAGACATGTTTAACACACAAACCCTGCATATTTACATACACTCAGTTCCACCTTGTGATGTCATGTGGTAATACAGGAGGTGCTCCACTTTGTTTTTAAATTCCATATATAGAGAGCATTTTGAGCTTTGGAGATGTAAACAGACTAATAAAGAATTACTCAAACATGTGTGAATGAAACAAATGGTATGTTTTTAAACATATCTTAAAAACTGTTCCTTGGTCATTGTATTTATGGTACAAAAGGCCCATTACGTCAGAGGACAGATCAGCTCCACTCTTTATCCTCCCTTCTCTGCACGCTCCTTTTAAAGATTATAGAAGCTCAGGAGATTGATTATAGAGTATTGATGTCAGTCTGTTCCAAGTCATCCCAAATCCAGGATGCCCCTTTTATTCTTTCACATTAGGACTTCTGGCTTTAAATTTACCCTCTGCATCTGGCCCATGTTTCAAACTGTGCTGCCAAGTAAACCTGTCCATTCTTGGTCAGAGGTACTCCATTGTGGGGGACTCATCAGCTGTGCTTGTTTTTTATACATCGTCAAGGAAACCCAAGCACCCAGGAAACAGGATACAGGGACGCCCCACATTGGCATTGTTATGAGGTGACAGTGTTGACCGTTACACGAATCTACCAGAAAACCTAACAAGACAACACAATTTTTTTCAAAGTTTGAGAAAATGTGTCTTGCCCCAGTATACAGATATATTAAAGATATATAAGCAGCTCTTGAGATCAAATATATCCTCTGTATCCTGTCTGCATCTTAAAACGTTTTTCCTGTCCGATAATCTGAAAGTGCATGGTTAGCATGCTATTGTTGTTAACCTTACCATGGCAGCAAGGCTAACAACCTGGCCCCTGAAAGTTGCGGACAAGCTTATAAACTCATCACTGTGAATAATTAGGATGCTTAGAATGTATGAGATAAGTGAGGAATAACTTTGGGCAATTGCAAACTGTTAAAAATGAACTTTTTCTCATTTTTAAGACAGTAAAAATCTGAAACAGTGTCTTTAAAAGTTTATTCTCACAAGTCTAAAACTTCTAACTCAATTACAATACTAAGGAATAGATGGTTATTTAAAAAAAAAAAAAAAACATAATTTCTTAAGACAATAGAACACAATTTTCAACAATAAATCGTAGTACTTTTATATAACCATGTGACCTCATATCTTATTATCTTATATCTATGCAATCAGTCATCCAAGGTATGTTCCATAGTGGTCCATCATCATTCTAAAGCTATTCAAGAAAAGTCAATTTCTGCCCTGTGAATGTGAATTTTTTAGTATCACTACCTGCTCAAATGAGTATTTAGTTTCTATATTAGTTTTAGAATCCATTAGTATCTGATATCCGATCTTTCACCAACCCTAAATCTAATTAATATGCAACCTAATGATTAATACAAAAGTCCTTTCTAAATGTCTTTATCTCATTTCCCCCACTTGTTCACAGACACACACTAGACTTTGAGAGGAGAGCGATGGTGACAGAGACAGATAACTTGATGTCCACTGCTAAATGAGCCCTATCAGGCAAACTTCAATGAGCTGTCTTTGGAAAACAATCAGGGAAGCGCTCCTCCCTTGACCTTTCGCCACACCAGGCTCAGTCCAATCACACAATATTGACATTATGCACCTTACAAATGACATTTAACTATACAGGTCCATCCAAATACCAGCAGTAGGTGGAGAGAAGGGGGAGGGGCTAAGCGTTAAGCGAGTCACTGGATCATACGCACAGGTAGGTGAGCAGCCTGTGAGAGGTTTCTCATTTTATACTTGAATAGACAGAGTTCAGCCTACCCTAAAGAATTGCAGGAGAGTCAAAACATATTTAACAGTGTGCAACAATGTGGTTAAGACCTAAGGACGTTAAAGGTGCACTGCGTAACTTTTCTGGAGGGGGGGGGGGGGGGGTATAACATGGAAACAAGGAGACCTGATCAGATCTGTGGAGAGGTGATCCTACTTACAGTAAGAATGTATGTTTTTCTATGTATTTCCTAGAATAAAAACAGGAATATAGTCATTTTAAGGGCCTATACTGTATTACACTATTTTTGATCTATGATGTTTCCTCCTCAAAAACATACCTGGAATTGCATTTTGTTTCATTCACACAAAAATCCTGCATATTTATGCTGAGTTCTCCTCTCAAACTGAAAATACTTTGTCATGTTGTGGTAATACATAAAGTTTTCCACTGTGCTTTTTAACTCCATACACCTTCACAAGAATTATTTGGCCAATTTCAGAATGAAAAAAAATAGCTTCAGGTATTTTTTTTTTAAGAGGTAACACCGTTCTAACATGGCTAAAAGCTCACAAGTGTTCATTTTGCGTACTACATAGGACCTGCCAAACAATGAAACATTCCTGACTAAGCATTTGAATGGAAATAATCAGGTGGCAGTCCATCCAGCAGAAAGGTTACATGATGAATCTTTAAATTGGGCTGTTTTGTAATTTTTGCATGTTGCATTCTTAGTATATTTTCTATATTACACAAAAAAAAAAAAACACAAAAATATATCAGAATTAACCCAGTAGTGGTGGTCTATAATCTCTCTTGTTACTTACTAACTGTTACTTGTCTGTCAATTGATGGGCATTCAATTAAATTTTCCTAATTGATAGACGGGAGAATTAACGATCAATTTTCGATTAATCATTAATGTTTGTATATTAAAATGATCATGATTATTATTACTATTATTAATCTGCATTAATAAACTCAACTTTACAAAATAGAAACTATAACCACTATAGAGCCACATCAGCCAGTTTGACATTATAATGTGTTTAATGCAACTTTGACACATTTGGTTAGTTTTAAAGGAACGAAACTTAAAACCACATGGCTAATTTGCATAAACTATATGTGCAGTCAGCTTCTGTCAGACTAAAGAACATGATTCAGTGTAATAAATGTGTTCTTTCTCTGACAGAGGATGTGCTGCTGATGGTGAGTCTATTCTGTGCTTCTGTCCTACACTACAAACAGCAAAGTACATTTGGTTTGTCGATTAAAAATGAACGTGACTGACGAAATTCTTAATGATCAATTATCGATTAATCGATAACCCCACTGTCGATATCTAAAATTTTAGGGTTAGGGTTAGGGTAAGTTAAGATAAGCTAAAATTTTCAGTTGTTTAGTGTTTCATTAACCAAAAATCCCATATTTGATTATAGTAGACTTGAAAGTAAACGCAAATCGGACGTGTGATGTATATATACAATGTAGTGATTCTTAACCTGACATTCCCCCTATAACACCCTTAAAGTCCACCTCCCCTTATTTGTGCACTATTTTATACCACTCAACAGCCCCCTTTTGCCAAACAGTGAAGTAGCTTGAAATCCTGGATGTCTTACTCGGGCACCCTGGTCTTGTAAAGGCACCTTAAGGCCCCCTCAATCCTGCCAGATCACCCATTTGATCCCCATCTGGGTGTGCTCCGTCTCAGCAGGCCCGCGCAGGCACCATTACCTCCAGACGAGCTGTGAAATAGCCATTATGTGTGTGCAGGCGCGTGGGGGGGTGGGGGGCTTGTGGGTTCACACTAGTCAACAAAGGCCCCGGTATAGCAGCGGTATGAATGAGCCCGCTAACACAAATACATTCAGCTCAGAGAGGGGGGGGGGACGAGAGAGGGAGAGAAAGAGGGGGACAGAGAGAGGGAGAAAGAGAGAGAAGGCCACACAGACCTGGACACCTGCTGCACCAAAGTGATGTGGGAACTTAAAGAGTTGGAGAAAATAACAGCAATGATATAGCTGCCTGTCAAATGTTATAGGGTTAAGTTAAGGTGCTGTAATGTGCATTTGTGGGAAGTACTTTGTTACATTTTACTTGAGTGATTTTATAAAGAAATTGTACTTTGTGGAGTAGTTTTTTGACTACCCACTTACTTCAGTAATATTGTACAGTAGCAATTGAGTAAAAGCTGACAAAAAGTAAAAAGTGGAACAGAGAATTTTGTGCTTTGGAGATGTAGATAGCCTAATAATAAAGGATTTTTTAAATGTGTGAATGAATCAAAACACAACTCCACGTATGTTTTTAAGAAAGAACAATGCTGTAACATGGCTTATAGGTGTTATTATGTTATTGGCTCACCACATTTATTACATTATAGGCTTATTACATTTAGAGATTTTTATTATTATTTACGATATTGGACATTATTACACTACCCTCTTTTCTGTGTTATATACACAACCAGAAGTAAACATGTTTTCCATCATAGACTTAAACAATAATTATAAAAACCAGTGATATGTGAGGATCCATGTGGATATTTATATTTCAGTGAGGGCTTGATAAGAAAACAAATTATTGCTGTCTTCATTTATCATTTACTGCATCTTAACAGTGTAATATGGAATAAAACATTTTAACTTGAAGCGTATTTGAAAACTGCAACAAATCCTTGCTATAGGTAGGTTTTCTTCTACCTGACTGACAAAATAATATATGTAGAAACAGCATGCCGCAATATTTTCCAGCTCATCTGAATCATAGGTTTGGAGATATTGGCAGTTGGAATCCATGAAGAGACACAAAAAATATCATTTGCACCTAAAGGCCTATAGTGGACTAGATTTTACAGGGGGAAAAAAGATATAGGCAAATTTGTGGTCTGCATTCGACACATCACTGAATCCCATCAGCATCCAGGGATGGACTGTGAGATTGGCCTATGATGCATGTTTTTAGGTAAATAAAATAACTGGGGCACCAACAGAAAAGGCCTATAGTTTAAACATATACTCAGGGAAGTCTTAAGGCATCAAAAGGGCCTAGTGAGGAAGGCCGGTTACGAAGCAGTTGAGGAACTCTGCACACTTTTTTGAGTTGACTTCTCATTACATTTCACTTAAAAATATGAATAAATAATATCCAGCTGTCCAGGTTTTGTTGCAGTTTTGAATTAAAACAACTTGATTACAATTACCATATTGTATAGTGTCTTTTACATTGATTGTAATGACAAATATCTAGTAGAGTAGTTTCAATATTCATTTTTAAGATGTATTAGGCAGGGGTCTTTCAATCCCAGGACCTACTGATACCTTAAAGATGCTGTACCTGAACTTCATTTAAAACCATCTGCGTAGTTCCAAATTATTCAAAGTGACCAGTGCAGCGTTTTGCCTTGATGGTAAAGCTCATGACAACTAGCATGCTGATGCATACTTACTGATGTTCAGACAATAAACCCCATTACCAAAGAGATGCAGACAACACACAGTGAACATATTTTGACTAGGGATTCAACAATCCAGCTTCTTCTGTTCCAATATGGTTTTATGTATCTGCCAATACCCAATATCAACCAGGGTAGAGAACTTATTTATTATACTGTATCGTCAAAGTTCTCACAATAATATCGTGGACCATCACAATATATCGAATTACAAGTCTCTTTGCTTAAATTAAGAGTTATGGTGCAGCCATAGCAATAAAAAGACAGAGGAAACACATAGATCATGATCCTTTGCTCCATTTCAGTGTAGACTACATAAAAGTTGTAAGCACTTTTAAGTCTTAATTCTTTGGAGTCTTGTCAAGATATTTTAAGAGGAAAAAGTAGCATATTAACAGTTTTGTTTGCCTCCACAAAATATTGCAAATAAATATCGTACCGTGAGGTTCATACTGTCACAATATCATATTGTGAGACTTTGATATTGTTACACCCCTACTTATCACATAAATGTATATACCAAAATGGGATATTGAATGGACCAATATCCAATTCATTAAATTTTCAATACTGATGCTGAAAACCTCGAGACCTGACTATACAACAAATCTGTATAGCTGGGGCAAGACATAAAAATCAGGTAAAAGATCTATAAGCCAGGCCTTACAAATACCATATACCTTACCACATTCTCCCCTCCTGTGCCACGTGCCACCCTCTGCACCCAGCGGTCCTGAGCTGTTGTGGGTGTGACTACAGTCTGAGGATTACATGACTCCAGTAACATAAAGACACAGACAGGCAGATGAGAGCAGCCACTTCCCCAGAGAGCTCCTTGTTAGCTCCAGACAATGTGGGCTTAATGCTGGGACCAGGGGCCTGCTTGTCACACCTAAAGTACTTTGCATTAATTACACCTCATATACACTGGTTTAATCAGAAGTGTCTAAGGCCTGAGCATGTGCTTCAGACAGAGGATGGATCTAAGGTTTGTTTACTGTGTTTGAATTCAGTGTATTTTAAAGGGCCCGTATTAGGGTATTTTCCTGATCTATGTTATAATATTGTTTCCTCATCACAAACATGCCAGGAGTTGTGTTTTGTTTCATTCACACTTGTTTATCACATTAACTCTCCATATTTAGGAGTTATTCTCTCAAACTGAAAACACTCTGTTCCACCTTCTGATGTCATGCAGCAATACAGGGAGTGCTCCATTGTGTTTTTAAAATTCATACCTTCACTAGAATCATTTGGATAATTTCAGATCTGAAATTTCCGATCTCTACTCAAGAAAAAGGTAGCTGTTAATTTGAAAACAACAACTTCATGACATCATAAGGTGGGTCAGTGCATTTAATAAGCCTCTTTTCAGTCAGCCTCATGTGCCACTGTAGCTACTCTTTTACTCTCAGTAGATGGCATTATTCTTGTCATTCAAATGCTCAAAAACATACACAGCTTTACTTTTTGGAGAAAAAAAAAACAAAAACAAAAAAAAAAAAACTTAAATGTCCTATATTATACAAAATTGACTCTTGTGAGCTTTTAGCCATGTTAGAATGATTGTTACCTCATCAAAAACATATCTGGGGTTGTGTTTTGTTACATGCACACATATTTGAATGTTTTATTATGAGTCTGTCTACATCTCCAAAGCTCAAAATTCTCTGTTCCACCTTATGATGTCATGTACTGATAGTTAACAGCTGCCTTTTACCTTTAGTTCAGTAGAGATTGAAGATCCTAGTGAAGGTGAATGGAGTTTAATAACACATTTGAGCACTTCCTGTATTACCACATGACATCACAAGGTGGAACAGTGTTTTCTGTTTGAGAAAAGAACTCAACATAAATATGCAGGCGGGGTGTGTGTTAAATATTTGTGAATGAAACAAAACACAACTTCAAGCATGTTTATGATGAGGAAACATTATAACATAGATGAGAAAACAGTATAATATGGGCCCTTTAAAGTTTCCCTAACCCTGTTACTCACTTTTACTATCATGTTAATTTTCATCACTCTAGCTGTACAGATAGAGTGGGTGAAACATCATAACAGATTGCAGTACAGTACACAGTACGCACAAGCCAACTGGCGCACACAAAACAAATCCATGTGAAATGCTCCAGTAATGAATGTAATAGTAGGCTACATAGTGATTCTTTTAGTCCTTTTGAAATATGAACACCTTTTTTTCCTTTTTTTTTCTTTTTATGCACACCTTAAAAGCATTGTTTATCCTACCTAAAAGAAAGGAAACGCAGCTGCTCTCATTCGTGGAAAAACCTTGTTCCGGCAATAACAGAATCTACTTCTAATGATGTTTGTGCCTTCAATGTGCACTCTCTCTGCATACAGTCTAGTAATTACAACTGTAGTGAATGCTCATAGTGTTTAGTTGTACAATCCTGGCTGTACTGTGTGTGGCTATGAGAAATAGAGCACACATCTTGACTAGGACTTATAATACACTCTTTTTACCATTTGTTTTGCCTCTGGAGAACACAAAATAGTCCCTAAAACCAGTGAATCTGTCTTGTTCTGAGCCTTCTCCTTGCGCGTACACACACACAGATACATTCACACACACACATACACGCACACACACACATAGACTGCAGAGGACCACCTGGCTCCCCACTGCCAGTCCAACAGCCCGTGCAGTTCCACACACAGGCCCGGCCACATTAATTATGTGTGTGCTAATTGAATGTAGGGGGACTCTACAGGGATGGGTCATTAAACCGATGCGGCGTATGTTTGCCTGCACTGTTTATCTATCCAGCGCTAAGAGATACATCACACTCACACACAACAAAACAAGGCTGCTTACTTCTAATAGACTGTTCTAATGCACGCTCACTGCATCTGAAGAAATAACAAGATAAAGTCCAGATCGGAAAATAAGACAGTTTTATTTTGTTTGAATATTGGTGAACAAATTTGTAATTGTTCGGGTATACCTTCATAATTTCACTCTTCTTTCACAGCGCTGTATTTTATTTATTGTCTCACCTTTTTTTAGTATTATATATTGAAAATATAACTCCAATATTCTTACCTGCTTGATTCCATAGATATAGAAAGTTAAAACCATACTTCGGAACATTCTCAGTTGAGATAGCTTTAGTTTTATACAAGATCTACATGGAAACAAGCAAGAGGAAGCCCTACTCCAAGCCAAATAAGAGTCAGGTTTGTGGAGACGCAAGCCCACTCAGAGTCAAGACATTCTTTTCTATGTTTTTCAATGCAATATAAACAATCCATACTTTTTATTCTCTTGTTATTCTTGTAACAGAGGAATTTCCCAATTGTGGGACCAGTTAAGATTCTCTCATCTTCTCTAATCTTATTTATTAATGAAGACAAAGTTTAAATTCAAAGATTAAACACAGTTCTTGTTACCTGTGACTGCCAGCCTATTACAGCTTTACATTCAAAGCCTCTCAACCTCTCAAGATACAAATGTACTCTCACCTTGTTTTGTACCTGCTATTTCAGTTGTTTTCAAGTCTCTTGTTCTTCCCCTCCACTGCCGCAGCATACGTCTTCTCAGCCTCTCCATCTCCTCCTCTTCATCAGTATCTGAACCAAACCTGTGAATTCAGTAAAAGTTAATTGGAAATTTTCAGTTAATTTTTTCATTTCAGTTCATTCTATTTTAAATACTTAAAACAAATAAGATGGAAACAACAACACTTAACATGTTCATTTAAAGTCAACATTTCAGTGTTCTGTGTCACAATTCTGAGTCACAAAATGTAACTTAACCTGTTTACATAATTCTGCCAAGTTCAGTTCAAAGGCAAATTTTAAGTTGGGTTTTAATTCAATGTATTATATATATATGCACTTCCCATTATCAAAAAGTGACGAAAAAACAAAAACATTAATCTTAAAAATTCTGGGGAATTTAATCTTAATAGAATATTCTCAACACAATATAAAGGGAAACATCAGAGTCAGAATGTATATGTCAGTGATAGAATACTTTGAAAATGTATGTAGCTACAGAATACTGAGTACTGAGTATCAGTTACGAGGTTCAATCAGAGTACTGTATTTTGAATGCTTTCATTGTTGTTATTATTATGTTTGTAGCTCTGTTTATTATGCATTTGCTTATCACTAATTAGAGAAGAAAAATCATGTTTGCTCTCATCACAAGAGCTGTGTTTTCTATTTTTCTAACTATAGAGAGCAGTTTGAAGCCTAACATGCATGATCCAGTACCACAATGTGTTTATCTGATTCTAGGAAAGTACTAGTAATTGTATTCTGAGCACAACAAGCGAAAGAGCAAGTACTAGTATTCGGAATATGTATTTTCGGTACGTGTATTTAGTTACATCCCAAGACTGTATGTAGTTGTAATATATTCCATTTAGTACAACAATTTCAACTTTAAACTCATCTCTCCCTCTTGCTCTTGCTCTCTCTCTGTGCCATTCTGTAAACAACATGTGCCTGTATCCTTTCCTCTCCCCTCCTCTGCCTCACTCACAGCACACCGAGCCCCCTGTGGCCACACTCCGTCATTACACCCACGACTGAGCACATGGAGTATGAGGCTCTCCATCAATCTTCCCCTGACTGAAAGGACACATCAGAGGTAAACACACCATAGGGGTTTGACTGTGGCATCAAACACCTGTATTCTCCCAGTGCACACGAACGCACCACCGCTAACACTGTCAGCGCTACCAGTAGCTTCCCATAGCTTCTTGTTAGCATGTTAATGTGTGTAGGCCCAGGCAGGAGGAGTTGTTAGTTAGAATAATTCGTCAAAGCTGAATAATGAGCTGGATTTTGGGCAGATTTTGGGAGTGAAGGGGCAGGACGGAGAACGGGGGATGCGGGGTGTTGAAGTTTTCTGCGAATTCGGAGGTTCAAAGGAGCTATCAATCACACAACAGTGGGTTAAACAGACTTTCAAATATTTTCTGGTGATTGATTAGAGCGTTTGGGGCAGAGTGCAGCGCTGGCACCTACGAGACCAAGTTTAATAAAGTAAAAATGTTGCATCTGTTGTTCTGACAAAAGCTCACCATTTGGCATTATTAAATATCAAAAAGAGAAATTAAATACAGTTTGTAGCTTATTCTAAAAAGTGATTGCTATATTAATCACAACACTGACAGTAAAGATAAGCATTATGATGATTTAAATAATGTCTTCAGACTCTGATGACAAAAGGAGCTCAGGTTTTAATAATGTTACGCAATCATAAATTATAACAGTAAACTAAGCCAAAAAAATAGCAAGCTGTAATTATGTCATCAAATTAATTACAAAAAAAGATAATAAAATTGAAGTAAATTAAGTTATGTTGGTCTTTCAAAGTAAAATAATTACTACAGTTCCAGACTTGATCTACAACTATTTGAAATTGTACTGAAAGAATTATTAGGCCTGTCATGATAACAAAGTGTGATATAAGAAAATATAGAAAATAAGCAATAATACTGAAACAAATTTATTTCACCAACACAACAAACCTAAAGCAGGTTTATCCTCCAAAAACTATTCTGAATGTACTACAGTAAAACATGAGCACTATAGAAACACTAACAAAAATCTCCATTAGCACAAAGAAAATGTACACAGAATATAAAATGAGGCCCCAAAAATATTGCCCCAGCTTCCAATGATATCCTGATGGAATAATAACTACAATATTTGACAACATATGGAGCCTGATGAGGAGGGCTTCAATGACCAGCCATGTATATAACCTGTAGTCTATGTCATTTTCATTTTTGCAGAATTTATCAAATGCCATCAGGCCTACAATCTGTCTTGTTTATTCTATGCTCAAAAATCACTCCATTCCTTCAGTCCAAGAAAAAAAAAAAATCCCACCTTTATTATTTACCTCCGTCATCCCCCCTTTTCTCTCACTCTCTCCCTCCTTTTCTTCAAAACACCATCTCCCTCTCTCCTCCTCTCTCCCAGCTTGTTATGCAGATTCCCAGATTTCCTTGCTTTCCTGTGCGCACATAAACACACCACACACACATACACATACGCACACACACGTACACACACACATGCACACACGCTCCCCAGGGGTTACCGGGAAGGGCAGAAGCGAGATGGAAATGAAGTCAGCCATGTTGCAAGTGGCAAATCTGCATCTGTAATTACCCCTAGAAATATGTTTTTTTTTCCCACTTTTTTTTTTTTTTTTGACAACTGGTGCCCTCTTCTCCTTCTTTTCCTTCTCCTGTCTTTTTCCTATCTATCTCTCTTTCTCAAAGGCTTTCTAAGTGATGCTCGCCGGGCCAATTAAGATGAGTTGAGGTGTGTGTGGCCATGCGTGCACCACTATATTTATTTAATGCATGCATCAAATACAGACTGATATGTCCACTGTCTGACTGTCAGCCACCTTTGCGCACTGTTGTGTAATTCGTGTGTAGTCTTTGTGTCTGGGTTTGTGCGTATGTATTTAAGTGTTCCCCCAGGCCAGTCTCTTGAAGCGGGACAATATACGATGGCAAAGCTGAGAATAATATCAATAGAAACAGCAGACAGTGGTGAAAGGACAGCACTTGTATAAATAAAGGATTCGTAAGCAGAATGGAGAGATGGCCCGGACAGCGGACGAAAACAAGAGGTGAAATAGTTGTTGGGCTGTTTGATTGGATGGAACAATGAAATTAATATACATGAGGTTAATGCAAAATGTTGAACTTTGTATCAAAGGGTTAGAGCAGTTTTAACATTGTTTTGAATATAATTGTTGGCTAAAATTGCAGACAAGAATGCAGTCCAATGAGATAAATGGGGAAAATTTGATAATTTGGATAATGCATATCTATTCATTGAAAACACATAGTTCTCAGATTAATATCTTATTGATGTTTATATAGCAAAACAGTATATACAACATGGAGTGTGCAAAAATATTAAAATATCGGTATATCGTGATCCTAAATTTGGTGACACAGCGGGCTATTGTTTTAGATTTATCGCAGTAAGGAGTATTTTTGGTATATTTTACAGAATTATTTTGTGACAGTTTTACAGTTGTGTTGCCTTTATATTTGACAGTAAAAAGTGCTTTGATGTGTATTTTTCTGTTTATGTTAATTTAAAAATGGAAAATGGAAATGAAAAAAAGTGTTTAGATGATAAAACTGACAAAAGTAAGAGTTGGTGCAGACTTAACAAAGAAATATTGTTAAAATTAATTGGTAATAGTGATATATTGCATAATTATCACATGTGTTGGAAAAAAACAAAAACAAATCAAAACCTGAAGGACCTCATGACTCCCAGCCAATGACAATACATTATCTACGTTAATGACAATATGCAACTTTTAATACTCCTCTATAATCTGAAACTAGACAATATAATGAACTGTTTATTCTATGACAATTTAAATTTAAAGTATTAAAATATGAGTCAATGTTATGTGTAAAAATGAAGCTGAATGTACCTCAACAAGATATACAGCGCATGGCAAATTATATTGCGGGTGAAGTCTTGAGTCATTTGTGCCCTTGCTAAACACGGGGCCACAGTATTTAGGAAAAGCTGAGCAGAGAATACATGGAGTCTCAGGTTTCAGACATGATTCAGTGTAGAGGTGGTGATGTGCTGCCAGGAGCCAATTACAGCTATAGGACAGGTCTACACTCACTGCCACTGGACTACTGCACTGGCCACTCCTGCATACGAATAAGGTAACACTTTATAATAACTACACTATCACTACTACTACTTTATAATGCTTAATTCTGTTATACTTAAAGGTGCACTATGCAACTTCTAAGGTGGAGGGTCTGCTATTTGCTTGTCTCCATGGATTTGTTATTTCTTTCAATTGAATGTTCCACAGTGGGGCATTAAACACATAATTTTGTTTAATTACAGGCGTTTTATACCTCAAAAATACCTTGAAAAACATGCTGGCTTGCTTCCCCATAGATCTGACCATCAACTTGTCTTCAATATGATTAACAAATTTATTTCCATACTGTAGAATAATCAAGGCAAAACTGTAATATCTCCATGGAGACAAGCAACAGATGGCAGACCCTCCACCAGAAAAGTTACACAGTGTACCTTAGTAACTACTTCATTAAGGGGGTTAGGGTAGTAATTATCAATGTGTTTTTTTTCAGTCCTCTATGTTATTTTTTTTTTATTTTTACACATTACCTGCCATGTTTGTTTTGGCACAAATGGACTGTGTGTTTCTCTTGGTTAATCCACCTGTTAATGGCACACATCAGCAAGAGCTTCCTTCACTTTCTACTTTCTAATTTGAAGTTATAATTTCAGACAGGCATCTGAAAATCTGACCTTGAAAATCTTGAAATAAGCAGTCAAATTTATGATCCGCAGTTGGTGAATCTTACAGTTATTTCAGAGAAGAGTTCAATTCAGTAATAATATGAGAACAATATAAACTACTTTTTTGTTCTCTTTTTAACAATGTCTATTAGCTTCAGTAAATAAGAATTGAGGGCACGTGTTGGAGACTTGCAAGCATAAATCACACATGTGTTTAACCTTATTTAAAGCGACTCTGTGCAGTCTTTCAGGATTTGCACCCTGTTTTCAAATGCACCGCCGAGGCCTCCCGGGACCTATATCTCATTATATACTAGACTGTATGTATATTCTATATGCAGGGCTATAGTGTTACAGACTGAGGTGGGACGCTCACTCACTCACAGGTACAGCAGAGGCAGGAGGAGGAGCTGCACTGTCAATAAACTGGGTCATTAGCAGTTTTATGGCAGATCAGGTTGAGTTCACAGATTTCACAGCAGAATATGGAAGCGATAAAAGCGCTGAGAAGGAGGGCAGCGAAGAATTCAATGTTACAAGCTTAAACTTCATTAAAACATAGTTAACATCATTAGATTTAAGATTTTACTAAAAGATATGACCCTTTTTGAGTTTTTTTTTCTTTTACAGTTTCTTTTATAGTTTTACTTGGACATGGACAGCAAAGATGACATACATAGAGGTAATTCCAGCTGTTACCAAGCAACAAAAATGTTAACAAGGACCAAAACATGTCTAAATTGCTACAATTAGAAAAAACAGATGGCAGTAACTTTATTTTGTTAAATTAATGTTCAATCTGTCAGAAAATGTTTTCCTTACTTCTGCTTCTTTTTTAACTTTTCTGCTCAGCTTCTCTTCCACAAACTACAGACGTTTTGACCTGGTTTATGATTAATATATCTGTAAATACAAAACAAACAAACAAACAAAAAAATTACCCTGGAAAATAGGTTTGGAAAAGATATGTATGTAAAAATAGAGATGATCACATTCTTCATTATAGCAACTGCTGAAATATAGATGTAAACAGTTTGGATATATTTTAAAGAAGTAGGTGGCCTGGGTGCTTTTCATCCTTTACTAAAATATGTTTCAATGTTGAATATGCTTCAGATAATTTAAGCCCTTTACAGACAAAATGAAGATTAAGATGAAAAAGTTTCCACAATTAGTTCAAGTGCACTAATCCAATCAAAATCCAGATGTCAATAATCTCCTGACAGTTATTTGAATTACAACACATAGAGCTTCCTATAGAGTGGTCCTGGCTCGGACTCTGTGCACTGCCTTTAACATTAGGATAAATGAAGAGAGTGTGTGTGATATGGAGGAGAGGGAGGGAGGGGGCTGAATAATGCATGAGAGGCCTGGTCAATGCACTGTGATTCGCTTTAAGGAGGCCTTCTCTCGGCCATTATAAGATTAAACCCAACCTGGGTTTGTCTGGAGTGGCCCCGACATGCAAGAGAGCTGTCAACACCAGCAGAGAGCCAAGGAGGATCCAACACATGTGATGCGGTGAGGGTGTGGGCCAAACCATGTCACCGTGTTTGGAATTTTAGGATTATTGTAGAAACTATGAATGTTTTACCATAACCAATGTCTGTGATCAAATATACTCAAAAACTCAATTTGGTTTAATTTTAGACATTAAAGATGCATTGCGCAACTTTTCTGGTGCAGGGTCTGTCACCTGTATGTCTCCATGGAGATTGCTTTGTCTAGAATGTTCTATACATTAAACATTCATCTAGAATTTATTTATTACGGGTGTTTCTATTGCTCAAAAACACAGTATTTGTCTTTGTGAATAGGGTTGCCTCACCACAGATCTGACCTGTAATGTAGCCTATAGTTCTAGCGTCTAGACAAAGCAATAACATCTGCATGGAGACAAGAAAGTGTCTGACTCTCCACCAGAAAAGTTGAGCAATGCACCTTTAAAGGTTATTAAAGGTTAAGAAAATGGTTTGCAAAGAATACAAAAGTCTTACAATTATATTTAATGAGTATCTACTATTAAAGGTCCTATTTTACACTAAATTAACTCTTGTGAGCTTCACCTCATCAGAAACTACCTGGAGTTGTCTTGTTTTGCATTCCTTCATGTTTGAATAACCTTTTATTATTTTGTCAGTCTACATCTCCAAAGCTCAAACTGCGTTCCACCTCACGTCATGAAGTTGTAGTCAACTTAACAGCTACCTTTGACCTTTTGTTTAATAGAGATTGTCAATTCCAAGGCTGAAATCATTGAAATGATTCTAGTGAAGTGCATGGAGTGCATGGAGTTTCGTGATATCATGTGGTACAATGAAACAAAACACAACTCAGGGTATGGAAACAACATTATAACATAGATCAGAAAAAGGTGTGATATAGGCCCTTTAAATGTAAAATGCTCAGTGGTTTCTTGCTTTGGTGAGTTTGACTGACAGGCATTGCAGTACCTTCCTCATTGGGCCTGTAGTACTCAGTGGACCAATCACTCATTAGACCCTCCATGGATATACAGTATTCATTCACTGCATTCACACTCTGTTTTTGGTAATATGAAGTGTCACATCTGTCAAATAATAGCTTTCCCTAAGTGGTCTGGTCAGCAAGAAGAGGTACAGACTCGGTGCTATGAAATCTTTTTTATTGGCTGTTTAATTTCCTTTTATTCAACTGTAAGAATATATAAGCAGTTCTTTAAAAATACACGCACATGAAGCTACTGTGCAATGCATTGTGAGATTGGCTGCATAGGTGTAACAATGGCATCGTACCAGTTTGTACTTCATCTAGAATCATATTAGTTTTATAAAAGACTGTTGTCCCTTGTAAAAACATGACTATCTCTTTTTTTCCCCCTGAACTTTGAGATGACTCTGTCTGTTGAAAAGTAGAAGGCAGGGGCGGCTTGGCAGGTTACTCTAAAAGAAGTTATTTTAAGTTGTACAAGATAATATTCTATTGTATAGCTTTGATTCACTAAAACATGTACATTTGCATATTTGTTGCATTGTGTAACTTTTCTGGTGGAGGGTCCGTCAAATGTTTTTCTCCATGGAGATGTTATGGCTTTGTCTGAAATGATTCACAGTATGACATGAAACCTTTCTATCTTCATGGAGATATCAAGATCAAGTTACAAGTCAGATCTGTGGAGAGGCAAATCCGCTCACCGTCAGAATGCCTGTTTTTCTAGGTATTTTTTGTTATAAAACCACCTGTAACTGAATAAATGTAAGGATGTCACACTGTGGAACATACCAGGCAGAGCAATGACATCCATAGAAAAAATATCATACCATAAAATTGTGATAAGCCCACATTTAACCACCAAAAAACTGTGGTAACAAGTTTCGTATGTTTCTTATAACAAATGGAATAAATGGCACTTAGTTTTGTTCTTAGCATGACGGCAAAGGCCCCACAAAAGGCTTGTCAAGTAGGACGAGAGGAGGCAGCCTGTCAGCTCCAGTGGGATTATGGGTAAATTGTGTCCCTGTCCGCTCGATTCCACTCGGCCCAATACAGCAGCTGTGACATGCTTCAATCACTCTTTATTGAGCCCTGGGTACCCTCTCATGGTCCCTCAATCAGATCTGTTGTTGTTCCCAATCAATGATCAATTTCCCTGAGAAATAATGGGGGCCGGTGCAGGTTTGGGTCGCGCCTTGGGCCTTGACCCTCATGATAGGCTAATGGTGCATCCAAGGAGGCCCGATGAGAGAGCAGAGAGGAGGGTGATTACAAGTCGTGACCCTAGAACGGCAAGGAGCTGGAACTGTGCAGTCAGACCTATGGAGGAGCTGTAAAGAAGTCTTTTATATGGTAAGACAGTGAATAATAAATGATAAGATGTCTCAATTTTGTTATACTGTTAAGAGAAATCAAAGGTTAAACTACATAGAATCAAATTTGCATAGTAGAGCACTGAAAAAAGAAAGTATGAACTAGATATGGTAATGGTTCACTTAACTTTTCTGCTTTGACTAAAATAAATAAAACAGGCAAAGTTTAATGCCATACTGTGAAACATTTCAAGCCATGTAATAACATCTCCATGGATACAAGCAAGAGGTGGACACTCCACTGGAAAAGTTACGTCGAACACAATTAACTTCAGACTTGGGGTTCTCACAAGACAAGTGGCGTCAGGTAGGGCATCTGACATAATATATGACAAATAATCTGCAAATTTCAGTATACTGTGTTTGAACATATCTATGTTAATGTCAACCACATGGCAGTATTTCAGAGACACTTCCTCAACAAGTTAAAAACTGGTGATGTGATTCTTGCCACTGGCCCTACAGGCTACACTGTTGTGGTGTCCTTTGGCAAGACACTTGAACTGTGCTTGTATGAATATGTTGAGTTCAAGTGTAATTATTATTTTATGCTACATTACATTTATGTGTGGCTAAGTGACTAGCACTCACGCTTCACAGCAAGATGTGTGGAGTTCGTTCTCTCCGTGTCTCCGTGGGTTTCCTCTGGGCTCTCTGGTTTCCCCAATCAACCCACAAAACATGCACCATTGGTAAACTTCCCCAGCTAAGGTAGTTCTGACCAAGCCTAGCAATAAGATCACGAAGATAGGCCCCTAGGTGCTCCAGGTGCTGCCCTCTACTTCTGAAAGGATGGGTGAATTGCAGAGGACAATTTCCCTACAGGGACAATAAAGGACTACAAAACAAACAAACAAAAACTACATATCACTAAGGATTTGTTGTGAAGTCTATTGTGTACCAATCAATACAAATGTACAAGGACACACAAGGACACACAGTCTCGGGAATCTAACCAACAGCCTCTGTAAAGCAATAGAGATGATCATGTCTCTGCCTTTCTAACAATGTTAGTTTTACAATAGCCTATATAGAACTAGACTTCATGTTTCTGTAATGCAACACAAATTCACACAATAATTCTGCACAAAGTGATTTCTTGTGAAAACTATAAAAATAGCATTGTCACGTGAGAAGCACCAGAGCACTCCACATGACAATTTAAATTTCAAATCCACCTCAAAGATGTTTTTTCTCCCACCACAAAAGCACACGTGTTCAAAATGTGTTCAGATTGTGTGTGCGCCTAAACGCCAGAGTGAAACAAAAGTAAAGAGAAGCAGAGAGAGCAGTTTAGCAGCACATTTAAGACGTGAGCAAGTCCCCAGGGAGCTCCTCTGCATCACATCACCAGGAACACAAGGGGAGGAGGACAGGCTTAGAAAATATGCCCAAAACTGGAAAGATTTATGTAGCCAAAGTGGTTGTCAATAACGTCCAGTAAAATTCATAACACAGTTTCATCTTCAACATTACAAAAAGTGAATGAGTGATTGCTGTAACTTTATTGCATTTACTGTTATGCTGTTGTGGAAATATGCATTATTATTTTGACTGAAACTAAAAAAGGTAATTGAAAATGCGGCTGAAATGTTTTATTTTGAAAAACCACATCCACATCCCAACCTTATATTAAGCCTTTAAATATACTCAATGTACAGAAGCCTATGTAGTACAAGTTATAAGACACAAGTTATTCAATAGCTAGTACTGTTGTTTTTCCCCATAATGTACAACTCTGAAAAGTCTCACTTTAAAAATGCATTGTGCAACTTTCCAGGGAGAGGGTCTGCCACCTGCTTGTCTGTGATGACACTATTGCTTTATCTGTAATATTCCAGAGTATGCCATTAAACGTATCCATCTTGCATTTACTGAATTAAAATAGTTTTTATTGGTCAAAAATACCTTAAAAATGTTCCTTCTTACTGTTAGTGTGGTCAATCCTCCATAGATCTGGCCTGTAACTTAGATTGGTGGTGTCACATGCTTGTTTTAACGGAAATGGCCAAGTCTAATACCATAATGTGGCACCTTCCAGGCAAAGCAGCAACATCTCCATGGAGACAAAGTATAAAACGGACCCTCCACCAGTAAAGGTACACAGTGCACCTTTAAATAGTGATTCCAGCTCAGAGCTAAACCATTTCTGAACTTGGCCTAAACCATAACAGAACCACAGCGCTAAGCAAATATTATGAGTAACAAAACTATTACTAGTACTTCCCACACGTGTGCATACATTACATCAAGTATGCAATCTAAACTGTACGGGCATAGCTCTCATTAGGCCTTTGAACATGCCCTCTCAGTTCCACCGCTACACTAACCTAAAATATTCATTCAAGTGTTCAAACAAAGTGCTCCTCTGACTTGAGCCATGTACAGTATGTAGGGACGAACCGGGAGAAAGGGAGAGAGGGAGGAGAGGGGAAGGGAAGGAGACGCCGGCAGTGAAGAGAGGGAGAGAGAGAGAGGGAGAGGGCTATTTTATTATTCACACAAGGCATAATAAACCAGGCACGCGCGGTTAGCAACACTTAAACTCCCCGTGCTGTAGCGGTTAGCGGCTAATGCGACAGCACTCATTTGGACATGTCCTATTAATAGTGCAGGGGAGGTCTCCATGCATAATAATGTAGGAGTGGATCAGCTATTAATAGTGGCTCATGGGGGGGTCCAATAATGTGTGTGTGTGTGTGTGTGCGTATATGCGTGTGTGTGTGTGCGTATATGCGTGTGTGTGTGTGTGTGTGTGTGCGTATATGCATGCGTGTGTGTGTGTGTGTGCGCGCGTGTGTGGGTTTGCAATGTATGTGTGTGGTTGTGTGTGCGTGTGTATGTGGGAGTGGGTCTGCGATATGTGTGTGTGATGGGTACAGTTGGTTTTTGGAGTCGTCAGCAGTGATGCAAAGTTGACGCTAGCGAGTTTTGAAGGAGGAGGAGTAGAAGAATGGAAAAATATGGCTGATAAGTAAGATTTTGGTGAAGAGCGGAGTGTGGTGAATCTCAAGAGGTTACAACATGCAAGTCGAGAGGTTATTGTTTTGGCGTGAGTGCAATTATTAATTCAATACAGCTTATTTTTGTACAGCCCACTTCACAGTCACTTCACAGGGCATTAGAGACAGAAGTGCTCCACTGTGTTTTTAAACTCCATACACTTTCACTAGAAGCACTGGGATAATTTCAGTCCTGGAATTGCCAATCTCTGCTGAACCAAAGGTAAAAGGTGGCTGTAAACTACTGCTCCATGAGCTTTAGAGAAGTAGACAGACTAATTATAAAGGATGTGTGAATGAAACAAAATGCAACTATGGGTATGTTTTTGAGTGGCTAAAAGCTTACAAGAGTAAATTTGGTGTAATATAGGATCTTTAACAGTATGAAAGTCAACTAATACAACAAATTTGAAATCAAGAGAACAAAATGAGTAAATATTTTATAGATCATGATCAAGCAGGTGCATCCTTCATCCAAAACAAAAAAAAAACAAAAAAACTGCACACATCCACTAAAGGACAGGCTGAAGATATGTCCAGGACTGATGGTATTCCATTAAAACATGGTCTGATATCTTTCTTTTTAGACTATGTAAATATGCATTTTAATAAATATCAATATAAAATGTCAATTAAAAATGTAGCAAGACCAAAATATTGAAGTAAAGTCTTGGTTAAGTTACTTTTTCCTTAGGTTAAAATGATAACTCTTTTTAAGTCTATTTAAATTTTTTATGTATTATTTATAATGAAAACATAGTAACATCTTCTATTTCCATTACAAGTAGACAAAAAAAGTCTGTCTGACATTTCTGTAAATTTTACTGATATATGAAAAAAAACACACACACAAAACACTGGATATCAACAGTACCAGTAACAGTCATATATTGTAAGAGTAATATATTGTAACAGTAAGAGTAATATATTGTAACAGTAACAGTAATATATTGAGCAACCCATTCGCAGACTGAGTTCATATCTGTATGCAGCTGGTCAGACTTTTTTTTTTTAGAACATTAAATAGTCCACGCTTAGCAAAACAAATTATAGTAAACCTACATAAAAGTATTTAGTTTTTTTTTTTTTTTTTTTTGTTTTTTTATTGACTTGCTTTATATTATTAAATGTTTTCATTTATATTGTATCTACTTTGTGAAGCACTTTGGAGACTCTGAGTTGGTCAAATGTGCTATATAAATAAAGGCTGATTGAACTGGATTATAAACAGATGCTTCCAGGTCTAATAGCAAAAGTAGTAGATAGAGTGAGACTTCCTCCATCAAATCCAGACTAAAAGTACAGTAGCTTAACCTAGCATACTTCCCCTGCCTTCCACTGGCTGTAGATGAGACAGGGAGTCTGGGTGGAGGAGGGTAGACCTGACAGCGGGCGGATGGTGCGCTTTACCAGTGGAGGTGATGTGAAAGTTTGAGGAAGTGTTGAGCTCTCCACCTCGCCATGGATTTTTAATGCGGTGAGACCTGCACTATAGACCCAGGGACTCTCCACAGCCTCACCCCCTTCTCCGCCCTCCGCCCCCTTCCCCCTCTCCACCTCCTCCAGCTCCCCCCTCCACACACAACCATGTACCAGGAGCGGCTCCAGGCTTCAAGCGGAATTTTAGAGGAGTCTTCAAGTGTTCATGTGAAGAGATCAGAATTGGCTCCTGCCTCGTTTCTGAATAGAACATGGTTAAATTGAATATGTGCCTTAGTCACGTCCAAACCACTCAATTAAAGTTATGGGGAAATGTAACTGGGGATTACTTTGACTAATGTGAAGAGCAGTACATTTCCAAGTTTGGTTTGAAATGATGGAAAATTGCTGTATCCTAAGCTTATATTGTAACATGTTCAAATCATTTTAAAATACGTGCATTTTGTCATACTGAAAATGTAGTATGGCTTATTATAGCTTATTAACTTGAAGGTCTGATATTACGTGAAATTGTTGTGAGCTTTAATTCATGTTAGAATGTTGTTACCTCATCAGAAATATATCTGGAGTTGCATTTTATTTCATTGACATGTTTGAGTAACTCTTTATTACTAGTCTGTCTACATCTCCATGCTCTATTCCACCTTGTGATGTCATGTAGTGATAGTTAACACCTACCCTTTACTTTATGTTCAGTAGGGATTGGCAATTCCTGGGCTGAATTTATCCAAATGATTGTGGTGAAGGTATATGGAGTTTAAAAACACAGTGGAGCACCTATGTTGCCACATGAAATCACAAGATGGAAAAGAGTGTTTTTTGTTTGAGAAGAGAACTCAGCCTTAATATGCAGGATTTGTGTGTTAAACATGTATGGATGAAACAAAACCCATTTTAAAAAGTAAAAAAAAAAAAACTGTAAAAACTTGTCTTGAAAAATGTTTAGAAACTCATCACAGTGAATAATCAGGATGATTGGGTTGTGAGGAATACCTTTCGACCATTGCAAATGACATGAATGAGTTTTGTTTTTCACATTTTTAAGATAGTAAAAGTCAAGTACAGCACCTTCAACACAGGTTAAAATAGAGAATGAAGATAAAAGGAGTTAATATTTATCAGTAATTCTGTAGGCATACAAACCTGCATACAGTGGCGATTGGATTTCAGTTTTTCAAGACAATTAGATAATTTGGCGACACTTGACCCGCTTTTTCACCTTTTTATGATTAGCCATGTTTATTTTTGACACAAAAATAACATGCATCTCTCTGATTAGTTAATGTGCCTGTCAGTCACGCCCTCTGAACTTAAGTAGACAGGACAGGCTCCAGATCCATTTGTCTTTGTAAAGTTTTGTCAAAGCACGTGGTTCTCACTGGCCAGCTCACCAGTGTGAAGGTGGTATGTGAGTGAGTGGGTTTTAGTTAACTATAGCCGGTTTTTAAACAAGTTCTTTCTTGCTGCCCTGAATTGCCACCAGTTTTCCAGAGGCTTTCACATTTGACATTGTGCAGACAGGTCATACTTTAACCCAGGGCAATTATCACCTAATTGCTTAAATATAATTTTCAAAATTTGTCCCATTTTGCATAATTAGAATTGCACAAACAACCTCCACTTACCTGTATTAAAGTGTTGGATTAGGCTAACACAAATGTCATATTTGTGCACAGTAATTGTTATTGTCCTGACTTTTAATTATACTGACTAATTACCTGCTGCGGTGACAGGAGTGGACAGTCCTCATTGCCTGGTGTTTTGTCTATTGCTTTTGAGTATTGGGGTAAAACAGCACACAGCAGACGGTGGAGATAAAGCTTAAACTTGAACTGTCCCGTTGGATTTTCATCTTTTAGAAATCATATAAATTTTCATTTTAAGATGCACTGGGTGACTTTTCTGGTGAAGGATCCGTCAAATGCTTCCATGGAGATGTTATTGCTTTGTCTGGAATGTTTCACAGTATGGTATTAAACCTTTAAATCTTAAATCTATCTTCACAGAAACCAAACCACACCAACGAGGCCAGATCTGTGGAGAGGCAACCCTGCTCACAGTCAGAATGTTTGGTTTTCTTGTTGTTTTTGAGCTACAAAACCACCTATAATTGTAGAGCTGTAGAGCTACTTAATGTCACACTGTGGAACATTCCAGGCAGAGTAATTACTCCAGAGTAATGACGTATCCATAGAAACACACAGGTGACAGACCCCCAAACAAAAAGTTACATGATGCACCTTTAATATTTCACCATATTTCACTTAGTTCTAAAACAATTTGTTTATTACATAAAGTTTTTTGTTTTGATTTGTTTTGTATATGAGAAATAACTATCGGCCATAAAGGTGCATTGTGTAACTTTTTGGTTGGGAGTCTGTACCTGCTTGTTTCTATGGATACGTAATTGCCCTGCCTGGAACATCAACATTAAAAAGCATTACATTTGTACAATGACATGTGGTTTTAAGTTCAAAAATACCTGTGACTGACTGTGAGTGTGGTCACTTCTCCACAGATCTGACCTGTAAATGGTTTGGTCTCTATGAAGATAGAATGGTTTAATACCATACTGTGAAACATTCCAGAAACAAGCAGTAACATCTCCATGGAGAAAAGCATTTACTAGAAACGTTACACAATTCACCTTTAAGTCAGAAGTCAATCTAATAATAAGTGTTGCAAATAGAAAAAAAAACTGTTATGAGAAAAACAACTGTGGTCACTCAGTAGCATTCATTCATTACCTAGCAACAATTTAGACTCATCAATCAGTAAAGCATGTGACTTGTACCCAGAGAAAACACCACAGTAACAAAACAGGGAGCAGTGGATATTTTGAGACAATAATGGATTTGTTCATTAAGACTTCTTGCATTGAACGAAGCATAAAAATTGTCGTGGAGGTTTTGTTTTCGAAATCAGAAAGAAAAAAAAAAAAAACGTCAGCTTTGAACAACAAAAGAAGTGGCATAGTGCTTCTAAGGACACTCAAAGACACTTAAAAGAAAGGCACTATTTTTGAAAAGCCCTATCAAGTTAAACATTAATAACTGTAACCTTGCACAAGTGAATATTTCCTATTTTCTCTCAGTGGAAGTAATTTGGCGGAGCTGCTTTTGTGGAGCAGAACTGGAAGGTAATGTAGTGCGCCTTGGCCCAGCAGTGATCAGGAGGAGGGTGTGTGTTGCTTCGGTTTGTGTGTAGTTGAGGAGGCGTGTGTGTGTAGGTGTGTGTGTTTGTGTGTTTGTTGTGAGCAGTGTGAGGGAGCATGCACTGGGCAGGTGTGTGTTGACAGAGGTGACTGTTTTCTCTCTCCATATTTTTGCACATACCCGCATCACGCCCACATTAAAAACACGCACGTGTCACACAAACAGTTTGGCTGTTGCCTTATTCCATACCGGGATGATGAAAACTCACATCTGATGATTAGATTCACATAAAGAATTCATGTACAGGAGATTGAGCGTGGTTTCAATGCTGGACCTAAGACCAAAGATCTTATGGGCTGGTTTTGGACACAGAAAATGACCTGCTTAGATATGTGGCGCAATACATATTTTTTTCTTTTTTTTCTCTTTGCTATTATATTGTGATATGTGGGCTACTGTGTCCAAATAATTTCCCTTGTGGATCAATAAAGTTGGTCTAAGTCAATATTTTAGTGTTGTGGTTCTCGAGTACTTCTTATAATATTTGGCGATTTGAGGATTAATAGATCTACAATGTGATGATTAATCTGCTGAAAGAACTGGATGGGAATGATGTTACAGAATTTATGTTACGGTTCAGTGATTGTAAAGACATTTTCTTTCTCTGTATGCTTGATTTTATGAACGTCAGCCTGCTCAGAGACTACAGGTGGAGAATAGCACTACTGCTACAACCTCTCCTGACAGGGTTAATGCATATTGTGCGCTGTCCCTGTCTCATTAAATAAACTAAACTAAACCAGATCTAAGGCTATGTTTATATGATGACGGACTGAACAGAAGATGCAAAAGTGGTGTCACATCTTTACTTTTTATTCTGCGTCTAGACAAGCATTTTCCGGAGGAAATCTGCGTGCATACGGTGACGCAAAAGTGTGTGGAATTCGATTGGGTATGAGCACCAGGCGGCTAGGTGGTGACGCTAGGTGGTGATGTATGTGACGTAAACATATACGCGACGAGAGCAGATCTGACCAGAGTTTTGCATCTTTGGCAGTGTAGACGGAAACGCTACAGCAGACCGTATTCACCTGGAGGGTGATTTCAGATGTTTGCGTTTTTAAGCCCCAAAAACACCGTCATCATCTAAATGAAAAGCACTTTTGATAAAATATTCTTGTGTAAACAGGTCCTAAAATGAGTAAAGGTAGTTCTAAATAATTAACCCAAAGGATAATTAAAATGTTAATGGATACTCAAAATACAGGCCACATATACAACCAGTGGTATGCACACCATAGTTTGAGAAACACTGGTCTAGTGGTCTAAGCCAGGCTATGTGCAATTCTTTGGATGTATCTGTCCTGTTTGATAAAGTCTAAAATCTCATGTAGATAATTTTTCTTGCCTTAGGAGCAAAACCAAGTAAGCTAAAGCTTTGTTTACACTGATTATAAAAAAATACTCAATTATTATACTCCATATAAATATGTTTTAAGTGAAATTTATATGCTTTAATGCATATTTCAATGTAGGGTAAATAACAAATGCAAGTCAAATATCTAAATTCAATGTTAAAAAAGAAAAAGTTCATAATAAACCATTCCTATAAAAAGGTTATGCAAAGAACTCCTCATATAATAGCTCAAACTGGTAAACGTCCACTTATCTTTAACCTGAATCCTTTAGTTCACTTCCAGGAAATCACATTTGAATCAAGCCACTTTTTTAAATAGCTCACTGATAGAATTAGAACTATGGGCCATGCAGGCCAGATCCCCTCCATCTTTACCACAGCAATAGCACACACACACACACACACACACACACACATACATAACCCGAATCTGCATACGTGTCTCCACCGTGGCCGTGCTTGCCTCCACTCACCGCTCACTGCTGAATAGGTATTGTTTTCCCCAGTTCCTCTGATGGGGCAATTTGGCAGGCGGTGCTGGGAGGGGACGTTAATGCGGATCTAATGAGTCTACGGGCCCCGGGATTGAGAAGTGTATCTGTGCTGTAATGTGAGGAGATGGGCCCCGCGTCGCCATGAGGGATTATGGCTCTGAGCAGCACTGGTAGATGGGAGAGCCCGGAAAAGGACACTTCTCTTCTCTCTCGGCGCGCACTCATTTCCCCAGAGCGAGGCCTGACGACACACCCGCCTGGGAGTAATTGATTTCAGCACAGGGGCCGGTGGTGCAGCGGTGGAGAGGTAGAGAAGAGAGGATTTGAAAGTGCGTACACCTACATGGAGAATTACACTGGCACACGAGGATTAGGTTGGCAGGGAGTGGAGTGCATGGGAGGCGGGTACAGACAGGGAATGGCATCTTGATAGCATTATTTTTTAGGTTTGTTGTGTTTTTAGTAAACATGGGGATCAAGGACAAAGAATGTTCAATTCAGGTTTAATAAGGTAAGGTATACTTGTTTAGGGAAAATGTCCTCTGCAGCTATTATTACCATTGGGACAAACAGTAGCAGGGAGTAGGGATGCACCATTCAGATACCGGTATCGGATAACGGCGCAGACACTGAAAACACTGCTGAATCGATATTGGCTTCTAAATATTAGTTTAGCCTGTAACAGGTTGGGCATATAAACTGATGTCATGAGACTATTTACTGGTTGGAGTCGGCCAAGAAAGGTTTATCATAAGGTTTATACAAAGTTGTTCTATAGTTTCTTAAGGAGGAGCAGCTACATAACACAATAATCATTTTTATCTTATTTTATTTTTGTTTAAAGGAAATAAATGCTGTTTTCAGTCTCTATGTTGGTTAGTCACTTGATATCAGGTATCAGCAGATACTTAAAGCTACAGTATTGACAAAGGTATCGAAAAAGCTGCATTGGTACATCCATAGCAGTGGGTGATAGTAGGTGCCTGGTGATCTGTCTTCTGGTACTGGGTTAGGATGGGTTCACAGGAAAATTTTTGCCGAATCTGTACAGACGCAAGGCAAATATTTTATTTTAGTTACATTTATTTTGCCTTCAATTACAACAGATATACTTGAAGCTCTCAGCCTAAAAGAATTCAAGTATACCTATGAGGAGAGTATGCTTTTTTCACA
The DNA here is from genome assembly GCF_026225935.1 of Boleophthalmus pectinirostris. Classification (NCBI taxonomy): domain Eukaryota; kingdom Metazoa; phylum Chordata; class Actinopteri; order Gobiiformes; family Gobiidae; genus Boleophthalmus; species Boleophthalmus pectinirostris. Next base: position 13,031,746 of record NW_026571447.1, on the reverse strand, counting down.
TAGTCAGGCCTAAAAAAGTCCAGGAATTGAACTACAGACCTTATTGCGTATCGCTATGCCACTGCACCATGCTGAATATGCAATATCTTGGTCTTGATGTAGGCTCATCCCATTGACTCAAACTTTCCATGAACTACTGCTGGAGACCTGGAGAAGTTGGTTAGTTCCTCTTGCGGTGAGAAAGTCTCCAAAAAGTCCATCACAAAGTTACCTGCATGGCCAAAGTTTGTATCAAAGCTACCAGGAGGGCGAAGCACAACTTAAAGTAAAGTTTTTAAAGGAATATTGCATGAAAAAACACAACAACCTAGTAAAAGTAGCTTACAGTACACAATGTTATCTACCAGCTTAGTAATGTATGATATTTCAGCTTTCAGACTAACCAGGCCTTCAGCTGGTGAGTGTCTGTGAGTGTGTGTGCGTGTGTGTGTGTGTGCGTAGTGTCGGAGTGTGTTGGGAGGGTGAGCTGCTCTTGTGAGGTTGGGCTGTGCCAGTGGGGTGATCATGTCTCTGCATTGATATTCAAATATGCCCTGGAATACAAACCCTTATGTCAAGGATCAAGGACCCGGCTGGTTCCAACACAATCACTGAGCGTGGCTGCCTCATAAATAACCGAGCGCTGCACCACTTCATACCACTGTCTTTTAATTATTAACATACAACCACTGAGGTTATCTCTCTGTTCACTGCCAGCAACCACAGAGATGAACGCATTTGAATTTGTGCCAGCGCAGGGCTTCGAGAGCAGCGCTACAAGGTGGCATGCTGAAGGACAACTCAACTCCACCGTCCAACAAAGTGGAAGAACAAAAGTGAAGTATTAGAGTGGGCACAGCAATACACATACAGCAGCTGGAAAATATGTATGAGTATAGAGTTTGATATGTAGTTATTAATAACCAATATGATAATCAATATACAGCAGTGACACAGTTTGTTGTTCTTCTGGGAAAAAGCATCTCAAACTCTATTCACCACATAAATGACATACATACCCTCAAAAAGTAAACTATCCATTCTTCCCCTATCTGTCTGTAAATGTTTTTCCTAGTATTCATTATTTGTAGTAATGGCATTTAAAGGGCATATATAACAATATTTTCTGATCTGTGTTATAATGCTGTTTCCTCATCACAAACATACTGTACCTGAAGTTGTGTTTTGTTTCATTCGCACATGTTTAACACATAAACTCTGCATATTTAGGATGAGTTCTTTTTTCAAACTGAAAACAGTTTGTTCCAATTTGTGCTCTTATGTGGTAACACTGTGGAACAACTGTGTTTTTAAACTTGATACACCTTCACTAAAATCATCTGGATAATTTCAGACCTGGAATTGCCAATCTCTACTGAACTAAAGGTAAAAGGTGGCTGTTAAATATTTTATCGGAAGTGCCTTTCGTTTAAACAGTGATGGCATTTTTGAGGCTTAAAAACGCAACAATCTGAAACCACCCTCCAGAGTGGAAAAGCTGAATACGCTCCGCGTAGCATTTCCATCTACACTGCCCAAGATGCAAAACTCTGGTAAGATCTGCTTATGTCATGTATGTGTTTATGTCACATACTTACAGTACACAGAAACAAACATGTTGGATGGCATGCATACCCAGTCGAATTCCACACACAGTTTAAGTCACCGTATGCACACAGATTTCCTCCCGAAAACGCTTGTCTAAACGTGGAATAAAAAGTGAAGACGCAACTCCACTTTTGCATCTTCTGTTTAGACCGTCATCATATAAATGTAGCCTAACTATAAAGGGTTACTCAAATATGAGTGAATGAAACAAACACAACTCCAGGTATGGTTTTGACGAGGCAACAACATTATAACACGATTTGAAACTCAATTTTGTGTAATATAGCATGTTTAATAGTAAGAGTTGAGGCCAGTTTCCTAGATTACATTCCCTTATCAAAGAAAAACAGCATGGCGTCAGAAAGCCACAGGTGATTTGATGGATAACAGTTGATGTAGATGTCCCATGAAGTGAATGATCATTAGCCTGAACACCCACACAGCCACAGCCCCAGAGCCGGTCAGCACTGTAAAAGATGATCGGAGCTCGCACCACATTTCTTAGCTCATTAATTTGACCACAGCCCCATTATTTGTTTCGCTGCGTTCATTAGTCAAAAGGGGCTGACGCGACGGGCCACCACAGTCGGGAGGTGAGGTTTTCTCCGTTAGTAACCGCAGCAATGGAAGACGGGACTTTGCGTTTAGTGTTGTGGTGGAAGGTAATCAAGTAAAAGTAAGCGCTGTACTTAAAGGTGTACTATGTAACTTTTCTGGTTTAAGGTCTATCAAATGCTTTTCTCCATGGAGATATTATTGCTTTGTCTGGAACATTTCAGAACAAGGCATTAAAGCATGGAGACCAAACCGAGTTACAGGTCAGATCTGTGGAGAGGCAACCCCACTCAGTCAGAATTTTTTAAAGTATTTTTGAGCTATAAAACCACACATAATTAACTGAATAATTGTAAGGAAGAGCTGTTTAATGTCATACTGTGGAACATTCCAGGCAGAGCAGTGCCATATCCATGTAAACAAGCAGGTGACAGATCCCCAACAAAAAAAGTTACACAGTATGCCTTTAAGTAGGTTTTAAAGTGGATGAATTTTACTTTACTACATTTGACAGCAAGTATCTGCAGTTTCTACTCCACTAAAATTTTGAACTGGATTGAAAAGTATTTTTTATTATTGTGTGTGACCTGCTGAAAAGCCTGGGGGTTTATTTTCAACACCTCTGTAATATAAGCAAACAAAAATACACAAAAGAAAAACAGCTTGGAAAAAGGAATTATTTAAATTGTTTCCAATAAACAAAATTCAGCACAAAACTTTATCAAAATAAGTACATTTGAAGCTTTATTACATCAAACTCTACTTTTACTCTTTAAGTACATTTTTAAACATGTAGTTTAATACTATTATTTATTTATATATATTTGTTTTTTTCATGTGATGATTGCGTGCGTATATGTGAGTATTTTTTGCTCCGCTATCTGTACTTGTAATTAAAAGTGCACTGTGTAACATTTCTAGTGAAGTGTCCACCACCTGCTTGTCTCCATGGAAAGGTTAATACTTTGTCTAGAATGTTCCAAAGTAAACACACTACATCACAGGTCAGATCTGTGTCGCTCCTTTTCACAAAAGGAATTATTATATTTTTGAGCAACAAAAACACCTGTAATGAATAAATGCTAGATGGATATGTTTACTGTCATATCATGGAACATTCCAGGGAAAGCAATTACATCTCCATGGAAACAAGGAGGTAGCGGACCCTGCATCCAGAAAAGTTACACAGTGCACCTCTAAGTAACAAAATTGAGTACTTCTTCCACCATTGGTTTTCTATATATATTCCCTGTTTGTTGATGGTTAAAAAATCTTGGAGAAAGAAGGTTCTGAGATGGAGCTTTGAAAAGGAGGAGGAAGGGGGGTGCTATACGTGCATCGATTGCCTCTTTTTAATCGGGCATAACAAATACAACTTCCCCCCAATCGAATTCCCTGGATAAACCGTTATAAAACTAACCTTGTTATACGTATTGACAGGACATTGAAATAAATATTAGAGTCGGGGAGGAGGGAGGGGGGGACAGTTCCAATTCATTGATTTTTAAGAAAAGAAATAAAATGCTATAGTGATCCTCTAACAAAGCGTATACCTCCATGGCGTCTCTCCCTCCCCTCGCCGCCATTTTCATCCCCGGCTCGCGCTCCTTAGCATATTAGGTGGAGAATAATGTGAAAAAATGCTTAGCGCACGAGAACGGGGCAGCACCGTGCAGACGTGAGAGTGGGTCCCCCGAGAATGCGCTGGGGCCCCTATCCCATAAATCCAGGCCGTGGTGCAAACAATCAATTTTCAATTTTAATTATTTACCACTGCCAGTCGGACAGAGGCATTTATTTCCCCGTTCTGTCTGGATTAAAAATTAAAAATTACGAGATTAATATTTGGTAGAGAGGGTGGAAAAAAAACAAATAAAAAAATGAAGATTGGTGATTTTTGTTTTTGTGTATTATTTTCAAACCTTTACGCATTGGTTGAAGGTTAGTGGTACAAGTCAATCAATAACTTCATAAATTTCCAGAGCTCCACCGCCTGGACGCTGCCACCTATGGGCCCATTGCTATTTTATCCTGGCTGCTTCTGTTGTGTGAGGGGCATTATTAAGGTGTGTGTGACGGAAGAGAGAGAGTGTGTGTGGTGAAAAGTGCAGCTCAGCGTTTTGTGGCACTGGCCCTCTGCTGGTCTGTTATTTCATCTGTAAATTTAATTACACAACCTGGAGCAATACCAGCGAGCTATCCGCTGTCAAACCCTCATTCACTCTCAAGCACCATTACAAGTGGCAACCTGCAATAAGGGGCACTGCAGGAGAAAGGACGCATGTACTGGTCAATGTGAGCAGACAGAGGGTGGCATTTTTAGTAGAATTAGAGTTTAAAGGTCCCATATTACGCTATATTCTGATCGATGTTATAATGTTGTTTCCCCGTCACAAACATACTGTACTTGGAGTTCTATTTTGCTTCATTGACACATGTTTAACACACAAACCCTGCATATGTAGGCTGAATACTTTTCTCAAACAGAAAACACTGTTCTGCCTGTAGAGAAATTAATAATAAAGGATTACGCAAACATGTGCGAATGAAAGAAAACATAACTCCCAGTGTATTTTTGATGCTGTAACAACATTATAACATGACTTAAAGCTCACAAGAATAAATTGTGTGTAACATAGGACCTAAGCAAAATCATAAATGCATTTTATAGATGCACTGCACGCAAAGGTGTATTGTGTAACTTTTCTGGTACAGCTTCTTTCCATGGAAATGTTGCTTGGAATGTTCCACAATATGGTACTAAATGTTACCATGGTGACACAAGGCACACATTAGCAATAACTGCCAAGAAAAAAAAATACTTAATTGATTTAAACAACACATTTTCAGAGGCGGAAATGCAGAAGTGGTCAATACGAGTGTTCCTGGTCCTGTTTAGGTGTTTATTTTACAAAAAAGTGGGAGTGAAGAACTGCAAAACTGTTGCTAGACTAACAAGAGAATTTAAATCAGCTCACCTGTTGCAGTTTCAACTAAGTTCCTTCTTTTTAGCCAGTGTATTGTATTAAAATAAAGCTTAAATTAAAGTCTAACTTGAGCAACAGAGCTTCAGACAGAGCAGTGCCTTCAATCAGCATCACACTCCCAGTGAATGTGTCAATATTCTGTTATCCCTACCTTCAGCTTCCATCAATTACTTTTGGTTAATAAAAGCCCATTTGTAAATACCAGTTAGATGTGTATTGAGAGACTCCACTCACAGTAAAACAGTAGAGGACATAGTGATCGTCAGGGCTTTAAGTAAACATAGATCCTGTCAGCTAAAGCTCCATTAATTCTAGCCACTACCGGTTAATGAACAACAATTAAAGGCTGTTGTGCGTGTGTTGTTAATGTAGTAGAGGAGTGAAGCAGTGATGAATCCAGTGCTCTTCAGGAGGTCTCCATAAATCTCCACAGAACCTCCTCTCATTGTGAAAGATTTAAAGCTGATCAATGGGTCCAACTGATGATCTCATGCACACATTGGGTAATGGTGGTCAGTTTACAAAGACTGTCCGATGCGTCATTCTAACAAGTAAAAAAAAGAAAAACTCACACAAGGAATTTACTCTCAGACCATTATGGAAGCACTAATACAGTATCTGTTCACTCGTATGTAAACATTATGACGATAATCTGATTTTAAATATTATTTTCTTTTCATTATCATCAGTATGAAGGTGAAACTATTGAGGTTATAGGTTTCTTCACCACAAACATACCTGGAGTTGTGTTTTATGTCATTTCCACATGTATAACACACAAACCCTGCACATATAGCTGTGTTCTTCTCTAAAACGCCCTCTTCCACCTTGTGATGTCATGTTAATGGTTCTAACTCTATACACCTTCATTAAAATCATTTGGATAATTTCAGACCTGGAAATGACCATCTCTACAGTTAAAAGGCTGTTAAGTTAACTTGTTAACGCTTGATGACATCACAAGGTGGAACAGGATTTTGAGCTTTGGAGATGTAGAGAGACTAATAATGCAGGGTTACTCAAACATGTGTGAATGAAACAAAACACAACTTCACATATGTTTTTGAGGAGGTAATAACATTCCAAAGTGACTAAAAACTCAAGAATCAATTTTGTGTAATATGGTACCTTTAAATCAATGTAGATACCCTTTTAGGTATGTCACCTTTACTAAATATATAGCAAAAGATCATTCTGGAGTCAACTGGACAAAGGAAATGTTTACAGTAGTTCAAACTTAACTAATAACATATATTCATTACAAAAAATTATATATATATATATATATATATATATATATATATATATATATATATATATATATATATATATAAAAAAAAAAAAAAAAAAACTAAGGTGCATTTCAATTTAGTTTGCCCCTCCCTATAAACAGAGATTAAAGACAGTATCAATCCAAGTTGCTTTACAATTTCCTGCATTATTCATTCATCCCATTCTCTGTGGTAAAATACTATTGTAGTCACAGCTGCCCTGAGGCTGACTGATGGAAGCGAAGCTGCCAATCTGCACCATTGGCCCCTCTGACCATCACCAACACTCATGCAAAGTGACTGAGTGGCAAAGCTTATTAAAAAGTTCAAAGGTTTCAATTCTGTGCTGCTTTCTGGATTGAACAGTTTCTGTGCAGATGACAATGATATTATTTCATCCATAATCTTACACTCATACAAATGAATGCAGTTAGGTTCTTCCATAAATGACAGATTGGGGTACTTATTTATGTTCTGGTTAGTCCTGGATGATTTTCTATGAAGTTCCATCATGTTGTGAATTTAGAAAAAGAAAAAAAAAGTACATTAAAAAACTGTAAACAACTGTTGCATTGAAAAGGAACTGTGTATCTGCCATGCTCCATCCTGTGCAATGACGCCTCGTGGTCATTTACATACACCACTCTCCTTTAAACAGCTGAAAAACAATTTGCCGTAACATGTTTTTTATTTGACACAAGTGCGGGGAAGGCTTCGGAACAGTGCGATGAGCCCGGATTACCATTCATCCGGCGGTGCGCACACAGCTCGCCCCTGGCTGTGTGCGGAGCTGTAGACAGGTAGACACAGGCAGCTACAAAGATACAAATAACTGTCAGGGAGATCTGAGCAGGGAGGAGACTGGGAGACAGAGGGAGAGCAGGGCTTTAGTTGGAATGTTGTTATTTATCTCGGCGATGCTAAACAAATAAGCAGCCCCGTTCTCGTGTGATTGTCTCAGTGGGATCCTGTCACGTTTAAATACGCGTCTCCCCTCGGCACGCCACGCTACGCCATCCAGCTGTGCGTGCTGTTCTCTGGAGATGTGCTCAACGTCCTTCACCAAGTCCTACTGAAGGGTAAAGCAACTTAGAGGTGTTTACAACTCTGTGGTTAGATGTATACAAAAGAGAGGGGGAAATGTTGTATAGTCAGACAGTATGCGGTACTTCCTGTAACAACTGACTGTAAAAAGGGCTCAGTGTTTTTAAAGGTGGACTGTGTAACTTTTCTGATGGAGCGTCTGCTCACGGCTTGTCTCCACAGAGATGTTATTGCTTTGTCTGGAATGTGCCACAAACCATTTCCATAGAAACAAACAATTAATAACATAATCACAGAAAAGCAAGTAGGAGATTCTCACCTGAAAAGTTACACAGTGCACCATTAACAGTAGAAAAACTTTTAAGGTAATGCTGGTACAGAAAATAAACTATAAAGTTTAAGAATAAGTATAAAGATAAACAATAGCCCTTTATGAAATTTTTACATTTTTGGTTATATTTCACATCAGAGTAGAGTTGACACAAAGAAAAAAGGTACCAAAAAAGCATATGCCCTACAATATCGCACAAATGTATATATATATATATATATATATATATATATATATATATATATATATATATATATATTTTTTTTTTTTTTTTTTTACAAATTCATAGTTGTAATGGTGCTTTAAATTTTCTAAAATGAAAAAGTGAATATTGTTCTATTAAAATTTAAAGCATCAAACTACACAAACAAAAGCCCAAATGGCCTTGAATCTACAGAAACTGCAGAAGCCATGTAATTCCAAATAGACGATTAGCAAACCTCTTTCAGTCTCTCCACCTGGCACCTCTGCATCAATAGCATCTCCTGCAGCTCCCCAAATGGCCCATCACGGACCGATGCAGCACATTAAAGCCAGCCCCTACCACGGTGACCTTCGACCTCCAGATCGGGCCTAGATCCTCTGACACCTGTCCAGTGGAGGTGAACGCGGAGGTGGCTATGGCTGACCTCTTCTTCCAACTCTCTGAAGGCTTTGGATGCGGCCGGGGTCAGAGGTCGAGGTCTTCCAGGCCTGGGGGGGTTATTGAGAACCGTTGACCCCTCGCGACAGGCCACTTGACCCTGCTTAGCTTTGGCCAGGAGAACACTTTTGCTTGGTCCAGAAGCCTGTGGCAAGAGTAGCATCCAAAGACTAGAAAAGTGTAGAGCAGTGGTCAGGGCCAAACAAACGAGGTCAGGGCAGCCGTGCAGGGAGATTTATGTCCCTCGCAAGCTCCCGTAGCCTTCTGCCTCCGAGACTCTCCTGGAAGCTTGTGTTGATGAATTTGTGCAGCCTTGCAACAACAGTTCCTGCAGTTTGCCAAGGTATTGACATTGTTATGTAGAGAAGGTTAAACTGTGAAACCCTTTGGATGTGAAACTATGGAAGAATCTACAACACAACTATTTACAGTCTTGAAATATGTTTTATTTGCTTTTCTCTGAGGCGCTGGTCAATGACTTAATGCTTTTACAATCTTGAGGCATTTATGGAAGTAGTCGTGAAGAAGGCCACAGTCCCTGTTAGAGCGGTAAGGGCTGTAAGTGTTTGTGAGGGTACTTTTTTAGGTCACTCGGGATGAGAAACGGCACATAATGACCTCACAGCACTGATCACACCAGCTCTAAAGTCATAAGTCACTGTGAGCACTAAAACTTACTAATTCTCCTCATTCTTCCTGCAGCTCTATAACATATAAATAAATAAGTGAGGAACACACATATCAATCTATCTCCCTCTCCATCGGTGCGCGTGGCCCTCTTTTAAAGTGGTGCTGTGGGCTTTTACCCAAATGGCGCCAGGGCCACCGGTATCATTTATAACAGGACGGCAGCGCTAATGCAGCGCGTGCTTCAGCCAGGATGTTTTATTCATGCTGTTTTATTATTAGGGCCCCACTTAAAAAGGTGAGGCGCTCTCCTCTACGCTGGCCGCCTCTTGCCGGGGCTGACTGAGGCACAAGCTTTATCTATCACCCTGACAAGAGCGTCTTCCCTGGGAAGTCTTTCAGAAAACTTCAAACAGCTCCACTATCGATTTCCCCCCTCTCCACCTGGGCACCGGCATACATCTTCCCCCACAGAGCACAGGCACAGGCTGCTGCAGATCTAGTGCAAGGAGAAAGAGCAGGGGAAGAAAGAGAGTAAAAGAGACTGGCTGAGATAAAAGTAAAGAGGAGCCTGGCCACTGCATAACAATATGAGTGACCCCACTTTGCTTCATTGCTCTACTTCTTGTTAGCTACACCACACTGTAGCCTAGCACACAAACATGCTTAGTATGCTAATGCCACAGTCAGAACAACACTTTGACTCATCACCCATTCAAACAGGCACATCACAGCAGAGGAGGCATCCTCCGACACTCCGCTCTTTCCAAAGTCTCTGAGCACAATCAAAGACTGTTGGCCATAAAAGTGAGGACTTGAAAGAAGCCAACACGCCTTGTGTTCAGACACAACAAAGCTGCTCCTTTACTACTCACATGGCTGGGTATTATTTTGATTTGGTAATGTGACAGTCTATTTTATGCTTTTTTGCTTGGAAATCTTTACTTGCAGAGGCAATTGTGCACTGCAGTGATTCATTCTAATGTGAGCAGCATTCTTCTGTGACTGGTAACACTCAGCTTCTTTCAGTGTAGTTTTCCAGTCAGAGTCCAGTAGTTGGTAAATATTTCCACAAGTGCTAAAGGTGCATTGTGTAACTTTTCTGGTGGAGTGCAGTTCAAATGCTTTTCTTCACAGAGATGTTATTGCTTTGTCTGGAATGTTTCACAGTATGGAACCTTTCTATCTTCATGACGATCAAACCTGATCAAGTTATAGGTCAGAGCTGTGGAGAGGCAACCGCACTCACAGTCAGACACAGCCTATTTTTCTAGGTATTTTTGAACTATAAAACCACCTGTAATTGAAATAAATCTAAGATTGAGCTGTTTAATGTCATACTGTGGAACATTCTAGGCAGTTACACATCCATAGACACAAGCAAGTGACGTATCCCCAACCAAAAACTTACACAGTGCACCTTTAAAGTTGAGGAGATAAAGAAGATGAGGTGGCAGATGGCTCAACTGCTGGAGAAGATAGGGAAAAGATAACACAAAGAGTGAGTTTCTAGAAATATACGGAGCTGTCTGCATTCACTTTCAGATAAAAAGCATTGTATTGTTCTTTTGAGTTAAGCTTGTGAGCACTTATCCCACTGCTAAAATACTCTTACCCAGTCTAGACCAACTCTCAAGTCACCTTATGTGTGAGCGCCAATTTATCTCTAATCAATATGTCTTCTTTATTTAGAAACAGCAGACAGCACAACAGCTATGATTCAAAGCTCTCTTCCTGATAGATTTATTGTCTTGCTCATTTGCTGTACGCATTGGCCTCAGATGGAGATATGATTTAACATGCCGATAATGATTTGTCCTCACAGGGTTAATGAGAAGCAGTGGGCCTATGAACTGCCGAAGAGAGTGAAGCCATATTTAAAGAGGGTTTAGGGGAAGTACTCAGTCACTCAAAGGGAGACAAATAAATTAAATAAAGACATGGAAGGGATGGAGGAGCAATTAATAAAACGGTGAAACAATGAAGCCAGTGCCAAATCCTTGAGGAGTCCAGATGAGTGGAGCAAAGTGATCTTTTGGGAGTCATGGGACATTTAGTAAAGCTACTGTGTGTGTATGAGCTACAGCTTTAAAAAGGTGGAGGTTTGTAGTCAGGTTGTAGTCTGGATTTTTACATATGAAAGAGCAACGACATACACAGTTTGAAGACATAATTAGGAGCAGTAATAAAATGACTTACTTAATGATTTAAAAGTCCTACATTATGCAATACTGACTCTTGTGAGCTTTCAGTCATTTCAGACCAGGTATGTTTGGTGATCTTACAAACTGCACCACATACTGTTGTAACTTTTTTGGCTAAGGGCCTACTACTTGTTTCCATGGAGATGCCAACGCTTTGCCTGGATCTGACTTGTAAATTTGACCATTAATACTGCTCATCTGCCTGGAGATAAATACATTTAATGCAAAACTATGGAACTTTCCAAGCAAAGCGACAACATCTCCACGGAGACAAGAAGGTGGCAGACACTCCATGGAACACTTTTAAAATTCACTATTTAGGTTTCAATTATGCCTGCCACTAAATCAATGAGATTAATAATTTCCACACAAATGTCATGCCACGCACAGTAAAACAATATCCATTTGTTAAATTTGAAGCTACATTCATACTTGTAATAATGCCCTTTTAGCACCAGGGCCAGTGAGCAGTGAGCAGCTTATTCCACAGATCTTTGTGAGAGCTGCGTTGCCTGCACAGACCCCCTGGCACTCTTACACACTCTGAAATCGATAACACAAGGCCCCATAGGAGAGGCTCCGAGGAAACCATTGATTGACACGTTACGCTCATGTCAAACACCGCAACATGGCACGGCAGCAACCACCTGCGGGCTGCCCCACCTGCCGCCCTCACCTCCACTTCTGCTCAGTTCCACAACACCAAGTCAGAAGACGGCTGGAAGCCTTTATTGCAGGTTAAAATGAGGTAACTACTAATTAAATAATAACATAAGTAGTAGTAAATACTTATGTACTGTTAGGTATTGCATTCATTGGTTTCATGATTGCTTATCTAAAATTCAGATCACATTCAGGTTAGGTTTAGGTTTTCGTTTATTTCGTTTCCTCGTGGAGAAATTTGACTCAGAGCAGAGGTAGTATTAACATAACATACAGACATAACATGAAATAACAAACAAAAAGAAAAGCATTTAAAAATGCAAACTAAATATACAATCACTCAGACTATAGACATGCGGACTGAGATATGAAAGTGTTTTTATGTTATTTTTGCATAAAGGAACTCTCTATCGCCTCCCAGACTGAAGGTGCTCATACTGTGTGTTGAGCAAAGGAGACAGATCACAGATGATCTTCTGAGCCTCTCTCTAAAGATCAAAAACTGTTCAAAGATGGTCTATGGTGCAGTCAGAGTGGACACATCTATGATGTTACCAGCCAGTTTTACCAGTCTAAGGATATGCAATTTATACTTGACAGTCAGGTTCCCAAACCAGCTGAGTAGGGGTGACAACGGTGGTTTAGCACTATAAGTAGAGGGATAGTGGCTTAATCTCAACTCTGACTAGTGTATAGTGTTGTTGTTTCCTTGGGCATGACACATCCTTGTATGTCTGAACTCTTGTATGGCAAAACCCCCTCAAATTTAGAACACACAATGTCTGAAATATCAAAAGGCATTCTAACACACTATGAACTTGAACCATCTTCTCCTCTCTGCGATTTGGCTTTCTTTCATATCATTCACGTAGCTTGAGCACAGGAACATGTACAGTTTTAAGCAATGCCTAATCAAAAATATATGACTAAAAGTTACAGCATAAGTTCAATGACAATTCTACATCTGTCAAAATTAAACCTTAAGTTTCCACTCACATCCTTATCATGAATTGTGAATGGCTTCCAGCAAACAATCTGTCACCGCCGTCAACTCCTCGCAAACATCTTTATCGCTTCAAAGTATTTCTGGATCCCCGTGGGCCCATGTACTGTAGCACCGCTGTATAGCTGGAGGTTAAGCCAGGAAAAATTACTTACTTTGTGTTTTCCGTTGTGTTACAGCTCTAACGCTCACCACCTCTCCGCTGTCTCCCCCGCCGTGACGCTGGATCGCCTCCGGCTATCTCACCCTAATACAGGTGACTTGTTTTCTCCTTTTGTAGCGAGGGGCTCACGTCTGTTTAATTCTATTGATTCTCGTTTGCACTTTGGTGTTTTTTTATCACGGAGAAAAGGGGAAGTGTACCTGAGTGTTTACCCATGCTGCGATGTTTTGCTTGTACCTGGTGTTGGGTGCCCAGAAAGGAGCATAAATTAGCGCCCGCTACAATGGCACCCCTGCAGCAGCCTCCCGGAGCGCAACATCAATATGGAGCGAGAACCAAGCTGTGAGCGCGTACTGTCAGAGGCCAAATGGCAGGGAGGAGGAGATGGTACAAGTTCAGCAGACATGAGACAATAGCCCCCCCGATGCAAAGTCTCACACAAACACACAGGTCGTCACCCACCGGCGGACACGTCTGCATACACTCAGCAATACAAACATGAAGTGATGCCAGGATCAGACACACTAATGGGCTCAAGTCTTCCTCTTTAAGGTGAATTTGCATAGGGACTTGTGGATGTGTGAACAGGTATGCATTCATTTACTTTATTTGGATCCCTGCACTTCAAGCAGATTCTTTACTGATGTAAGGTAATGATCTGATGATAGTGAAAGTTAAGCTTAGGGTAAACGTCATTGAATTTTTTCATCTGCATTTGACCCATCCGCTAGCCAGGCTGGCGCCACCTAGTGCCTCCGCTCAATTTCATTTCTCTCCAGCAGCTAGGTCAGGAATTGGAATACACTAGACGGTTTGCAAGAACCCCGGAAGTTGTAGACCAAACACCGATCAGCGAAAAGCGGTGAAGCCATGACGTCAAACTCAAGCACCTGTCTGGATCCCTTTTGTGGTGCAGCACAAAAGTAAACAAAGCAGTCGAGATGGATGTAGACAAAGCCATATATTTTGTATTGGCAACAATTAGATCGAGGATTTAAAGCCGGAACAAAGAGAATGTTTGGTGAATTTTATGACGGGAAAGACGTTATTGCCCTTATTCCTACGGGATTTGACACCTTACATACGTCATGACCAAATAGCAGTGACTGGTTAAATAAAAAAAGTACCCGCCTACCATCGAGCGAACGAATCCTAATGCTGTGAGGTCAGGCTGATGAATCAGGCTACCCATCCGCAGCTAGTTCTGTTTTGAGGTACCCTTCAGATGTTAATGTAATAGCACCATCAGAAGTAATGCAGGGGTGCCATTGGTGGTTAGCTCAGTAAAGTAAAAAATGTACTCATGTCAGGTTTGATAGATTGACTGTGATGTAAGCTATAAAATAATTCATACTGTCACACTATTTGCTTGCAATTTCATCAGACATGAATACTGAACAGAGTAATAGTATTATGACAATCAAACAAACTACTTCATTCTTGTAGGCTGTTGGTATTTATATTACACATTATTGCCCTTACTCATGTTTGGTGTGGTGACTTTTCCGGTTAAGCTGGGATGCCACTAAAATATGATATACATAGGTTGATTTGTGTAAAATGTTCAGCGTTCATTTGCACCAACAAGTCAGCAATGCACCGATTCTCTGGGAGGCTTTAAAACGGCTTTGTAGTCTGTATAAAACTTATTTGCTGTCAAGATCAGCAGCCTCATGCAAAATAATACAACCCGAATAACAATGGCAGCGCCCATGGCAAATTTTGGAATAGGGTGAATATAGTAAAAGTCTAACAAGTGGCTGAAAAATATGAGAAATGTTATTATATTGGTAAATTTGTTTTTTACACGTTCTTGAAGTAAGGTCAAAATGAGATATAGAAACAATGGACCCCGCTTTTTAAAGAAGGACTGTAATTTTTCTGATGGAGGGTCCATCACCTGCTTATCTCCATGGAGATATTCTCTGCCTCCATTACACTTATTTATCTCTATGGAGACAGCACGTGACACCACAGGAACAAGGTACATGTCTGATCTGTGGAGAGGAAAGCCAATCACAGTAAGAATGTACAGTTTTAGATCAATAAAAACCCATATTATCGAGTCATGCCATACCAGAAAAAAACAGACAAAATAATAACATCTCCATGGAGAGAAGCAGGTGGCAGACCCTCCACTAGAAAGGTTACAAAGTGCACCTTTAAAGAGGTATATTCACATTCATCAAACTGGTCAGTCAGTTCTGTAAGTAGAGTGAACACTGAAAGTGAAGTGAACATAGTTGGTGCATGGAGCTCTATGCCTGTGTACAGCCCTCCCTTTGTAGACTGAGCAGCGCAGCAGGATGAAGTAAAGCTCCGCCGTCCTCCTGAAAATCAATTCCCCTCTCTTCCTTTAAGTGGTCAATATTTTTTGTTTCTAGCCGCGAGCTCCTCCATGGCCCTTTAATTCAATGGGCCAATTAGAGAGACCGTCATGTCTAATTCCGACGGCGGGGATGCTTGTTTTTGTTGTTACCTCACCCTGACGAGCCAACCGGGAGGGGCCAATGGCACACTTGGTCCGGTTTAACCCCGCCACCCGCCTGTCCCTCCCCCAGCGAACAGCCCTGACCACCCCCCTCCTTCTCCCACAGCTTTTCCTGGAGTCAAGGACAAACGCAATTGACATGAAACTTTCAAAAAAACGGATTTGACCACGTGTGTCACTTACGGAGCGGAGAGGAGGGGCGCGTAGGAGAGCCAGGCAAGCCACCACTCCATCGGGATCATTTGTTACTCAGCCCTGATTGGCCCTGACAAAACAATACCCTAAAAACTCACCAAAGTAAATTATAGTCCTGGTAAATGGCCAGCGAGGGTTGGAGTGGAGAGGAGGAAGGAAGCGACCGTCGCTGGGGACAGGGCCTTTACGCTGCTCTGGACCGCTGCCAGACGCAAAACAAAGTAATGTGCTTTTGATATTAATAACGGAGATGATATTGATCCACTGTGGGGCACTCTAGCTCCTACGGGGGGAAGGGGTGGGGGTGGGATGAGGAAGAACCAATGTAACACACCTACGCGAGCATCTACCCTGCTGAAATCCACTAGAGTCCGTGGGGCCCATTTGATTTGAGTGTCTTTAATTATATGGAATGGAGTCTATGGGGAACAGAGGAATGGTAGCGGTGGTGGGCAGTGACACAAGAATAAGGAAGTGAGCTAAGAAAAGGTCGAGGTCTAGCAAACTGTTTGTGTGTCAGATTTACAATACTGTCAACAGTTGGGTCTATGCTGCCGGAGATGGATGGGGCGGCCTCACTTGTCCTTAAATGACATTATACCAGTAGGTTGTGGTTTGAATAAGTGCAAAAACAATCATATTAACACAATTTGCATTACAAGCTAACATTTGAATTATGGAAGAGCATGATGGATCACCGCTCATGTGTTTATTGAAACAGGTCCATAGACTTTAAGGGAAACTGTAAAGAGAATAGATGGTAATATTACAAAAATAGTTTAAAGAAACAGCATTCTGGATCTTTTTTTTTTTTTTTCATAGAGGGTGAAATTGACGATTGATTATAAAACAACATCTATGGACCTAATACCTAAGACAATTAATAACACAGAATGCAGGAAGAACTATATGGTAGTGAGCCTGAGCTCATCAGATCTCAAAAGCTAAGCAAGGCCAAGCCTGGTTAGTACATGGATGGGAGCCCAGTAGAAAATCAGGTGCCACAGTGGGGTCCTAGTGGTTAAAACTGACATTACGTTCTTAGGCAAGACACTTTACTCACCTTGCCTGGTATGAAATTGGTGTAAGCGTGAGTGCTGGTGGTGGTCGGAGGGGCAGATGCCGCATACTGGCAGCTTCGCTACTTTCTTTGAGTCTAGGATTGACTGATCTTTTGTTTAGTCATCCTTCAGAGCTAGATCAGGCTTCATTTAGATCTGGAAAAGCCCTGTTATAGATCTGCTAGAAACTGGAAGACCAATTTTTTTTTTTTTTTTCATAGGAGGTACTTGGTGTGGAAAACTTGAGAACTACTGTGCATTATCATCTGAGAATCTACTAAATTAAGAGCAATGCATAAAAATATGGTGAACTGATGTTACATAAAAACAGGGATAGCAGTTTATTGCCCACTGTTTTGTCAACCAGTGATTTAAAAATGTCATAATATATTTAGCAGCCAAAAGAAAAAGCACAAAAATCCAAGCTATTATAATGACAACAAAGTGGAACGTGTGTTACGCAATATTTAGGAGGGGCAGTGAAAGCTTTGTGCCACACCTCACTTGGTTGACACTTTTCTATTGCTCCTGTCTCTGTGGAAGTCTTTAGCCCTTATATAAAGCCTGCAATCATTCAACATGGAAAACAATGTAAACAAAAGTGGCAGTGCATTAAATAATTAGAGGGTCCACGCTAACAGCTTTGACTCTCCGCAAGAGCCTTGTTGGGAGCAATGGAAAAGCCACGCTCCGCACACTATGGTCATAAATTCCAACCAAACACAAACACGGGGGCCACGCAATACGCCAGCTTAATTTTTTAATGGACTTTTTCT
The DNA here is from genome assembly GCF_026225935.1 of Boleophthalmus pectinirostris. Lineage (NCBI taxonomy): Eukaryota > Metazoa > Chordata > Actinopteri > Gobiiformes > Gobiidae > Boleophthalmus > Boleophthalmus pectinirostris. Next base: position 13,014,145 of record NW_026571447.1, on the reverse strand, counting down.
CTCTCCCCTTTTGTTTATGTCCGCCATCTGCAACGACAGCCATCATTGTCGTCAATTTATGAAGCTGCGATATTTCCTGGACTGTGGGGAATTCTTTTGACAGAAAGAGAAAATTCGCGCGAGCACAAGACCAGAGCCTGAAAGCGAAAGTGTGCCGTGAAGTCATATTACATCCCCTTCTAGAAATAGGGAACCCAGGGAGCAGCCAGAGAGGTAGAGCTGGTCAGGTAATTTATATGGCTCCTGACAAAGTGATTTTTACACAAGCTGAAAAATGACACTGCCGGGGGAGCTTTGTCACTGTGTGGAATAACTCTATAATGTATAAGCACTATTTGGCCATTATGTCCCTGCACAGATACAAGAGAGGTTCAGGAGTTAAAAAGAGAGAGCTAAAGAGACAGGGGATACGGATAGTGTAGGTGAAAAGTAAGCACTCTGCAGTGTTAAGGTAGGGCATAGGAAATGTATTTGTGGGTTCGATGTAGTGACTGAACTAGATAAACTTGAAGCAAATCTTTGGTATTGGCCTCATCTTGCAATAAAAGGTTTTAGGGCTAATAAAACTGTTTATTACAGTTTTATATTTTGGAGATTTGAATAATTAAAATTAATAATCAAAACAGAAATTAAACATATTGAAAATGTTAATACACTGTTTTTGGAAAATTCATAGCCCTTGGATCGTAACCCTACTTTAAATTTAAACATTCACAAAGTCAGAAACCCAACCATCTGCAAGCATCTGCAAATAATCATTTGAGTCCATGACAAATACTTTTGGAATGTGTTTTGATCATAGACTTTAGAGAGAAGTGGACTAAAGGAGTGTGCTGTCACCGATAGCATTCGGCTCAAGACAAATGCAGTTATATGAGCAAATTTGGAGCTGACTTCCATATTAGGAACAGGAATTTATTTATGAACAAAATAGTTAAATAACAACACCAGGATCATAAAGAGCAGGTTAATACGAACATTTTAACACCAAAATAATGCGCCTGACAGTAGCAGCAAGAGGCGCAATCATATTTCAATGCAAAGTCAATTGGACCCAGAATCAATGGAGCCGGAAGCTCCCCCATGTTCACTCCCTATTTGGAACACTGCAGCTCGTGAGTTAGCTATGTACATTAATATATATATATATATATATATATATATATATATATATATATATATATATATATATATATATATATATATATATATATATATATATATATATATATATATATATACAGTTTATGGTTGTGATTTTAGTGAATTACCTCAATTAACTGATCGTCATCATGAAGTCTATCAAAGAGCCTTTGTTCATAAATGTTGAAAAAAGTGATTTTTTTGGTTGCTAAATTCACATAATTCCAAAGTAAAACACAAGTTGATTAGAAAAGAGAATTCCCAAATCAGTCATATCGTCCAATCAAAATCATAATTGCTTTCACGGTTCTTGTTCTCACACACAAAGAAAGAGGAAGAGCTCCACCGGCTCACAGCCCTCAGAGCCTGTGTTTGACCTTTGCAAAGGCAGCGGTGGACATGTTTACTTACATATATGTGTGGAGAGAAGGAGGGAGGGAGGGCACCATGTGGGCACTGGACATGCATTTTAATGTGAGACTGTCCACTACTGATGGAATCTATCCAGACACATGTTACAGCCAGGTGGATCAGCCCCTAAACTGGGACTAATTACAGCAAAGGACATTTACATAAAACTGCTTAGGACAAAGGAATGAATTAAATATTGTAAAAAGTGAATATTTAAAAAAGCAAAAGAAACCACCATCCCCCTAACAAGTTTTCAGTATGTATCGCTTCATAACTGATTTTTACATATGACCTATTGCGAGGGAGGGGCAAGATTCAAAAAGCCTGATTGATTGCCCCTTTTGTGATTACATACAAGTGAATAGATATGCTGACATTTACAGGCCTAGAATTCCAAACAGGAATTATGGGGGTTAATGCTTTATCAAGTATCAAGTGAAAGGCAAAGAAAACATAATCTGAATGCATCTTCTTGTTCATATACACTTTTTGATTGACTTCTTTTAATCGTGCCCATGTAACTTTTCAGGTAGAGGGACTGCCATCTACTTGAGTGTTTTGTTGGAATCTAGGGCTGCATGATTTTTAATAAGGATTCTGTTAAAGTTCAAAGTCCAAAAGAACTGACAAAAAGAAATATGAACTGAGAAATAATTATAAGAATCACACGTATTTTAAAAATGTGTTTGTACAGCTCTAACTTAAAGGGTTTTTATACAAAATTAGACAGGATATTTATTGTCTGTCCAGGAAATTATTTTATTTCAAAAACTGCAGCCTTTTCAATTTGCTATTAGTGTCCATTCAAATTGCAATTTTGATTCTCTCTCAATCTCCCAGAATAGCATTCAACTTATCAATTGTCATGGTGATAAGCAGGTGATATCCATCTACTAGAGAAGTTACATAGTACCTCTTTAAGTTATATTACTACAAACAGGCTAACATATTACTCTTCATACAAGAAACTGTACAAAGAAGTGGACTAAGGGAGTGTGATGTCACCCATAGTGTCTGGCTCCAGTCAAATGAAGCTCACGAGGCTAGCCATTATAGGAGCGATTTATTTGCAGACAAAATAGCTAAATAAAAAACCTAGGATCATGTAGAGCATTTTAAGACTAAAACGACAAGGCTCACCCTAGCAGTTACAGAGAGATGGCTGACAATATTTCAGTCAATTCAAACCAAATTTGATGGAGCTGGAAGCACTCCCATGCTCACTTCCTATTTGGAATGTGGCGGCTATCGGGTTAGCTATGTCCATTTATATATACAATCTATGCTTCGTACCAAAAGGCAAAAACATAACCACCAAAGCAACCCTAATGATTTGTTTTGGAAATAATTATTTACTTTTATATGTTTTTCTTCTTTGTTACTTCACTTATTTTGGCTTATTTCAACCCTTACTTAGCACCCACTACTGGCACCCATATTTTTGCTCGCTGGCAGAATTGTGCTGATTTGATTTGTCATTTACCGTTACAAACACCCAACAATAGAATGCACCTCTAAGCTGAGCTGCAGTACCTCCTCCCCACCTCTCCTCCTGCTCCCTCCTCTCACCTTCTGTTGTCAGAGGTACAGAGGTGAGGCCTGACACGCCGGGGCCAGACATTTGCATATAAAGAGCCTGCGTCCTTCCCTTTCCTCCACTCTCGCTTAATGATACACAACCGTGACATATACGCCATGTTAAAAGCCACCGGTCTACAGCCAAACACTGCCCCACACGTCACAATAGCAGGTCCTGATTAAAGTACAAATATACAGTGTGTGAATAGGAGCATCCACTTAAAGACTCATAAATATGCAGCTACGCCCTTACTGTACACTGCCAGAACTCAACTGTAGACAGCCAAGCACACAGCACCGTCATGTGACACGTAATTAAGAATACAACTCTTCCGATAATAAAAAAGTCAGCTGGATTTGCGATAAATATTTAATAGGAATTAGGCCCACTGCTAAACACATTTCTCAAAAGGTGCAAACTTCTTCTTTTTTTTTATTCAACAGAAAAGGTGATGCTGCCTCCCCAAGTTGTGAACCGCACCTAGCAGCGCTCAAAGTTACGCACACACCTTCCATTGATTTGTTTGTGTTGACTCGCAGTTTGCTCACAAATGAATATATTAGTAACCCACGTTCAGCGAGAAGCAAACAAGGCTGTGGTTTTAGCTGCCTTCACGCTGTAATCAATAGGAGCTTAATGGAGTAAACAATAAGCATAAAATCAGGTCATGGGAGAGAGAGAGAGAGAGAAGAAGACTTGTACAAGTTAGTCTGTTGGTCCACTAAGTTTGACTGTATGGCCCTGTGTGAGTAAAACAGTGCCATATGTCAACAAGGTTTATACATAAACCCACTTAAAAAATATTATCTGGTTGTGTAAAAAATGTATTTGAATAATTGAATCATCAATAAATGAAAATAATAATAATAATATCACATACCTAAGAAGCAGACAAGAATTTGATATATTGACAAAACCCTAACCGCTGTAGTATGATTAGACAACAGAATAAAACACTATTCTGTAGCAGAGTATTTTCCATTACTCACAATAACCAAAAATATTCTTGGTTTAAACTCAATATGAATAAATTTATCAACAAAAATCGAGAAGTTGTAAATGAGGATTATCGGAGGGTCAACACAAAGGAGAACCTGACCATAGCCCTTTCTTTCTCTTTCTCTCTCTCTCTCTCTTCACATGGACAGCTGCCCTTTGACCTGGGTACTGATGATCCTATGGCAGATGAAGGACTAAAGGTGTGTGAGGCCACTGGCCCCTGTGGAACATGTCGACAAATCAGAAACCAGCTTTTCCATGAAAGTGCACCTCTGCCCAGGCCCTCCCAGTGAGACGTACAACCTCAGCCTAACCCCTAAGGCCAGTACCACAGGCTTAATCACCCAGTTGTATATTAGTGATATTACTGAAAGAGTATTTTACATTTGGTCAGTCATTCCGTCCTTTGGGAAGCCATAATAAGAGTTAAGTAAGTTTTTATGTAATGTTTTATCACACAAAGTGACAATATAAAGTGGGTGTGTATTGGAGCAGAGCCCCTCCCCTGGTACTATATCAAATATTGAGTCTGAAATGAGCTGGAAGGTGTCTGTTAATGTTAAATAATGGAGAGGCTGCATTGGTCTGGGTCAGAGCTCTCTCTCTTTGCCTGTCTTCCTTCTGATACATTATTAAATGAGGATGCACTTCCCCATCGCAGCAGGAGAGAACAAGGGGCAGGGGGCACCCTGTCTTCTCCACAGGAATGGAGGGGTGCAGAGGGAAAGGGGGGTACAGAGGGGGGAGAGGTGCACATTTGGAGCTGGGCTGGGTGCATGCGTGCATGAGGATGGGCTTAGGTGGGCACACTAAACAATAGGAGGCACGCATCATCTGCCTGAAGTCCCTCCCACCATACTGGTACACACAAGTACCATGGGCCCATTTGTACTAATGACTCTGGGTGCCTAATGCACTTTGTGGAGGACAGGCTTGGATATTCATTTGGGAAGGGACGGGGGAGGGAAGGGACAGAGGGAAGAAGGGGACAGAGGGAAGGAGAGGACAGAGGAAAGGGACAGAGGGAGGGGACAGAGGGAGGGAGAGAGGGAGGGAGGGAAGGGACAGAGGGAGGCTACAGAAGGAAAGAGGGGAGGTGATGGGACAAGGTGCTCAGCCATGCTGCTTCCTATCCTCCTCTTTTAGCTGGGCGATTCTTCACCCGAGGACTGGCTCGCCTCTCGGACCACAGTAATGCGATTCATCACAGGTAAAGGAGGTGGGAGCCCTGATTGTCTCGGGGAGTTGTGCCTCTACAAAGGGAGAAGTGCCAGAGAGGTGACTAATCAAGAATTGCAAATGCAGCAGAGCGAGTGCAGAACTAAAACAGTCCAAGTCAGACACAGATGTACTTTGTGGCTATAGTAGATGTAGTTATGTTAAAACTGTTCCTATGAGGTTGTAATAAAGGAAAGTAGAATTTACTTTTTACTGCAGTATTTTTAAATTATTGCTATTTTTTCAAAACTTGTGGGAAAGTAATTGAAAAGAAAAAGAACTTTAAAAAACTCACACCATTTAGTACCCACAAGCTGTAAAATCCCGCAATCAGTGGACACTAGTTATAGTAGCACTATTTGACGATTTAACTTTGTGAACTCAATAACACCCTTTTCTTTTTCAAATATGTACCATTGTTTTATTTAAATTCCTGTTATTTATGATGCCGATACTATGAATATAATTACTTGCTTTTGAAAAGGCATCTGGTAGTAAGGAAGTCTTGAAATAAAATAAATGCACTGATGAGCTTGTAGTGGCACTGTTCAGTTTGTTACTATGTGAAGTTCAGCAGTTCTTAATAGTCACCATTAAAACATAACAATATTGATTTTAAACAATTATTCACACAGCCCTTAAGTGTACTGTCAGGAGCAGGTCCAGTAGGGATGCACCTATCCAACTTTTTCTATTCTGATACCGATGTTGATAGTTTGGCTTTATTTGCCAACATCCGATATGAATCGATACTAGGGCAGACTGAAAATAGCATTTACTTCACAAACAGCAAAAAGTAAAAAATTATCCAAATGTGTTTTGTAACTATAACTTTGTTAAAATACATGTTTAATTTTATGAGACACATGTTGGGATGAATTTGGCCTGAAAATTGTCTTATTACACCACTTTATAGCCCAAAATGGGATACTGGCGGAACCAATATCTTGTAAGCCGATATCCAATCATTCAAAATTTTCAATATCGGCATCAATATGTGATACCAATATCTACTGAAAAGCACCCTAAACATTCAGTATTTCCACAAAATGACATACGTACACACAAACTTACACCGCTGCCTGTGCCTTAAAAGCTACGTGCCACAAATGCTCAGTTTTCCCTCATATCTGCTTCTTTTCATCTCTCCACATTACACTTCCCACCCCTCTGTTTCGTCTATACATTTGAACGTGTCTCATGTGAAACTCTCCCAGGAACCCCGTCTCCTCAAATCCACTGCCATCCACAGTGACAGCACCAATCTACCCTCTCCCCTACTCACTTTTATGCGCTTCTGTGTCTGTGCCCGCGCTGGGATGGTAGTTAGGGTGCGACGAGGGAGGTTCCTGCATGTATTCTTTTGAACACAGCGGAGGTGGGAGCAAAGAGACTCGGAGGGGGTCCCAGAGTTGGAGTAACGCAGACCCCCCACCTTTCCCCCGACTCCTGCACCCGCCACCAGGGAAGGAGCTCCAGCAATCGCGACGAAAAAACATACCAGCGTTGATGACAAATGCACATGGGCCATGCTGAAGAAGGAGTTGGGAGCGTGATAAATAAATAAGTCATAAAGAGAGGGATTGTTTGATGTTACCTTGTGCTGCCTGGGGCCAACACTACACCAGGGACTACAGCGGGCAGTGCCACCCCCAGCACACACGCACACAGTCCCCAGAGGTGGTTCCTGTGTGGAGGGGAGACAGAGGAACCAGCTGCCCGCCGTACAAGCTGCATGAGAACATTTCAGTACACTTTCTCACAAGATGTTAAAATGATAAAGCAAAAGTAAATACAACATAGTTAAAAGGTCAATGATACACTATGTTCTGATGTATGGTATAATGCTGTTTCTTCAACAAAAACATAGGTGGAGTTGTGTTTTGTTTCAATCACACATGTTTAACACACAAACCCTGCATATTTACGCTAAGTTCTTTGCTCTGTTTCAACTTGTGATATCATATGGTAATACAGGAAACATTCCACTGTGTTTTTAAACTCCATACATCTTCACTAGAAACATCTGGATGATTTACAACTCTGGAATTTCCAGTCTCTACCGAACTAAAGGTAAAAGGCAGCTGTTAACTTACCACTACATGACATCACAATGTGGAACAGAGAATTTTGAGCTTTGGAGAGTATTATTCAAACATGTTTGAATGAAACAAAACACAACTCCAGTTATGTTTTTGAGGAGGTAATACCTTTATACCATTACCATACCATTAACATGATTTAAAGCTCACAAGAGTCAATTTTGCTTAATATGGGATCTTTAATAAACATATAACTAAAGTTATCAGGAAAATAGTAATAATAGCTATTCTACAAAGTGGTGATGGATGCACAGGCTATAAAATTGTGAGGAGACATATATTTGAGCCTGTTAACTAACAATTCCCAATCAATAAACACTGCAGAAAATGAATATATTCATAGTGATTTGCTGCTAAATGCAGTGTTCAAGAGTTGATTGAAAAGATGCCTGGTCATGTTTACAATAATATGTGTACTCTTTCAACAATTCCAGCATGGACATTATATGAATCAATCCAAACTTAAAACATAGTAAAAGTGTTGACTTCTCTTTACTTCCATTTTGTAAGTGGTTGAAAGTAGACTCATGTTTGAGCGTGTTATTAATTTAGTGGTTCATTACCAAGGCTGCATGGAGCACACAAACTCAAGGATAACTCATTCACTTCCACCACCCTTAATTATATTTTCGCCAATAAGAAATGGATTGACATTGAGCAGACATGTTTGGCCCGTGGCAAACCTATAGCTGCCACATCTGATCACTAATGGTAATGGGGCTGGTTTGATCTGCTCAAAAGGCTTGAGTGTGGAAGAGCGCAGGGGGCTTTAGTCTTGTTGTTGTGGACAGTTTGTGCCTGGTGGCTGGGCCCACACCAGCGTTCAACTCTTTTAGCTGGCATATGCAGCGAGAGGGGATTTAATCTTGTATGCCCCACAGCTGGGGCCTCGCTGAATAATGGAAAACACACAGGGGCAGTCTGTGGCTGGATTTACTTTGCCCTCTTCAAATACTTTCAGACTGCCAGCAGCGTTGCTTAGTTTTCAAATAACAAGAGAGAGATTATGAATTGATAAAATGTTGAACAACTGTAAGACAGCTTTTGATGGACTTAAAATAAAGAATTAGAAAAGTTGTAAGCTTTATTAAAGCATGTTTGATTTTAAAATGTACTGGCAGCTATTTGTTCTGCTGGCCACACTGCTTTATTACAGCCTTATTTCAACTTCTGATTGGATTAGGAGTCAAAATTTTGCAAACTCCAAATCAATTTTGCTATGTATTGAAATCACTACTTTGAAGAACTGCGAGTATATAGATAGTTACGTGTTTACCTGAAGTTAGACATTTGCTTACTGTGGTGACAATAAACTAAACTCTCCAGAGAGAGTAGTGCTATGAAGAGATGCGACATGTCTTCCTGACAAACATTAATGCCTCTCCTTGTATTCATAATGACAACAAATAGTCCATATGATAATGCAAAGCTATAAAGACAAATCTGTATGCACATTCATGGATTCACTTCTATATGCATATCATACATACTACATACTACTTTGATCATAACATCAGATGTCCACCATGTCATGTCCCTGTGTCTGCTCCATACATTTACATACATTTCAGCTCTAGTACAAGTATCCTAACAGCACAGCACCCTGACTGACTCACACAGACACACACACGCCAGACCATTACTCCTGTCTGTATTTGTGTTTGTTGAAATTGAACCCAATCCTTATGTCTAGTCATGGTCACACAGACAGCGCAGGGGGAGAGCCATGCAAATCCACACACCTCTTTACCCTGATGCCCTTGTTTAAACATGGACGCCTCACGCTTGTATTTAAGCTGTCAGGACAGAAAGTCATTTTAGGTAAACATTCAGTAGGATTATTCAAAGATGCTTTCACTCTAGTCTGTAAAACCAAAAATGGGCAAACAAATGAAAAGCTTTGTTCTATTTTCAAAACCGTTCTTTTATTGATATTGTGCGTTCTTTTTTTCTTCTCAGGGTTAAATAATAAATGATTAAGTTGATATAAAAACACACAATATTAAAATAAGAGAACTCTTCTACTGCTTAAGCACAGTCAAACAGTTGTATGTAAGATGCCAAGAAACACACACTGTAATTATTAAGTGATATTATTGATGTTATGAATTGCTATTACTATTTTATTAATTAATACATTTACTTATGTGTGTATTAATTTATTAGTAAATTCAGAATTGCATTATTAGCAATGCAGTCAATTTTGATTGATTGATTGATTTAATTATCTATATTTGAAAAGCATCATAGAAGGAAGTGGAAATAAAAATTCATATTCTATACAATTCTCTGTGTGATGAACAATTTACAGACAAATAAACAGCTTGTAATTTTAGATGAACTTGCAATTATTAGTACAAAAAAAGGCTAGTACCATGACTAGATCTGTCACAGAACATATTTTTAAGTATGATATATTGCTATACTGGGAAAAAAAATTATAATATTGAAACTACTTTATGCCACTGACACAATAACAATAATGTAAGATAATCCCAATAAACCATTTTTAAACAGACAGTACCATTCAAAAGGCCTGAGCTGCAACAAAATGAACCAATATTCAGCCATAAAAGATGCTTATTCAATCTTTTACAGCTAAAATGTTATTGTATTACAACAAAATTACCCTAAATCTACCCACTTTTACAAAGAAATCGTACAAACTATAAATATTGAGCCTTGATATACAGTGTACTGTTTCAGAGTTCCTATAGTGAATGATAAGTCAGTATAGTAATTATCATGACAGGCCTAACCATGACCACAAAAAGCTTTATTTTGTTATTTAACTTTTATTTGTTAAAAGTGCACTGAGCAACTTTTTGGTTGGGGGTCCAGCACCATCTTGTTTCTTTGGATATGTCATTGCTCTGCCTAGAATGTTCCACAGTATGACATTAAACAGCTCTACCTTAAATTTATTCAATTACAGGTGGTTTTATTGCTCAAAAACACCAAACAGGCATTCTCCATAGATCTGATCTGTAATGCCATGAAAATAGAAAGGTTTAATGCCATTTCAGACTAAGCAAAAACATCTCCATGAAAAAAAGCATTTGACGAACCATCCACCAGAAAAGTTACACAGTGCACCTTTAAATATGACACATCCCCGCTTAGTTGATACTGATGGGGGAGCCTGTTGGTAGCTGGTGAAAAACTGCTCACACAATACACGCCATAGTGGACCTCAGACTTGATTGCACTATTAGTGATGTGTACTTTCTGCGCACACCCCATGTCAGTGAATCCATGAGTGTGCATACGCCCTCCCTCCATCTCACTGTACGTGTGAACGTGTGTGTATGCAGAGCGCGTCTATTTGATGAGGGCCAAAACACACAAGTACACCGCTGCCCAAGGGGTGATTGAAGTTGCTGACATTTTAAGGCTATTGAAAACAAACGCTAATAGGCAGCGCCATGTGCCGAAATCGTGTCTGGTTCATGTTTAACAAAACAAGGTCATGGGGGTTGTAGGGCCATGAATTCCATAAATAACTTGATAATGGGATTTTAAAACAAGCCGTCCACCAGTCATCTCTGCTCTTCCTCTCTCCCCCCATTTGCCCATAACTGGCCCTGGATGCGTGTGTGTGCATGTTTGTGTGTGTGTGTGTGTGTGTGTGCGAGTCTTTCAGAATAGAGCCAATATTAGAATGCAAATGGATTCACGGCGCATCCTCATAAACAACGGTGTTCATTTAACCCCCGACCCCTGCATTTAACTGCCCATCAAGTCATTTGTGTTGGACCAAGCACGTGGTACAAGACAACCACAGTGAGAGAGGGAGAGAAAGTGAGAAAGAGAGACAGAAGAGAGAGAGGGGCATGTTGGACTTTAACTTAAGGACACGGTATTTTTATGCATATGAGTGTTTTGGTATGAGTTTGCATATGTTCAGAATGGTCAGTAGTACAGTGTTTCTCTGTATTAGTGTCTATCAGTGATGGGAAGAATACTACAAAAATGAATTTGGTTATAGAATACTGAACATCTGAACTGAGTCTGAATACTTGAAATACTTTTATGTCTAACTGCATAATATTATAGTGCTGAAACATGACATATAACTATACGTTTACTTTTGTTGTTATGCATTTATTTATTTATTTATTTATTTTATTGATAGGATCCCCATTAGCGCAGACAAGCTGACACTATTCTTCCAGTGGTCCAAATAAGATAATTACACAAAAATGGATACAATACAATATGGATAAATATACATTTCAAATAGTAAAACCTTCCATATAAAAGTTCATTAACACAAAGTCATTAAATACCTTTCAAGTCCTAAAATATTTTCAATACATATATCCTTAAGCCATATCCAATCCAGTCCAAGAATGTCAAGAATAGTTTCAGTAATAATTTCATTCTCCTTTTATCCTCTACTAAAGTTAAATCATCTGGAAGTACTGTGGTTAGACTTTTGGTAGTCGGAATTTTCTTGCTGCAGCATGTCTGTAATTGTGTTTTTCATAACTAAATGAGAGGTTATGATAAAGGATGTGTGGATGTTTTGCCGTCAGAAGATTTTTAAAAGAAGATGGTAATGAGGAGGATAATCTGCTGCACTGATAATCACTTTAATTTCTCACGATGACTCTGGTGCTAGTTTTTAACGCTTCTGCTGCAGCATTTGACCATACTGCTGGACATTAATTTAGATCTAAAGAGTAAGAGCTGTCTTTTTTCTAATACCATTCAAATCCAAAATTACATGACTGAAGCGTAACTGTACCAGAATACAGTTACTCAAAATAAACATTCAGAATACATATTTTTGGTACATGTATTCAGTTTCTTCCCAACCCTGGTGTCTATGTTCACTGGGAGACTATGGTTTTTCGGTTTACAATCTGCAGAGCTCAATGAATCTTGTCAGACCGCATTTACAAGGGACTGAAGGCCTTTTAGAGTGGGGCTGTGTCACTCTCTCCTGGACCATCCATTACACCCAGACACACAGTGCTCTGGATGACACATTACGGGAGAGTTCAAAAAAACAACAGCAATAATAAAGGATAGAGGGTGGAAACTGATGCAGATCTTAAGTTAAAATGCTTACGGTTTACGATTATGTGTTTCTGACAACTGCAGAGCAACTAAATCATTTGCTGTCTTGGCTGGAGTCACTTATAGAGATGAAATGATCCAGCTTTTTCAGTTAAGACACAATTTCAATACTATAGCTTTAATTATCAGCTGATAATGCCAGCCAATGATTTCCTTTATTTCCTACAAAAATAAAATAAGATAAAACTCATAGGTGTTATTTATCTCCCAAGTAACTACAGAACAGCTTTATATAAATAAAAATGTAAACATTACGAGACTTTCTGGAAGACTACAACCAGTAAATAGTCTAATGAAATCAATTTATATTGACTGAACCGATATTTGGAAGCTGAAATCTATTCTCAGACTGCACATCTTGGTAAAGTATTGGAGAAGCTTGCATTTTTGACTGGCCAGGTAAATGTGATGGGTGGAAAATTGTCCCATTTAGGCTGACACACATGCATGCTCTTGGGCAGTGGAGATAAGTCAAAATGCACATTCATAAACGATACTTTAGTTGTTATTGTGGTTGTTATACTGATTTTAGTATAGAGCTATGTTTAAAACAAGCTACGGAAGGTACAATGTAGATATTAATAATAGATTAGCATTGCTTTTTACATTCTGCAGTTACAATATGAAGCTCGCCAACTTTCTGAACTGTTGCAATGCGGATTCTGCAAACAAGGGTTTGGTCACTTTGAAAAAAAAATGCAGCCCAATCACAGCTAACTTACCGGCAACTTATTTTTGGGACAATATATAAAGCTGATTTTGATTATTTTAGCAAAATTATGTTACTTAACTTAACTACAAACTCCCTCCAAGTCTTTGTAACTGTGAACCTTTCAGAGAGCTGTGTAGTCACGTTTTCTGCAGCTATCTTTCTCAAATAAAGCTTTGTGTGTATTATTTAAGCAGCGGGTTGACCAAAACACAGTATCAGCCTGTGGTGGAGATTTAAAGCCAATAGCCAATACATGAAAAAGTCCAACGATATCGGATTGGTACATCGGCCAACAGTTATATTGGTCTATCTCTAATAAAAATGTGTTATATATCAATTTTTTCTTTTGTTATTCTAAAGTCAGGATAGGCCGGCCTAAGCTACGGTAGCAGAGATGTGTATAAACCACTGTCTGGAGTTGTTGGAGGAGAGAGAAAGTGTGGATAAAACAAGAATCCCTGCAGCCACTGGCCTTTAGAGCCTCTGATCTCCTTTATATCGCACATACACAGAACTTCTCCGGCGCTAACTTACAAAAAGACAAGTCAATTTGTAAGACCTGAATCACGGCTCAGAGCTACACGCGGCTGTCACGCTCACACGGCGGTCAGAGGAGCTAGGGAGCTGTTTTTTTTAACGGGGGTCCGGGCGCGTTCATCCTCCTGTCTCTTAATCCTGGGCGTATGTCGTAGCTAATTATGGTGGACAAGCCTCTTTATCGAACCCGCTCCTGCCACGGCCATTAGGATGCATGAGCCCACCCTGTTGTTTTAAACGCTCTCATTAACCACACAAATCAGCGCTGTTGACAGAGTGCTTTTGAATTAAGCGTCTGCCCCCCCCCCTCCCCTCCTCTCTCTTCTTTCTCTCTCTCACCCCCCAAACCTCCACCGTTCCTACCGCCAACCACCAATACCGCGCGCCAATGCTTGCAGGGCCCAGGACAAGCAGCAATTTATAACGCCATTAGCTACACTCGCCGAGGTTACAGGCATCAAAATTGTTCCCGTCTAATTATTCTTAATGGATACAGGGAGGGAGAGACGCTCAGGACAGCTTTTTCATTAGCCCTCAATCAAGGAGGTCGGGGGAGAGAGGGGTGGGCCAAATGTACTGCTCCGGCAAACGGGAAATCAAAAATAATCGTGTTTGCTTTTTTCATAATACAAGGCAAAGATGGAGAGAGAGAGAGGAGAGAGAGAGTGAGGAGAGGAGACAGAGAGAGAGAGAGGAGAGAGGGAAAGAGAGAGGAGATAAGGACTGGGAGAAAGAGAGAGAGAGGCAGGGGGGAGAGAGGAGCGGTATAAGAGGGGTAAGGACTGGGAAAAGAAACACACGGTTCTTGACATTAGAGGAGTTCCGCGCTGTTGTCTTACAGGGTGCGTGCATACCGAAGTGATGTGATTTGCTTTTACAGGAGCAGAAGGAGAGAGAGAGAAAGGAGAAAGAGAAAGAGAAGAGAGAGACAGAGAGAGAGAAGAGAGAGAGAGGTGGGGAGCAAGGAGGAGAGAGGAGCAGTAAGTGAGGGTTTAACTACTGTGAGAGAGAGAGGAGACGGAGAGAAAGAGAGGAACAGAGAGAGATAGGCAAGAGGAGAGAGAGAAGTGGAAGGGCAGGGGGAAAAAGGAGCGGTAGGAGAGAGGTAAGGACTGGGAAAAGAAGACACACGGTTCATGACATTAGCGGAGTTCTGTGCTGTTGTCTTACAGAGTGCGTGCATACTGAAGTGATGTGATTTGCTTTTACTGCTGGTCTGAGTAATGGCAGGGTAAACTTATGCGCTGTAATAGACTGGGTTATTGGTTAATGAATGAGGAAGTGTAGTTCACAAGATAAACATTTAATTGGTCTGGGGGGGATGCTCTTTATCAGGCTGTCCAGTTATTCTTTCTCTTTAAAGGTTCTTTATTTCACAAAATAGACTCAATAGAATTGTGAGCTTTAAGCTCTGTTATAAAATTGTTACCTCACCAAACACATACCTGGAGTTTGTTTTGATTCATTCATACATGTTTGAGTAATACTTTATTATTATAAGTCTGTCTACATCTCCAAAGCTCAAAATGTTCTGATCCACATTGTGATGTCATGTAGAGGTAGTTTAAGTTAACATTTCACATTTAGCTCAGTAGAGATTGATAATTCCAGGGCTGGCATTATCCAAATGATTCCAGTGAAGGTTTATGGAGTTTAAAAACACAGTGGAGCACTTTATGCATTACCACATGACATTACAAGGTGGAGCAAAGTGTTTTCTAAACTCAGTTTGTGTGTTAAACATGTGTGGATGAAACAAAACACAACTCCAGGTGTGTCTGTGATGAAGAAACAACATTATAATATAGATTAAAAAAATAGTGTCATATGGAACCTTTAAAGGTGCACTCACTGTGTACCAAGCCTGCTGCTTGTCTCCATGGACATATGATTGCCTTGTCTGATATCATCCACACCATGACATTGGCAATAAACTCGTCTAACTTCTTAGAGAGTTAGCAGGTAGCATCACCACGCCAAGAAAGTCACAGGTCAGATTTGTGGCGAGACAAGCCTGGTCATGATAAGAATGCAGATTGATGATTTTCAAGATATTATTTTAGCAACACCTGTAACTGAATAAATGCAAGGTAGATAAGATCAATGCCAAACTGTGGAACATTACTGGCATAGAGACAAACAGGTGGCAAACCACCCCACCCACCAAAGTTACACAGTGCAGGTTTAAGAAATCAAAGGTTCCACTGCACACTCCAATAATGCCAGGAGGAGAGGCGTTCAAGTGCGTGGGATTAGATCCAGGCAAACATGAGCTTGTGTTTAGATGTGTCATTTTAAATCAACAAAGACATAAATTATGATCCCTCCATCACGCACGGACTAACTTGTGTCTTTGTTTTGGTCCACTACCTTAAAAGGCAAAAATAATATAAAGAGTGTACACACAACATGTAAACTTAGTGAATGTTTTTAACATTTCTTGTGTTATTAAAATTCTCGTATCTGAATTTCCCATTTCCAAGACAACTCTGGTTCAAAAGATCAGTGTTTTCTGCTCTTCTCTATGGGGTCTCATGGACACCTGTGGATTATGCTGCACTAATAATTTCATATAATCAGAATTCTGACAGAGTAGTTTTATGTATCAGTTTAGTTTAGTCCAGCAAGACAGGGTTTGTCCAAAATCAACAGAGAAAGTCTTCCAGCTTGTCACCTTGTAGGTCAACACAGTGAACAGTTGCTGGATGAGATGAGTCCACTCCCAGACTGTCTTATTCCACACTCCATCTTGTTGCTATAATGTACACTAGTGATCAACCGATATGGGTTTTTTGATGGCCGATGGTGATACTGTTTGTTTAGAATCCAAAACTGTGTACTACATTTAGTGCAGTTATCTCTTCATATTAAAGTGTTAATACAAAGCTTTGTGTGCATTTTTAGGCAGCAAATTGACCAAAACAAGACATTGGCCTTGACTTAAGGCTGATGGCCGATACGCTAAAAAGTCCAAATATCGGTCTATTGCTAATCTACACTCAATCAGCTAAATATCAAATCAAATGCTAAATTTACTAATTAACTTGTTTTATACTTCATACACAAAACAGGTTCGATCAAAGGCCGTAGGGTGTCAGACTAGGGGAGTTAAAGGGAACTGTTTACCCAGGGCCCTGCACAATGTCTTATAATATGCATTTTCCATTAGACAACATGGTGGGCCCATCAAGATGATCCGTACCTAGGGCCCAGAATTTGTGAAGAGAGGATAGAGGCTGGTCATATTTTACCACCTCCAACTCTGTCCCAGTGTTGCGTGAGTGAATCAATAATGACCAACTGTAGCTCTTGGAAAAGCTTGTCAAGGTAATAAATCACAATTTAAACCAAGACAGTCTTATTACTGTAATAAAAATGTGAGCATGAATTGGTAGCTATTGCTAACTAAATGATCCACATACCCAGCTGTGGATAGAGTCTACACCGTGGACAGAGTCTAGTGTCTTGATTATGCGCTAGCCCAGACAACAAGACAGTCATAACCTAATTGTGGCTAGGACTGGTAAAACAGTGGCGCACATAGCCAAGGGACCAATCACTTAATGCCTGCACAGTACCTCTCTCCTCACACCAAGGTACACCCAGGCTGCAATTAAGTTCCCCCAAAGAGTGCTCCATCATACCGTATCTGTCATCTCTGCGCTGTGGCAAGGGGGAAGAACGCGTGGAAGCCAAATAGTGAGCGTTAACCATCTTTTTACAAGCCATTAAACGGGAGGACATTACTGCGCCGTGTACTCCCTTAACGAGGACTGACATATGCGAGCACGGCAGTTAGCACCTAGCATTAAGACGTGGCGGCGCGCTGATGAGATGGGACATTGTCCATGGGGGAGGAATCAACGTTAATTAGGGGATAATCGGCTGCGCTCTACATCTTACCACTCACCAACAGACCTCGCTCTCTCCCCCCGCGTGGAGCATGATATGGTAAAGAGTAAAAGAGGATATGGCTCATTTGTGCGGCCTGTAATGTGGGGTGTTACAGCGTAGGAGAACAGGGTATGGATGGAGAGAGAGGCAGAACACCTAGAGGAGGATACATTAGAGCAGGAGGAGGCACAACATTCATCACTCTCCTGCTGGGAAACGTGCTCGGTCTGATTATTAATCATACACATACAGCGGACAGTGGCGGTGTGATGGGAATATGATACTCAGATAATGAATAAATAATACAGGTTTTAACAATGTTATCAATGGCAGACAATTATTAGAATCAGAGCAATAACTATATCTGATAAGCATGTCACAGTGTTTGGGATGGGGAATGAAAAGGAAAGCATGACTCAACACCAGGCCTACTCAGAGCAAACTAGTTGTGAATGCAGCCTTCAAACAAAAGTTTGGAACTTTTTCTTGTGTAGTGTACACATAATAGATTTATATTGTCTATGCGTATATTTATTTGGTCTTGAAAAGATAAACCAATGACTAAATGTTTTTATAATGGTCTTAAAATTAGGGATGTGCAAAATAAATCGTTTGCTTAGAGGAAGTAAATTGTAATACATTCGACATATTCACTGTTTTGATTATTAAAATGAGTATCACAATCATGATTTAGTAGACAAATTGCATGTCCCTTTGTACACTGTAAATGTTGACCTTATATAAGCAAAAACCAATGCAACAGTTTTATGCATTCTTCTAGTTAGAACATGTACCACACAAAATGCACTTTGCTAATCTTCAGTAATGGGTCTGATCATTAAATAAGGGGCCGAAAGTCTTTATTTTTTACAGAACCATATCGAAACGATTTGAAATATATCGTATATATCGTATTGAACTATACAGAATCAAAATTTCACAGTATGAAGATCGTGACCTGTGTATATAGTATCGGCAACTTCCTACTGACACTATCTGCCTATTTAAAATGCGCTGTGGAGTAGAGAGGGATTTGATAACACATTTTATAAATATATAGAATACATTTAGTCAAGTATCAATCTGTCATTGTATTTTTTTTTTCTGCCACTACACCGTCAGTGGAGCGAAGGAGTGAATTGGTCATGTATGATGTAAACACTCCCAGGCCAGTTTTTTCTGGCCTGCAGGGCATCAGGGGCACTCAGAGAGACACAATCAGACTAAGCATCTCCAGTGCTCCAGCTTTAGCCTGTAGCATTTTGTGTCACTACCAAGGAAGGAAAGAACAGCCAGAGTGTGCAGAGAACGCCAACAAAAGGAGCACGGTCATTTTGATAGAACTATATAGTTAAAAGTGTTCCCTTTGCTTTTTCTCTTATTTGCAAAAACTAATATCTAGGTAAGTTTAAACTATTCAAATTAAGAACATTTAAAGATGCATTGTGTAACCTTTCTGGTGGAGTGTCCGTCAAATGCTTTTCTCCATGGAAATGTTATTGCTTTTTCTGGAATGTTTCACAGTATAGTAATAAACCTTTCTATCTTCATGGAGACCAAACCAGACCAAGTTACAGGTCAGGTCTGTGTCTTATAAGGTAGAACTGTTTAATGTCATAATGTGGAACATTCCAGGCAGAGCAATGACAAATCCTTAGAAACAAGCAGGTGACATACCCGCCATCAGAAAAGTTACACAATGCACCTCATACATGATTTGTTTCTTATTTCAATTGCAAAGAGTTGTTATTTTTCTTATCTTTTTTGTAACAAGATCTTATTTTAAGTACAGAAAATCTTGTTCCATTGGTAAATAATTTTACTTGTCAAGCCCAATCTACTCAAATCAAGTTAAATGTTCTTATATTAGTTTTATTTTATTAGTATTTCTTCAAATCAAGATAAAATTACTTGAATTAAGAAGCTGTTAAAATTGTAAAATATTAGTTTTTGCAGTGTATGTGTGAACGTTTCCCATCAACTGGCTTTTCCTCTGTAAACAAGGTGCTAACTGGACCAGGATAACACTCTCCTCCCCCTCTTACCCACAATCCCCCTAGGCCACAGCCATGTACGGAGCTGGACAGGCTAAACTCATGCCTCGCAGCAGAGTCAGCCAATCAGCTTGAATTATGGTCTGTGGTTGCTGGGGCGACTTGTCAGGGGAGATTCAGGTTGGACACAGCGAAGTCCAGTCCGAGTGGTCAGTGAGTGCCCCGCAGCCAAATGCCTCAGCTCCTACACGGGATAGGTCGAAAGTAGTGTCCATCGGTTTGAGTAGCCACAGGTAATGGATGGGAATAGGACTTAAAGCTTTCACAGTGTGTGTTAGTCAAGCTTAAAGGTGCACTATGTAACTTTTTGGTTTGGGGTCTGTCACCTGCTTGTTTCTAGATATGTCATTGCTTTGCCTTGAATGTTCCACAGTATGACATTAAACAGCTTAATCTTACATTTATTAAATTACATTATATTTTATAGCTCAAAAATACCTAGAAAAATGAACATTCTGACTGTGAGTGGGGTTGCCTTTCCACAGATCTGACCTGTAACTTGGTCTGGTTTGGTCTCCAATGAGTGTCAAAAATTAGAATAGAAAGTAGATACTCACTTGAACAGTTTTAGACAAACGAAAATGTGGCTCTTTGCTAAAAGTGTTCCAATCAGTGCAGAGGGTGAATAAAGGATCAAAACTTTGAAAACCCTAAATCCAGACACTCCAGAAAAGTAAAAGTTGCACGAGGAAAAGTATTGTTGAAAGGCCTTTATTTAACTGTCCAAAGCCAACATGTTTCAACCTTACATGGTCTTCATCAGGGCTTAGTTAGAATCATGTATGAAGTGCCTGGATTTTATTTTTTCAACGATTTAGGAAGACATTGAGCTTTATAAGAACTAATATAAGACCACATGGTAACATTAATGCAACTACTATTATTTTGTGTTAAGTTAAAAAAAATAAAAATAAACCTGGTATCAAAATCTGTATCTAGTATTGAACCTGAATGTCAAAACTGAGTTTGAAATCTTTGTGACAAAACCAGCTGGCATCGGTAGACTGTTCTCAGCTCTCAAGAAAACCATATAGTCTCATCATGCAGGTTCACTCAAACACATACACAATTCCAGGTATATATATATTTTTTTAAGGAAATAACATAACATGATTAGAAGCTTGGAAACATCAGGACAACGAAATACAGTGTCTTTATAAATCCAGATTTACCAACAAGACTGGGCTAGAAGGACTAAAATGTACAACGCGAGGGCAATAAAAGCTATTAGACAAAAAGGTTGTGATTCAGCAGTGCAGAAAACACTAAGCGCCGTACCCTTGCAAAGCCAAAAGGCGGAAAAGCATGGTAATTAAGTGTGACTAAAAGGCAACGATATGCACTGATTAATATGCAATTAAAGTCAGAGGAATTTCCTTTTAAAGTAATTAAGCGTTTATTAATCCGATTTGTAACCCCTGAAGTGTCACAGAACATGCTGACTGCCAGAACGCATCAGGCTTTACATCAACTACTGGAAGAACAGCTCCACTCGTGTGCTGCTCCAAATCCTCTAACAATGCAAGCTAAATGAGAACAATACCGATCAGTAAAGAGAATAATGCTATTTCCTTAATAAGTGTGCTGTTGTATTTAGTCATGTAGTACAATGTGAGTCACTGCACACATCAGTGAAAGCAGCTGTGTTAGACATATCACAGAATTATAAAGGTTCACAATTTTCCCGACGTATTGATCAGTCAACAAAAATGAAACCAAAGCAAGTAAAATCTTTAATGTATAAATTAATATATTTAAAGATGCATTGTGTAACTTATCTGGTGGAGGGTCCATCAAATGCTTTTCTCCATGGAGATGTTATTGCATTGTCTGGAATGTTTCACAGTATAGTGTTAAACCTTCCTATCTTCATGGAGATCAAACCACACCAAGTTACAGGTCAGATCTGGTATGTTTGAGCAGTAAAGCCATCTGAAATGGAATAAATGTAAGGTATAGCTCTTGAATGTCATACTGTGGTGCACTCCAAGTAGCGCAAAGACATATCCATAGAAACAAGCAGGTGATAGACCTCCAACCAAAATGTTACATAATCACGTTTCCCAATATCTGTACTAAAAGTGTTTTTGTTGCTGAGAAGACAGTGGAATAGTTATGCAACATTTCACTGTTGCTGAAAAAGCTATAGTTAGAAACAGGGCTCACAATGTAACATTTCTTACCCAAATTTCTTCAAGTAAGTGTCAAGGACTTCACAGGATCTAATACAAAACTGTTTCAGGTACACCTCTTAATGTATTGTCTTTAAAAAGATTTAAAGTTTGTGAACCTCAAGATCT
Source organism: Boleophthalmus pectinirostris (assembly GCF_026225935.1). Taxonomy (NCBI): domain Eukaryota; kingdom Metazoa; phylum Chordata; class Actinopteri; order Gobiiformes; family Gobiidae; genus Boleophthalmus; species Boleophthalmus pectinirostris. The sequence goes on along the minus strand of NW_026571447.1, from coordinate 12,992,111 downwards.
AAAATATGCCTATTTGCTAAGAGAGACATATAACATATGTAAGTATTGTAATGGTGTTTTACAGGTTTGGGTTTAAAATTTGGGTCTGTACAGGAGGTGATGTTTTTTCAAGCCCTAGCCTATAATATGTATTTTCTGTACATTTATCACTGTACCCAACTTGCAATTTAGAATACACTACCGGTCAAAAGTTTTAGAACACCCTAATTTTTCCAGTTATTTATTGCAATTCAAGTTGAGCTTGAAATGGTACAAAGGTAAGTACTGAACAGCCATAGGTTAAAAAAAAGATAAAAGATAACAAAACAAAAGTCCAGACTCTGCTAAAACTACTTCAGGAAAAAAAGACCAAGATGGTGAGCTTGAAAACCTGGAGTGGCCTGCACAGTCTCCAGACTTAAACCCCATCAAGCTGGTTTTGGGATAAACTGGACAGAAGAGTGAAAACCAAGCAACCTACAAGTGCCACACATTTATGGGAACTTCTGCAACAGACTTGGGAAAAACTTTCTGAAGAATATTTGATTTCTATTGTAAAAAGAATGCCAGGAGTGTGTTCAGCTGTTATATCTGCCAAAGGTGGAAGTTCAAAATACGTTTTGGTCAAAAGTTAAAACTAAACAGTAAAAAACTGAACTGGTGTTTTAAAATTTTTGACCGGCAGTGTATATGGAATGAACAAGGGTTAGGTCATTTCAAAATCAAATCCATCATTCTCAATGGTAACAACAAATGGTGCAGAAAAAGCAATAAAACTTTGATCAAATCCATGGCAATATTTTCCCCACTACTAAAGTTCCTCGCCACTTCTCCTGCTGAAGTAGATCATGTTTTGAATGTTCTCAAACTGCAGCGGACAGTATCAGGGACCTCAGAGTGACGCAAAGGACCAGAGAAAGTGCACTTGTCCCTGGTTTGCTTTTCCTGTACTCTCCCTCTCGTCTTGGAGCCTGAGCGTGTGTGTGTGTGTGTGGTTGAACAATGGTCATAAGGTCTGACACAGCTCTCCGGGGGGGACGGGCCACTGCCATGTCCATCCACTGCACTCTGCATGGGGCCCCAGTGCAGTCTGACAGCGGCCCGCTCCCTCTTTCTGCGTAATTTAACAGCAGTTTCCCAGGCTCCCAGGACAAGACAGGCCCCGACGCAAGAGGACGCATTAAACACTGCTCGTATGTCATGTTCAATTGTACCATCGATTTGTACATGAGGAAAGTTTGTGATCTGAAAATGCGATTCAGTGCTACAGTAGTGATGTGAGATTTGTGAGCGAGTTGGCTCGTTTGAACAGTTCCTTAAAGGTGCACTGTATAACGTTTCTGGTGGGGGTCCACTCACTGCTTATCGCTGTGAAGAAGTTATTGTTTTGCCTGGAATATGTCACAATATGGTATTAGACTTGGCTATTTCTATGAAAAGAAGCATATGATAAGTTTGTGGCGAGGCGACCATACTCACGATAAGAATGCATGTATTTTAAGGTATTTTTGAGCAATTAAAACATTTGAATGAATACAAGACAGATACAACTCTATAGGATAAAGAAATGATCAGATAATTGAAGTGATTAAAGATCAGATAATTGAAGTGATTAAAGGGACCATATTACTCTATTTTCAGATAAACGTTATAATGTTGTTTCCTCATCACGAACATGTCTGTGTTTTCTTTCATTCAAACACATTTAATACAAATCCTGCATGTCATGTGGTAATACAAGAAGTGCTCAACTGCATTTTTAAACTCAGTGCAAGAATAATTTAGATAGTTTCAGCCTTAAAATTGCCAATCTTGACAACTCCGGGTATGTTTTTGATAAGGTAACAATATTCTAACATGTCATAAAGCTCAGAAGAGTAAATTTTGCATAATATAGGGACTTTAAAGTATAGCTGGAAATTCTGCAATCTGAATAAGACATTGAGTGAGAGCTGTTAGTTACATATAAAACGGGACCTACCTGTCCATAGTGTAAGAACTTGATATTTCTTTTTATTTAAAGTCTGTCTTTTTGCAAAACAAAACTTTACTACTGACCCCACCCCCACAAATCGCACAGAAACAAGACTTTAAAAGCACACATCTGTTTCAACACAAAATAAAACGACCCAAATTTAAAAAGTTTAACCTACTTTCAGTCTCTAATCTTTGTGGGAATTATTTGGCGTTAAAACCTTTTCCATTTCTTCACCTCATTGACTCTCCGGTCGCACTCTTTCTCCTCTACCTTTGACAGTTTCCTGTAAAACAGCCCTGATCCTGGCTCTAAGCTCTCCCTGTCTCCGCTCCCCTGCCTGACTCCTATCTCCAAACTCACCCCTCACCCTGCATGCTCTCTCATCTCCGCGCCCCGCTTGACAGCTCCATCTGATCCACACAACTTTTCTCCAAGTATCTCCTGCTATTTCACTTTACCCACAGGACTTCCAAATCCCGCGGTTCATCCTCCCTGGGCTGGCTGCTCCACCTGCCCCCTCTCGCTGTGTGGTGGTGCTTGTTGTTTCACTCTTGAGTAGCGTGCAGGTGAGAGCCTGGAGGGGTTAGCGGTTAGCTCGCCCAATCCGCTAATGCTCGGACACAGGAGAAGAGGAATCCAGCACGCGGAGGAAATGGAGTGTCCCCATGTAAAGAGAGGGGAGATTTGGCCCGCAGGGATGTGAGGTGGTGTCACACTGGCCCGAAAGCATTTATTCATGAGGGACTTTCACTTGCAAAGACCCCTGATGACCACAAGTCCAGTGGAAAAGATGGAGAGGTGATTATGTTTGTGGTGTTTGGACAACTCAAACTACATTTCAATGCTGTAAAATTAAAAAGGCAAACGGGTATACAGGCCTGACATGATAATTACTATCAACTTGGCATTAAGTGTAAGAAAGTTGAGACAATATATTTTGGGGCTCAATATTTATCATGTGTACAGTTTCTTTGCAAGAGTCTGGAGATTTGGGGTCAGATTTAAGATGAAGAGGGTTGAATAAGTTAGCCAGGCTGGTGCAACCTAATGCCTCCACTCAATTTAATTTCTCTCCAGCAACTAGGTCAGGAATCAGAATACACTAGACGGTTTGCAAGAACCCCAGAAGTTGTATACCGCGCACCGGCCAATCATCGAAGTGCTGTGAAGCCATGATGTCAAACTCAAGCGCCTGTCTGGGTCCCTTTTGTGGTACAGCACAACAGTAAACAAAGCGGTCGAGATGGATGTAGACCAGGGGTGGGCAAACTTTTTGGCTCGGGGGCCACATAGGGTTCTAAAATTTGACTGAAGGGCCGGACAGAAGACGGGACATGACGTGTTCAGAGCCCGGCTCCATTGTACTCGTATTTACTCTCATGTAGGACGTATTCTGCACTACGCGTTGCAACTTTTAGACATGTAAGTTCCAGAACTCATGAAAAGTGAAATGAGGTCTGCCTCACTGCACACCATAGACAAACATGTGTCCCGAGCACTTAGACAGAGCACGTAGACGACACACTAACCATGCTAACGCGCAGTTCAACCAAACCTTCAGGACTTTCTAATACAGTGAGTATGAATTTTGTGACTTTGTTTTACACAGATTTTAAGCAGAAACAGTGCAGCCTTATGTCTTGAACACTTTTACCGCATTCATGGTCTGAATACACCGCCCGAAATGACTCCTGTCAATACTTTCCCATAAAGCATTGCGGCCAACAGAAGCCGCCGCACCTCAATGTATATATAGTGCGCCATCTACCGGGAGACGCCGGAAATGCAAGAAAGATAAAACAGCAGTACGGTTTATTTATTATAATTTGGTCAAGTTCTGTGGGTCAGTTTGAATGGCTGCATAAGGTCACCGGGCACTAAATAACTGGATACAGTATTGCTGCTTGTAGCTGCCTCCAGTTGACGTAGTGTCACTTACTGGAACTTCAGCAGAAAAAATCCCATGGGCCGAGACAAGATTTTTCTCATAGAGGCAATGTAATCACAAACTGCTCGTGTTCGTCTGACAGGTCATCTACACCTTTCAAAAATATCGGATTTGCTGGCGATTTTTACCTATTTTTAGATCATAAACTTTCTCAGCTCAAAATCCTTCAGTTGTCTTAAAAAAACAGTTTATATTCGTTAGCTTCGGCTACGCTCTGGTCCGCTTTAGCTCCTCTCGCTCTGATTGGTCAAAGCGATCACATGACACACAAGCCCGCGCACCGTGCGTGCGGTCGCGTGCATTCGCGTGTGCCCGTGGGAGAAAAGAGCACTAGTGCGCATGCTCGGTCGGCCCACAGCCGCCGGAAGTACCATGCTAGGCTAATCTGGGATAATGCGCCATTGAGCTCAGCACATTAATTTGAATGGGCGGCCATTTCGGAATATGTTGGGCTTGGCACTGGCTCGTACCCCCTTTCATTGGCAAGTATCACAGGTGTTCACAGCTCTGACTCAACTACATAACTGGAAATAATATGTGATGCATAACACACCGTCACACAAAGTAGCCACAGTACATTTACTCTGTATGTCATGTTTCTATACATGACATAGTGCATCACAGAGGTTTAATTTATACACACTTACATCAGAATTAGTACAGTTTTATGTCTTTAACACTTCTATCTCATTCATGGTCCGAATACGCCGCCTGAAAATGATTCCTGTCAGTACTTTCCCATAAAGCATTGCGGCCAACAGAAGCCGCCGCACCTCAATGTATATATAGTGCGCCATCTACTGGGAAACGCCGGAAATGCAGGAAAAATAAAACATTAACAAGGTTTATTATTATTATTTATTCAAGTTCGGCGGGCCGTAGTTTGCCCATCCCTGATGTAGACGAAGCCATACATTCTGTGTTGGCAATGATTCCCAAGATCGAAGACTTGAAGCCGGAACAAAAAGAATGTTTGGTGAATTTTATCAAGGGGAAAGATGTTCTTCCTAGGGAATTTGGCGCATTACATATGTCACAACCAAATAGCAGCGGTTGGTTAGATAAAAAAAAGTACCAGCCTACTGTTGAGCGAATGAATCCTAATGCTGTGAGGTCAGACGGTTTCCACGAAGTGAAACCTGTTGATGAATCAGACTATGAATGTAACTTTGATAGCAAATTATTGACCAATAAAGGAACATTCTGTTATTTATCTGCTGCAACTCAGGCCTGTTAATGATGCTGTCTATCTGAAATGGTTTACTGGGAATATCTTGCATTATTGCTTGTGTGAGAGAGGCATAAAGTAGTTTCAGTATTATCTCAGTATATCTCTGTAGCAATGCATCATGCTTCAAAATTTGTTAATGAATCTTTATTTATTTCAGTGGCCTGGTGCAAGACTGTCTGCATTGATTCTCATAACGTTAGAATTTGGGCTTTTTCTGGGAATCATTGCTCCAGACTAAGCAAATTATGTGATTAGAAAAAAAAGCGCTCAAAGTGAGATGGCCTTCACCAATCGGCTGTTTGTCAATTCTGTTATAACTTTCAAAGAATAAAAATGAACTACTGAACTAAGTAATATGAAAACCTCACAGATGATCCAAACTTTTACTGCACATGGAGGTTATTCTTTCAGTCTCGCCCTGATCAACTTCTCCCCCTTCGGGTCATCTGGACCCACCCACCCCTCCCACGTAAAAACACAGCACATGCCCCTTCGCCCCTGGGCCCTGCTTCTTTATTTAGCCAGACAGCTATAGGCTCCCTGTGTCTACCCCTAAGCCCCTGTTACACCACTCCTCACCTCCTGTGTCACGACGGCCATGTCTGTCAATTTGAATCCAGCCGTCCTTTCCCGCTCTCGCCACCGGGGGCAGAGAGGTTAATAGGCGTCCAAACAATAGTGTGGAGCAGACACAACAAACAAAGGCCCATGGGAGCAGTTTGCCTTTGGGGCGGCATCATCTCTCACCCATTCTAAACATGTGTCTTTTTGGGGTTATTCTATCCTTCTTTACCCCTTTCCCCAGAAGCTCCTCTTATCACAACCCATCTTCTCTCCCAATGCACACTGTGGGAAAATATGTCTCTTTAGAAAAAGTAAGAATAACAAAAAACAACATACGAACAGTTCAAAATGAAATCATCACCAATCCCCATGTTGTTGTTTTCTCTAAAATTAATTGGAATCAAGTGTGGACCTTGCCCAACAAATATTTTCTCGACAACAATATTAAAGATATTTCATTTAAAATCATTCCTAAAATTGACCCTGTAAAACACTTCATAACCAAATTTAAAATAGACCTAGATGTAAATTGTTCATTTTGTGGTAATAATCCTGAAACTGTACCACATTTGAACTGCTCATTTAGAACAACATTTTGGAAAGATGTGTTTATTGTTTTGTTTACTGGGACCTATTGATTCAAAAATTATAAAATGTATTATGAGCATATCATATTTGGAGTTTTTACAAATGGACTAATGAGCAAAGATAAAGTATATATTTTCAACCTTGTAATTATTATGGTAAAATACTATAAAATAAAAGTGAAAAAATGCATAGCACACTCAGATCGCTAATGTTCAAAAGCTTTTTTTAAATAACGTTTCGTCAAAAAAGCCTTTGTCAGATCATTTTTCTTGCTTTGGGTTTTTTGTTTCATCTGAAAATACTATAAAATACTACAATATTTAATAATAATAGTAAAAAAATAATAATAATTCCAACTCCAGTTATCCCCGACTAAACCCTCACTACACCACTTCTTATCAAAATACACGTCTCTGGACAGTCATTTGCGTGCATTTGCAAAGTTAATTGGCATTTCATTGGCTGCTATTTATATATTTAAAAAAAACAAAAAAAAAACAGTCTTGTTAGGAGGCTAATAAAGTGACTGTGAAGATGCAGCAATTACCACACAGATTAACACTGGTGGTGGGGAGTGCAGAGGAAGTTGGATTGTCATTTTGGTGACAGAGTTGAGCGTAATTGTCTCGGCGCGTTGCTGTTGGGAAGGTTACAGGGAGCAGGGGAAAAAAGCTGTTAAATATCCAGTTAGACAGGTGTGTGAAGAGAAAGAGGGGAGGAGGTGGGACTGGGAGGGGACTTGAAGAGGATGGAAGCGATTTTTATAATGTGTTTATCACTGATGGAAATAGAAGGATTTGATTGGGGGCACGCTGGAAATACTGAGATACTGCAATATAAAAACTCGGAATGCAGGGTCCCCCACGATTCGATACACAATAGATGGGTCATGATACAATATCACGATATGGCGATAAATGTGATAATCGATATATTGTACATATTACAATGCTGAACAAAATATGTTTTAGCAACTACATTTCTTTGTTAAACCACCACATGTGCAAAGTTCATTTGAAATACATTTATTTGAATCATCAAAACAGTAAAGTGTAAAAAAAAGCGCAGTGCATAAACAAGTTTCCTTCAATTAAACTGTAGTGCGACTACAAAAAAATACTAAGATACAAAAAATAGTGTATCACTAAATTTTGTATCATAATATATCAATATCTGAGTATTTTTGTACACCCTTAAAAATAACGTTAAGAATATATGTATACAGTTTATTACTAAAAAGAAGCAGTAGGAACAATATGGGCTTTAAATTTGCAATGTTTCAAAGAAGACATTTACTAACAGAGAAATGATGGATGTTTAATGGTGACTGCACCACAATGAAATAGAGTAAGCTCTACAAAATGTACTATATGGATTTGGATATTTCTACATCAGAAGATTTGATGCCTGATTAGAAGTAACTATGCATAAGTTTGCATAAAAGTAGGCCTATATTAAGTAAGTAAAGTATATAAAATGTCCTCATATGACCTCTATTGAAGTCAGTGATAAAAAAGGAAAAAAAAGTCTAGTATAAACTACCAAAAGTGTATTCATTTTATTAATTTCAGGGCTGGAAGATTAATTGCTATCCAATCGTAATTATAATTGAATGTACATAATTATCAAGTCGCAAAGGCTGCAATTTTTAATACCACTGTTTCTTTCAAAAACAACATAAAAACTGCTAACCCTGTAGTTTAGCAGTGTCCAAACATGTTCTAAAATATGATTCTTGTATTAGTTATCAGTTCATATTTCAGTCTCTTTGTCAGTTCTTCTGGATGTGTTTAAAATGTGAACTTTGAACAGAATCCTACTATTAAAACCATAAACTATGAATCTCAATCGCAATGCTTGTCAGAAAAAATGTGATTAGATATTTTCCCTAATTTGTCCAACCCTTTTTTTTACAATAATATAACTTGAATAATAACAATTAATACCATACTTTATACTATGTTCCAAGCAACTGTACAACAACTCACCCTAATGTAATACAAAACCCTTTGTCATGTCAATTACTATTATATCTCATCTCGTTTCTCCTTAAATAACTGAGATATATTTATAGTACTATATTTCTATACTTTATTTCTACTTGTACATATACATTTAGATAATTATGCCTTAATGACACCAGACTCTTGCGATTTTTGCTACTTATTTTGAATTTATTATTACCATTTATATTTTTGCTCTTCGTATTATATTATATTGTGATGTGTGAGCTGCTGTGTCCAAATAATTTCCCTTATGAATCGATAAAGTTAGTCTAAGTCTAATAATATATAGGCTATTTTGTACTATACTATCACTTCTGTTTCGTATTACATCAACAGTTCTGGTTTCTCAGTGAAAATCCACCATGACACAAACTGCTCTGATTGCACGACTGCCTGTTTGCCAGCTGATGTGTGCTTGTAAATGCTAAACAGATGTGTAGTCCGTCTGTGATGACACTGCTTTTATATGGAGCGAGACAGTGTGAGAACAGCGCAGAGAGAGGGGTGAGAGAGAGGAGGGATGGAGAGGAATACAATGAAGTGGCTTATCGGCTCCAAGCTCCCCAAATCCTCCAGAGCACCCATACGGAGAGCCGAGGCGGAGACAGAGGCAACCCTTAGCCCTGTGTTTGCTCAGCACCCTAACGCAGCGGGGGGGAGGCAGCCGTGGAATAGGGCCAAATGCGTCCGAGAGAGGGGGAAGAGAGGGAGGAAAGGAGGGGAGAAGGGGAGAGAAGGAGACGGGGGGGAAAGAGGGAGAGAGAAGGAGAGACGAGAGAAGAGAGAAGAGGGGAGAGCGGAGAGAGAGCAGACTGGAGGAGTGATCCAGTTGAGGTCTACACGTGGGTCATCCGGCTGGTTTTATCCTCTCAGTTTCATCAGATTGCCATTTTGTAAGCTGCTGGACATGAGACAACACACACAAACATATGCTGTGGGGACTGGGCGGTGAAATCAACAGTTTCGTGACCATAGGCAGATGGATTAAACTTATGTGTTTATAGAATCAGTTCACGTAATTATATTTGATTTACTGGAACAGAGCAAGTGTTGATATAATTGATAATGACTACACTTTTAATAGCCTTAATGAAGTCAAGTCAATGGTTTTCTAAAAAGGAAATGTCTAGTTTGCACAAAAAATGTATTAATTTTACTTTTTTTTGCAATTTATATGAACACAAATATCAAATGACAAATACTGCAATTTTTTTGTACTGTTACCAATGCATTTGTCATGAAACCTGCTAACCCCGTAGTTTGGAACTGTACAAACATGTTCGAAAATGTCATTCTTATATTGCCTTAATAAAACATGAACAAAGGCTTAATTCATAATGAACACCTTTATTAGAATGATTCAGATTTAATCATTTCAGTTTCAATAATACCCATAGCTCCTAACTAACCCTTTAAATGAGTACTAACTAAACATGAATCATTATCAATGTATTTTGTTAGTAAATTTATTCATTATGAATTAATTAAGAGTGATAACATGGCACTTGTGCTTCTATAGGTTTTACATCAAATACTGTTTAAAACAGAGACTTGAGACTATGATTGACAAAGTATAAAATATATAATTGTTTATTTAGTGTAAAAGTTAAATATTATGCTATTTATAAGATGAAAATACCATCTAAAACAAAGCAGTTTTAAGATTGATCATATTTGTTTCATTTTTAAATACTATATAAGCCTATATAAAGTAATATAATATAACTGCCTAAGTTTTAATAGAAATCAGGATTTGTTATCTAGTTATCTCTTAGCTACACATTTGAGCAAAAAATGCAACATTGTCTGCCTCCTTTATACTAAGGCTGCATAGTTAAAGAGAGACTGTTGAGGAGTCTGACCATTTTAGTAATACACATTGTATCATACATCAGTACAATTCCTTGCACTTTTTGTCACCTCACCAACAAAAATAAAAACATATATAGTATTTGTATCCGGGACCCGTAGAGACAGTGACTGGGGGGATGTCCCTTCATAGCCCACCCCTCTCCCCCCTTCACTTATTCTGCTCTGCCATGGCGTTTTGTCAGAGTCAGCAACAAAACGGACAGTCAAGAAAAAAGAAAAAAGGGAGGGGGTGAAGAAAGTCTATCGATTAGCCTTCAGAGCTCCACGTGGGCCACTTTCATCGATTAGGGACCAGAGAGCAGCAGCTACGCACCAGCCATGCTCCAAACCAGCACCCCCCAGCACCCCCTCCTCCCCTGGGTCCTTTGTCCATGAAGAGAGCGATATAATGGCCCTTTGAGAGAGGGAGCGGTAAGGCAGGGGACGGAGGAGAGGGCCGGATCATGGAGGGACAAGATGGAGGAGGGGAGGAGAGGACGGTGGTGTCTACAGCTGGATAGAGGGATAGGGGGAGAGAGAGGGGGTGAGGCAGCCGTTAAATAGGGCCATACGAGAAGGGGAGAGAGGGGAAGAGAAGTAGAAGGAGGGAGGGAAAGAAGGAGAGAGAGCAGACTGAAGAAAGGGAGGAGATGATGGCCTCACGGTCGTGTCTACAACCGGACAGAGGGATAGTCCCGGGCCTGGAGCGAGGGAGCGGGCTGGAGAGGAGGGGGTACAAGACGGAGGATGGAAGGGTGGAGGGAGAGAGAGGAAGGGAGGAGGGGGGGGGTGCTTTAGGAGAGAAAGACACCAAGGCGAGAAGAGAAAAGTCTCAATGACAAAAGGTCGGGGCAGCTGGGCTCAGGGCGACGGGGACCAAAGGGAGCAGCAGGATAATCTGCTAAAGCCCAGAAAGGAGAGATTCAGCATGCGCACCACCCTCGTAGGGCCTAAGAGCAAATTTGCACATAAATAAGGAGCCAACTTCGCTTTGAACAGGAGGTCGAGGCAGAAAGCGTCAGAAAGAGGAAGGCAGGGAGAGTGGCGCGTACCGGGGAGTGTTGGAACCACAGCTGCCGGGCCCCAAACTGGACGTACAGTCTAGCTCCTGTTTCAAGCTCTGCCAAGGAGGAGGGCTTTCTTCTTCTGCTAAGTGAAAAAGTAAGCAGATATTTATCATCCCCCCACCGCCCGGCCAGCCTCCCTCCCACATACACATACTGTCATTTTTCTTCTCCTCTATAGTTTGTGGCCCTCAGCTTTCTCGGTTGGGCCCTCAAAGATTTTCGCGTCTCGTGTCCTTGGACATGTAAACGGAGGGCTACAGGTTTTTGTGCCTGTACTACACCTCTGCGACGGAAGGGGAGAATACTGAGAAATGCAAAAAATGAATATACTGAATAAGGAGTCCTGTAAGCTAATACATTTGCAAGGGCAGCATATGAACTTACTTTATAAGTATCAATATCACCATTAATAACAATGTATGCATGAGCAAATCACTCCTTGGATCCTTCCTTAGTTCTCATTCACATGTGTTAAATTGTTCAGTAGATGTAAATTCCCATGCAAATTGTATTAAATATGATAAACAAGTACATTTAAAAAGGTATTTACTGTTACAATAATTACCATGACAACCTATTGATCAAAAAATTATACTTGGATCGATATATTTTGAGGCTCAGTATTTATCATATGTGCATTTTTGCATCTTTGCAATCACTTGGAGATCTTTGTTATTTTCTGTATAACATGATAAGATCTGAGCTATAGAAAGTTGAATAAATAACTTATATGGCTAATTATAGGCAAATTTTGCTATTTATTTGTTGCAACTCACTCCTTTTAATAATACTTGACAAAGGACAACTGAGGGATTTTTCACACACTTTAAACAATACAGCACATAAAGCAGGATAATTCCAGTAAACCTTTAGGTATGTTTGTGATGAGGAAACAATCTCATAATCAGACAATAGAGTACCATGGGTCTTTTAAATATGCCAACGAGCATTCTTCACTCTCATGACAACTTGTAAGTAAATGAGCATCATGTCCTCTCTCTAAGCAAGTCAGCTAACCAAGAAAAAAGGCTTTTCAGGTTGACAAGTACTTGAGGTGAGGGCTAATTCAGACATGGCGTGAGTCTTTGCAGGTGCTTATTGATCAGCTTTGGAAGTTATGAACTAGCTGTCATTTCCCTTTCAAGCAGAGCTCAATGGGAATCGACTGGAGATGAAGAGTGTGCACAAGTGTAGAAGGTCTGAGGACAGGGCAGAGGAGAGAGGAGAAGGAGAGCGTGCTGAGGGGAGCATATGGGCCCTTGACGTGCACAGTCGTCAGTGTACACAGATGGACTCACAAAGACACGGGCCACAATATATTCACTGACATGTCCCTTTCACCGGCTATGGCTGTGTATACGACTCACCCAGACACGGACACGCAGGTTAATGTCCAGGGCAGGGCGTAAAGCTGGACATGTACATATGGCGTCGTATAGGAAGCCTGTCTAATTTACAAAGTGTTATTTACAAACGCTGGGCCAGTTCTACAGGGTAAACAGGACATAAGTTAAGGTGTAAAATGTGTTCTGTTTGTGGTGAAAAGTTTTGTAAGCTTTTGACAATAGATAAACCTATTTCTTACATATATAACCTTATAAGTGGTAGGGATGGGACAAGATCTCACGAGAAGGAAAATGATCCTGTGAGATTTTTACGCATTGTGTTTATTTGCCTTAAAAAAGGGGCTAAGTGGTGGCGAATTACACTTCTTGAGACTCTTTAGTTCAAAAAATGTGTGGTACAATGAAACCAAAGTATTAAAAATAGGAAGGCCAGAATTGTGAACTGATAAAAAATTGTCAAAATTTCATCTTATCTCATTCTCGTGGACCTAATGTCAGGCCTCATCTCTTCTTGTAGTACGAGAAATATGTTAATGATAGTTTTTTTCTGTGGTATCTACATTTTGAGGTGTCTCGATCAGTTTGAGTAAGTTTGATAATCACATTACAAAATTACAAGTTATATGTTTTTTACAATATTTACATTTAATATTTACATATACATTTGTTTTTGACAGTTTGACAGGACTAAAATTCATATCTAGTCATAATATATCCCATGTGACCTAAGTCTCTCTGGTGCACCCCAATGCTCTTTCACAAACACATGGTCTAAACACTCACAAACGAATTTCACAAACGTAATTTCTTGGGACTGATTCATATTGAGGACATATCTCCACTTATAATCCATATGTGCCTGTTACAATTATTGCAAACCTAATCATATATATATTGAAACCTTCATCATAAACCTATAGTATAACCACTTACATATTAAATTGAACTGGAATCTATTTCTGATTACTTTTGTAGTCAGTCCGCCTAGCCTACAACATGTTACAATAAACATAAAATTTCAACTTTAAAATGTACCACTCTCAGTGAATATAACATTAGGTATAATGCTGTTACCTAATCCAAAACATACGTGTTGTGTTTTTTTTCATTCACACATGTTTGAGTAATCTATTATTAATCTGTCTACATCTCCAAAGCTCAAAATGCTCTGTGCCATGCTCTGTGATGTCATGTAGTGGGAGATTTCAGTTTAATAGTTACCTTTTACTTTTTGTTTAGTAGATATGAGGAATTCCAGGGCAGTAATGATCCAAAATCATTCTATTGAAGGTGTATGCAGTTTAAAAACACACTGAAGCATTTTCTGTATTACCAAATGACATTACAGGGTGGAACAGAGTGTTTTCTGGAGAAGAACTTGGTGTGAATTTGCAGGATTTGTATGTTTGTATGTGAATGTAACAAAACACAACTCCAGGTATGTTTATGATGAGGCACAACATTATAATATAGATCAGAAAATTGCATAATATGGGTGTAATATTTAACTCCCATTAGGGCTGAGAATGGCCTGCTGACCCCTCATTAGTCTACAACACCTAACAATACCAAGAGCTTTAGCCCATCCCAGGTGGACATACAACAGTCTCACATGGAGAGAAAGTGTGCTGATAAAGCCAGGGATTGGAATAAAGGTTGCATGGGGTGGACAGAGGTGTGTGGAGGAGGGCACCCACTGGGACCCGGAGCTGTTGTGTGGACATTGACAACCGCACGTCACCCACTGAGCACTATCCAGATCACAGACGCCCTACGAGGCTGGGATGAAGGCAGGGCTTTGGGGCTCCCTAATCCTGGCTCATCCGTGTTCCATGTTCCGGCGCTCCCGACCACGCTTAGCAGAATTTCACGCCCCGGTCTAAACCTAAAACCAGTGCGCCGCGCTAAAGGGATCAGGCCGGGGTGGCAATAGGATGAGCAGCCTTTTTGTCACTGTCAGGAGGCTGTGCTCGCTTTTCTCTGTGCTGAACACTATCTCTCTCTGCCTGGGATCATAGTTAAGACAGATGTATTGTTGCTATTCAGAAAGCATCACTTTTATACATCCCCTATCTATATCATATCTACATCTTATTTCTTGTTTATGCCGATTGGGATGGTCTGATATGGATGTTTTCAGACAACTGATATTCGATATGTCTTGCTGTTATTACCAATGACCTATATTTCAATTTCTCTTTGCAACATTCTCCAGCAAGGCTCACTAACTATCTAAAATAATAACGTATATATTGTATGTGGAATATATATATCAGGAATATAAAACTTAAAACATTGTCTATGGTTGTGTAAAACATACAGTCACCTGTATAGCTGTATTGCTCTTGTATTTTCATTTTAACTCACTCATCAAAAAAAGTTAGATAAACTCAGAATGACATATGCGTTCAGAGAAAATATCTGTGTTAAAGTATGAGACCCATACCAGTAGATGAAAAAATAGTAATATTACATTTTATTTATATAGGGCTTTTCTAAACACTGTACAAATATACAATTAAAGAAAGTAGACAAGTAAACAAGAAATCCTGCACAACAGTAGGAATCCACAGTACTGATACTTAAATGCTTCCAGGCCTGTTTGTAATGTAGATGAAATATCTTGTCAACGAACCCTTAGAAAAGCAAGTGTCTTTGTTTAGTGATGACTCACAAATACCACAGAAAATATAAAAAGCAAGGTACTGTAGATGGCAACCTCCTTCAGCGATAAACAGCACTTTTAACAGGAGCTCTCACAGATAAGGGTTTGAATGGCTGGTGTGATGCCAGCTGATGCCATCCTGCCTTTATTGAGACACAGACACATTTCCGTAAAAGGAGCAAATCTCCAGCAGAACTAAGTCCCTCTGGAGAATGGCAAAGCGGCGAAACAACAACTAAGCGCGTTAGTTTCACCTCCACAAATACACATGGATCTTGGCAGGGTAATGAAAGACGAGTGGCCCCTCGCAAAACACAGACAATCACTTCAGAGCTGGGCTGTTGTGTGCTGTACAAATACCGCCTCCCCAGGAATCACTGGTGATGAGAAGCAAATGTGAAGGCTGCCATTGGATTTTTTGTGATGAGTGGAAGAATAGCTGTATTTACTCCATGTTATCTCAAAACCCAAACACATTAGGGGCTATTGAGCAGAGGGCTGAATCCTTGAGCCCATTCATTCAGGGCGTTTTCATCATTCAGTTTGTCTGCAGGGCAAGCGATCCTCAGATTGGTGTTGATTCTGCGCACTGGAAGAATCTACATGATGAAATACTTCACTGTAGTTGAAATCCTATAAGGCCTGTGCACCATTAGTGTAAAGTCACATATTATGGGATGCCATGTGCACTATAAAAGCAGACTTCAGCTCAGCTCCAACACGGCTTATCTTCCACTAGAGCACTTCTATCTTGTTGAGTGCAGGAAGTTACCTCCCGAAAGCCCACTCACACATCCTAATTACAAGACGGATAGGCCAATCCTGGCTGTATATGTGCTGGTTGGCCTGCCTCAGTCTCTGTGCTTAGGCATACGGCCGACTGCTGAGCAGTTTACTTCAGCTTTGATAGCAACAGCATCAACAGCAGGACCTAATGGGGTGCATGACCGAGAGATCTGAGCACAGGCCTTCCATATGCATCTCCCCACTGCATCACAAATCTCATGCAGCATTACCATGGGCCTAGGAGAGAGGGTAAGCTACGCCACGCTAGCCATGTTCAGTCACGTAGCATCACAGTAAATGGGATTTTTCAAATTTGTGAGTGCGTGTGTTTTGGTGTGTGTCTCTTTGGGTCTATAATTTGTGAGGTCGGTGCGAGTGTGTGTTTGAATATCTGGGCTGTGAATGTGGGACTCCATGTTTGTGTGCAGAATATCATTATGCGTGTTTGTAACCGCCTCTGTGCAAGTACATGGCGAGATGTTGTTTACTGCCTCTTCGGCGGCTAGACGGCATGACGGCAGCCAACATGGGGCGGGGGGGCCTGGAAGAGCGAAGGGGTGGATGGGTGAGGGGAGACAGTGCCAGGCAGATCTAGCGGCTAACTGGGGAGCAGTTTAGTTTTATGTTAATTGAAGGGGCCTACACAGAACTCTATTGACAGTTAACATGCCCTTCAAGGTGTTCTTTGTGGTTCAGCACTTCTGTCAAGACAGAGCCAGTCATTTTGCTTCACCTTTATTTATATGCTTGACTACTCAGAACATTATGGAACACTGTGGGGCCCAGTAATAGATGGAGCAGGGGGGCAGGTGTGTGTGTGTGGGGTCAGAGACAGCACAGAAAACCCAACCAGGTATGTGGATTCTTTATGAGATATCCAATAAGAGTTTGACTAGGCTGAGGTAACTAAGGGTACAGGAAGAATATATAACAACTATAGCAAAGCGAGAATGCAGAATCTTCCATCTGTCTTGCAAGGATTAACAGCAAAACCTTGTCTGACCTCTGCAATCATCATACATGTCGACCCAGATCCAAATACTATTGACTGTCCTATCTGCGTTTGAAGCCACATTTCATTTGAATTCATGAAGACCCTTGAAGACTGTTTTGATAAGTGAGCGGGCCTGAGTGTCACTGCCAGCTCTCGTCTAATTGGCCGGGCGTACATCTCCAGACAGAACTAGACAGGGTTTCCCACTCCAAGATCAGAGGGCTCAAATACCAACCCAGTCTTCAATCACAGCCACCAAGGTCACCTGTCACTTAGCACCCCTCGACCACTGTGCATGTTTGATTTGGTTGACACATTAACAGACAAGTGTGGCATTTAGTTGTTGATGCTAGAGAAGACTATGCCCTTTTAAGCTACACATTCGCTCCCAACAAGCTAGGTTGTTCTGCCAGAGCAGCAACTTCGAAGTGTAATTGCCAATTAGTAAGGAATTAAAAATGCATTAGAATCAATTAGTATTTAACATAAGGTGAAGGTAAACCACATACCACAGTTGCCTCCTGTAGCTTGGAATGCCACCCCACTCTCTATTAATCAAATGTAAGCCTCATTATGCATCGGCTAACAAATTAACATCAGCACTTTTGCGCTAAATGGAAATAACAAGGCTGCTATACTACAAACGTTGTCATTTTCGGTCAATAAGACAAGAAAGACCTCCCCGTAAAAAGGACAGTGATGAAGTAGAACAGAATCAAATGAAGTCGCTATGCTAATATTAGCTTGGTTGAAAAATGTCAAGCTAGAGAGGTGCGCTACGTGGCTACAGCTAATCATTTAGGTTAATTGAGGTTTCAGGAAAGCTGGTTCTCTGCGTCTCCGCTCGGTGTAAAGCGCTCCCCTGCAGAAGACTCCATGGGCCAGTGGAGAACAGGAGGCGGGGGATCTAATTACATAACCTGCTATTATCACTGTATGACCCAAATATAAGTGAAGGAGATGCCAACTGATGTAACAAGTAAAGGAGGTGAAAAAGGGAAAAGAACACATCCAGATTGTGTGAGAACTCCTGCTATGTTAAATGGAGGTCTATATGTCCATGCAATAAAAGTTTGTGTATTGTTCTTTATTCTTTATTTTAAATCCCCATTAGTTATTACCGCAGCAATAACTATTCTTCCCAGGGCCCACATAAAACAGACATTTTGTTAGCCTTTGCCCAACAATATTCTGCTGTTTCTGCTTTAACCTGTTATATACAGGACACGTGCATGTTTTCCTCATTCTAGCTATATTGACAGAATATAGGGCCTACTGGAGCAGCAAAGGCGCTGATTACTGACTGGCTGCAGGTCCTGAGGTTTAGACACTGAGGACTGAGATCAGAGAGAGTCCTTTTAAGTTTAAACCAACTGGATTTCAGCATTAGAGCTGGCAACCCAAATGAGAGACTCATGTGAGGCTCATTCTGCTTTTTGGTAAATAGTCACATTTTTATACAGCACTTTTCCACGCAAAGCGCTTGACATCAAGGGATCACTCACCCATTCACACACACCAATATATACAGACATCTGTGGGCACATAAACATAAACAACATAAATGTTTATGTCGGGAGCGGGATTTGAACTGCCAACCTTTAGATCAGTGGACAAACACTCCACCAACTAAGCTACTGTCAACCCTTTTTGATTGGAAAAACTGTAAAAGCAGTATTTGATTTGAACAATCAACCACATATATATGGACACAGTTAGACCATGTTTATGAAATTCTGAGTCAAAATCTTTCTTTGCAAATTCTAAGCAAGGGCCTTCTAGTTGTAAAGACAACAATGCAATCAACTTCGTGGTCATACCAAAAAAGGAAATGTTTTTGGAAAAGTCACTTGAGAGCACCTATTTTTATGTTAATATATTTACATAAAGATGAATCGTATAAATACATTACTTTGCTTATTGTGAATATGCTCATTTATTTTTTCCTAGATTTGATCAATCAACATGATACAGGATACTCACCGCAACACTACTTATAAGTGTATTATCAGGTAACTCTCTCTTATGAGGATAAAGCTATCAATGGGACAACAGACTTCATGCAATTAGTTGGGCTTTGCCAGCATGCCCGGCCTTCACCCTTATCACCCATGTGCCCTGGATAAGTTTTCAAATCGATGACTTTGAGAGCGTGACCCTACGGCCTGACCACACGGAGGTATTCACTGCACCATGCCACCGGACCCTAACACAGGCTCGGAGCTGCTCACCACGCAATAAAGATGATTTAGCACTGGAAGTCTACCTGCACGCCACAAGTCCTACAGCTTTGTGTGCCTTTGATTAATCGAGACCCAAGAGGGATTTATTGTATGGGGGATATTTGCCTCAGCGATTTAATAATGGAGGAGGAGGAACACAATTAATCAGATGGGGTCCACACATGCCCCCCTCCCACAGAAAATGTAGAAAATTAATGACTATGAATATGTATATTTGTTTGTAAGATACATTAACATATGTTGCAAAGTAGAGCTTGTAATACTACTCTGGGTGCCATGAGCGTTACTGCTTCATCATGGGTGGCCTGCTATTGGGATGGGTGCAACTGGTATTTTAATTTTATGCAAAAGTCTATTAACAGCACATTAAGTCACTGAACTGTCTTACTGTTTTGTTTTGTTTTTTTATTTCTTTTGTCCAAAAAAAAGGGTTGATCAAAATATAATAACAAAAGTTCTGCACAGAAATGTGTTAAAATGCACCTATGTGTACAGGTTGAGGTACAAAGGACACTATGTCAATCACTTTTTAATCTTTGCATTGTGTCTCCCTAAGGCTGAGATATATTTGTATCACTATATTTTATTTTTACTTGTACATATACATTTATGTAATTGTGCCTTATTTGACACCAGTCTCTTTTTATGTCTGCTACTTATTTTGAATTTATTATTACATTTGTATTTTCGCTCTTTGTTATTATAGTATATTGTGAACTGGGTCCAAATAATTTCCCTTTTGGATTAATAAACTTCTAAGTCTAAGTCTTTAAAAAAAGTGCAGAAATATCACTCTTAAGAAAACACCTACTTGAAAGCTTACAACATAAGAATTCTACATTTTCATAAATATTTACTCTTTTTGCCACATTTTTATTATAAACGATATAAACCATGTACCAAATTATGCTTTTCTTCAACACAACAATACCAATGTGATAAATTAGTCTATATATTCTAGGTACAAGTAAAGGTAAACAAGTAATCTACTTATAAATGCATTGGCTTCAAAGACATTGTAATGAAAGAAAACACACATTATAAAAAGTGTTTTAAATAGTGCTCCAGATTTTATGTACTTTGTCAGAGAGCTGAATATTGAAGTTCTTAAATTATCAGGTTTTATGTCATTTCATAACTCCAGGTTTCACCCCACTACATTGCACTTCCCGTTGTACTCATACTACAGCACTCATTTCAATTTCTCTACCATAACAATTTTAGTCCCCACCACACACACACATACTCACACACACACACACGCACGCACACAGCCACACATGCACACACAGACACACGCGCACACACACACAGAAACACACAGAAAATGCCGTAGCTGCATTTCATATCCTAATACAAAAAAAGTTGTTACTGTGACTTCTTATGCAGTGACAATAGGAGATGAAAATAATAATAAATCATACAATTATCTATGGTTGAAACAATACTAAAATAACTATTTTTGTTGTTTACTTGTTTGTTTGTTTTTAAGAGCTACCTTTTACCATTTTTTTTTGTCAAGATTGACAGTTCCAGAGCAAAAATTATCCAAATGACTGTAGTGAAGGTGTATGAAGTTTAAAAGTACAGTGGAGTACTTCCTGTATTACCACCTGACATTACAAAGAGAGAAGAACTCTCACTAAATGTGCAGGATTTGTGTGAATGAAACAAAACACAACTCCAGGTATGATTGTGATGAGGAAACAAGATTACAACATAAGTAAAAAGTGTAATATAGGCCCTTAACTTATCGTACTTTCTTTAACAATCCAGATATTTACACTTCCCACTGTACGACCACTACTGCACCACTCATTTGAATCTTTCTACTGTAACATTTTTAGTCCCCATCACACACACACACACACACACAGCACACACACACACATGCACACAAACACACAAAAAAATGCCATAGCTGCGTTCCATACCCTCCCCTGTGTATGCAATGAGCTCTCTCAGGCTCTCGCAGGTAGGACCACCCCCCCTCTCCCGCTCTCATAATCCAGTACGCAGTCTGGCACTATAGAAAAATAATGATGTGCTGTCCTGTTGGCTCATTTATCAGCATGTTTTACAACACACGCCGGCTGGAAGTAATTAAACTCTGCCATCAGTACAATGAGCCAGGCCCCCCTCTTAATAGACACCCAATGAGACACTAGAGGCCTGCCTGGTAATTGTAGCTCCAACTATCTCTATTCTCTCTCTCTCTCATGCTTCTCTGGGTGTGTATGTGTGACTGTGCATGTCGGTTACTAGCTTTGCATGTGGTTTTAATTAGTGGGAGCTGATAAGCCAGTGAGAAATAGAATGTACAAGCAAATTAGGCAAAGAGGGTTATGGTGGAGAGGCTGGATGACCCTTTGGTTTGGCTGAGAACAGGTGAAATTAAAGGGTTTAAAAGGGTCTGGGGATTACAAGATTGTGTTGTAAAAATTGCACCTCGATAACAGTGGATTTTAATTAGGCGAATGGTGGAATGTTGAGAACGTAGTTGGTCATTTGGTTTTAGAAATGGGCATGTATAAAAATGTTATGGGAACTGTTTTTTTTTTTAGAATGGG
Source organism: Boleophthalmus pectinirostris (assembly GCF_026225935.1). Lineage (NCBI taxonomy): Eukaryota > Metazoa > Chordata > Actinopteri > Gobiiformes > Gobiidae > Boleophthalmus > Boleophthalmus pectinirostris. Next base: position 12,970,295 of record NW_026571447.1, on the reverse strand, counting down.
GATTAGAATGCATGGTCATTCAAATTAAGGGCTTGCAATGCTAAGTAATGGATAATCATAATGCAGTGGTATTTCTTGGTTATTTGTTGTTTTGTTGTTTATTCACTATGACATGTTATGGGACAGATTGGCAAAATTGTGGTTGCTAGTCTAATTTTTACACATTCACGCTGGAGTTGTTGCCATGCTACAATTTCAAACTCAATTTTGATACCAAGGGCTCAAAAAAGTTGTAAAAATAGTTTCATACGGTCAAATCAAATTAGAAACTAGTATTGATGCTAATAATAATTTTCAAGATACCTAAAGTACTTTATAGAGCATTATTTATTCACTGCCTTGGGGTAGACTGTGGTAAAAGCTAGGCAGCCAATCTGTGCCATCTGCCCTTCCGACCACCTCTAACACTCACATAACACATTAATAGGCAATGTGAAGTGTCTTGCCTTAGGACACAACAACAGTTTTTCTAGTGGCTCTTCACTGCGACACCTGATATTCCCAAAGGTCTCCTATTCAAGTACTAAGCAGGCCTTTACAAGCTGGTATGGCCACAATACTAGTTTAAGTCATGATTAATGTGTGGGTATACATTTTTTGAGAAACAGTGTATTTCCACAGTGGGAAAAAGTATTTATTTAAAATCTGTGTATGATTCGTTCATTTGTTTTTCAAAATAAAGTCAAAAATAAGAAAACGAAAAACTACTATTTTCTTCATTATTTGTCTCCAAAACCAAAATGAAAAAAAAAAAAAAAAAAGGATAATGATTTGTTTTTTCGGTTTTCAATTTTGGTTTTAAATTAATGATAGAAAAAAACGGATAACGACCATTTCCCGTTTCCGTGTCTTAAACTGCAATACCAGACTAAACCAGAACTGAACCAGGACTGAACCAGGTCTAATCCAGGACACCCAGGACTGAACCAGGACTGAGGGTCAGGACGGGCCAAGAGATGCGTCTGCGTAGAGGTGATCAGGACTGAGACCGGGACCAGACCAGGATCAGGCCAGGACCAGACCGGGACAAAGACCAGGACAGAGACCGGGACTGAGACTTGGACCAGACCGGGACCAGGACTGAGACCGGGACTAGACCAGGATTGAGACCGGGATCAGACTGGGAGAGACCAGGACTGAGACCAGTACCAAACTAGAACTGAGACTGGAACCAGACCATGACCAGGACTAGGACTGAGATCGGGAACAGCTCAGGACTGAGACCAGGGCTGATACCGGGACCAGACCGGGACTGAGACCGGGACCAACCAGGGATTGAGACCAGGACCAGACCAGGACTGAGACTGGGACCAGACCAGTTTAGTCCTGGTTCAGCCCTGTTTCAGTCCTGATTTAGTCCTGGTTCAGTCCTGGTTCAGCCCTGGTTCAGTCCTGTTTCAGTCCTGGTTTAGTCCTGGTTCAGTCCTGGTTCAGTCCTGGTTCAGTCTGTAAGTGGGGCAAAAGTCCAGCATCACAGTTTAAGTCACTGAAACAGGAAACGTCCATTATCCATTTTTCTATTATTCATTTTAACACAAAATTGAAAACTGAAAAAACAAATCATTATCCATTTTTTTCATTTTGGTTTTGGAGACAAATAATGAAGAAAATTGTTTTTTCGTTTGCTTATTTTTGGTTTTATTTTGAAAAAGTAATGAAAGAACGACACACGGATTATTTAACTACAACATAACCCTAAATGTCCATGGCATCAGAATAAAGCTAAAATGTTCAAATTCAGTAATGTACCACAAATTATCTTTTTGTGCATTTTACAGACATAGCACATAGACATAGATAGATTTACAGATGGAGTGCCTTTGGATTAATTATGGTTCACGGGGGCAGACATGACAGGTGACAGTAATGCCGACCTCTGCCTTTTGGATTTCATGTTTGACATTTTCAAACCTTTTAGCAGAAATACAAATGTAGCATAGCACAGAGTTATGGCCCTAATGAACGCTGATCATCTTTTCGGACAATGCTTTCGCCATGTCTAATCAATACCTGGGGTCAGACGGTAATAATCCTTAAGTGTTTCCAGATCAAAATGGCCAAAACCACATTTTTCTGTTACGACTAACTAAGCCCGTGCTAGCATGTTTTACGCTCATCTGTCATGCTAAAACAATGCTGATTGCTTTTCTCAAGGGTATATCTGCTATTACAACCCCCTAATTGAAAATTTACATGGGTTCACGTACGGTCTCAGTGTACGCAGTAGTTCCTTTACCATACCTGTACCATTTAGTACCACTTATAGTCCTAATGGCTCAATTACCCTTCACCACCACCACTAATAGCGGACTGAGAGGAACCTTTTGACGTTTGCCTCATGTTACGACCTTATAGCGCGTACCCCTTTAAACCCCCATCTAGCCAGCTCCCAGCGTAATGTCTGCACTCAACCCCAAGCTCTCTAAATATCGATTAGGCCCTGGCAATCCTATGCGCTCCCCCCACTTTCAAACACCAATCCTCTACCTACTTATCTGGTTCTCTCCCCTTTCGCATCTGGCTCGCTCTCCCCTTTCCCTAACCCTTCCCACCCACCCTAATCCCAGGATAATCAAATAGGGCCCAGCTGACTATCCGGCGCAGTACCAATTAGCTGTGGGATGGGTCTGGCGAGCTAGCGATAGTGGTACCGGCAGAGGTGGTGGAAGGCGGGCCAGCGTTCTAGTATCCAGGGAGACTGTAAACATCCATTAGCGGTTAACCATCCCTACTCATTTTTCCTCCCCAAAGCTGGCTCATTAGTGCAGCGAGGCCTGACAGGTAAACAGCGTTAATGGGAATGGCCTATCAATAAACGCCCCATGTGTTAACAGGAAGTACTAGCAGGGGGACACAAGTACGGACCAAGGGGGACTAAAGAGGGGAGCGCTAGATTCTCTGATATAAATAGCTGTAAGCACGGTGAGGTGGTGGTTACTAGTGATGTAAGGGGACTGTGTGTGTGTAAATGTGAACCGTGTAACAAAACAAACCAGCTTTGAACATTTCGTGAAGGCTTTTAGATTTTAGGTACAGCTATATTGTTCCCATATAGATAAATTTGTCAACCAGCTCGTCAACTCAGGTAACCATAATACAAAAAAAGAGTTCTTACTGTGATTTCTTCTACAGTGACAACAGGGCATTAAAATAACAATAAATCATACAAATACTTAGGGTTGTCACAATACTTGATTTTGATAAGGAATAAACTCAATGCCAATTCCAATACTGTGATGATAAGAAAAACATTCCCAAACGTAAGACAGCATTTGGAAACTCAGCCTTTTCATGCGCGGCCGTCCGTCAGTGGAACATGTTACCAACTGAGCTGATCACATGTACAAACTATGGCACATTCTCAGTCCTGGCGAAACAGTGGCTCCTCTCAAACCAAACCTGCACCAATAGTGTGGACTGATGAGTGTCTGATGAGTGAAGAGAGACTGATGCTCTGGAGTGAATGAAATGAATGATGTTTTTGATAAGGATGATGTTTTTAAGATGCTGCGAGAACTGGGAGTGAATGATGATACAGAATCGATGCTCTGGACATTATAAAGACTTCTCTTTCTATGTTTGATTTTACTGTAACATCAACCTGCCCAGGGACTACAGGTGGAAATTAGCACTGGCACTATAACCTGGTACAATGCATCTCTCCAGTTAAGGTTAATGTATAATGTGCACTGTTCCTGTCTCATTAAATAAATAAACTAAACAAACAAACAAACATTTTAGGCAATAAAGTCATTGGTGTTTTATCTATGTAATCTTGTGTATGTTTTGATACAACTCAAGATCATTCTAAGATTCATTCTAAAGATATTCAGGTATGGTTAATTTCTGTCCTCTGAATGTGAGTTTTTTAGTATAGATACGTACCCTGATTCATCAGTTGGTTTCCAAAACCAACTAATGGAAACCATCTGGCATTAGGATTTGTTCGTTCGACGATAGGCAGGTTTTTTTTTTTTTATTAACCAATCGTTGCTATTTGGTCTTGACATATTTAATATGCCAAATCCAGTAGAAAGAAGGGCAATTACGTCTTTCCCCTTGATAAAATTCACCAAACATTTTCTTTGTTCCGGCTTTGAATCCTCGATCTCGGGAATTGTTGCCAGCACAGAATGTATGGCTTCGTCCACATCCATCTCGACTGCTTTGTTTACTGTTGTGTTGTACCACAAAAGGGACCCAGACAGGTGCTTGAGTTTGACGTCATGGCTTCACAGCTCTTCGCTGATTGGCCAGTGCGCAGTCTACAACTTCCGGGGTTCCTGCAAACCGTCTAGTGTATTCAGATTCCTGACCTAGTCGGTGGAGAGAAATGAAATTGAGCGGAGGCACTAGGTGACGCCAGCCTGGCTAATGGATACCTGCTCAATAGTTTTAATATCGATTAGTATCAGATTTTTGATAATTTTGACAAAAGTACAGTTAACACTCCTTTTTACATGGTTTGTGTGGAATCAGATTTCCTAAATTTATGTCAAGCTTCACTTAAGAAAGTTATTAACTATATAGTAAAGTTTAAAAAAAAGCCTGAAGCACTTAGTTAAACACAAAAGGCCAGCAGAGACATGCACACATAACACTCCATACAATAGCATCCTTTTGTCTTCATTATAAATATGCACAAAAACAAAAATAATGCAACGTGACGGAAAGGTAAAATGAAAAGGCACACAGTTTATGTATATATTTTTGTGAGTGAGTCTACTTCAAGGCCAGACCTCAGCTGTTTTCATAAGTACTTATACCCTTTGCAATAGCACAATTCTCACATGAAAGTATGAATAGAAGTAAAAGAAAGGAGCAGGCGGGGACTGGGTAAAAGAAAAGAAAAAGAGCGATTGAGGGTAGACGGAGAGGCGGAGGGGCTGAGATGAGAGAGATGTTATTTATGTTTAGAGCAGGTTCAAGTCAAGTTCATCTTACCACTAGACATCCCCCAGCGGTGACAACTGTACTGCTACTGTGTGTGTGTGTGTGTGTGTGTGTGTGTGTGTACCACCTGTTTTGTGTGTTTTTTATATAAATACAGAGAAGTGGGTATAGACAGCTAGAGGGTCAGCTTGTATGCTATCTAAAGAAGTACAATTTTATGAAAAAATATCATTAATAATTATGGTTAATCAAAAAATAGTGTTTTTTTGAGCGCTAAAAAGTAAAATACCGCAAACCCTTATAAGAATATTGTAGAAGAAACATTTGCCATCTGTTGCCATTCATAATAAAGCAATTCAAACAATGTTAAAAACAATAACTGCTAGTATGAAAAGTTAATGTTGGGGGTTTAAAAACATATAAAAATATAATGTACTTAACTGTATGGTGAAGGTTTAACTATATGGTGAAGGCGGAACATCAGTTTGCAAGTGATGACAAACAAAAGAATATCATATAGATTAAATACTGTAAATTGGGGTAGAACTAAAATAAGATATGCTTCTTTTTTTTTTTTTTTACTTTTTAACTAGATTGCTAAACAAGCAAAAACAAAATACAACACAGGACCTTTAAAGTAGGAAGCAAACTACTTTCACTTTTCTTACACTGCACTATTTGTGTTCTGTGGTGTCCAGGCCATATGACTAAAGCTGTGAAGCACTAAATCAGTAGTACTCGCGCAGTGGATAAAGCCAATGATACACGGATTACAGCCAGCCTGATGGAGAGACAAGCAAACGCGTGTGGAGCTGACTACTTATGGACCACTTCTCCTAACTGTACCATCTGTGAGCCAGCCGGGGAAAAGCGCATTCATGTGTTTGGGGCTGTAACATAATCACACACAAAATGGATAGAAGGATGGAAGGATGTACAGATGAAGAGGTAGAGCCATCATGCTGGAGCAGTGTCTGTAGTCTGTAGCCCGGGGTGTTGTGGACTTAAATCTAGCGCTCCAATAAACACCACCTTATCCATGTCTAACTAAGCCTCCATATATTACTTCAGATCAGTGTGCAGCAAGCTATAGATGTAACACCACTATGTACTATAAGAAAAAAAGACTTACCAAAGCAGAATAGGTCTCAGAGGTAATGCAGAGATCTGGAAACAGAAAAAAATATTATAATAACTTCTTAACACTAACTAATTTTGTAAGTGTTGACTAAGTTCAAATTTAAAGGGCCTGTGTTACACTATTTTTCAATCTATGTTATAATGTTTCCTCATCACAATCATACCTGGAGTTGTGTTTTGTTTCATTCACACACATTTAACACAAAACACGGCATATTTGTAATGTCATGTGGTAATACAGAAAGTGTTCCACAGTGTTTTTAAATTCCATACACCTTCAATAGAATCACATGGATAATTTCAGCCCTGGAAATACAAATCTCTACTAAACAAAAGATAAAATGTAGCTGATTACTTGAAAATGATTGCTTCATGACATCACAACGTAGAACGGAGCATTTTGAGCTTTGAAGATGTAGACAAACTGATAATAAAGTTACTCAAACATGTATGAATAAAGAAAAACACAACTCCAGGTATCTTTCTGATGAGCTAACAACATTCTAACATGGCTAAAAGCTCACAAGAATCTTTTTTTTTTTCGTCACTACCCACCACACCACCACCTTCCATCTTTAAGTCCTTTATTCTTATCTGGAACTCAGCTAACCAAAATTATTAGTCTCAATTGATAGTGCCACTTTGATTCTCCTCTTTTTGTGTGAGTCTGAGTATAGTTGAGTTAATTGGTTTAGAAAAAGGCCGTCCACTCTCAGGTCCAAGTCCAAGCACACACCTGCCTCGGTCTGCCTCCTTCCTCCCCCTCCCTCCTCTGGTCTAATTACACAGGCTGACCTCCCACAGGTCGCCTGAGTAAAGGCCCTCCAGATCAATATTCATTCTTTTAGATCTGTCATCCGCTTTTGACACTATCGACCACGTTCTCTATCTGCGCTCCCCCTCTCTGCTTTATTCATCTATTTACCCCCATCCACCCCCACATACCACCGCTGCTAGTTTTAATCTAACGTGAAATGATACCACTTTAGATTGTAATCATTTACTATTGTTCTATTCAGAAGCTTAATTGTTTTACATGTGCTCATTCTCAAGGGGGAGCTCTTTTAAGTACATATAACGTAGTATGAGAAATTGCATCCAAAGGTGGAAATGGGAGAAAATGAGCCCATATTACAGTGTTTTCTGATCTATGTTATAATGTTGTTTCCTCATCACAAACATACCTGGAGTTGTGTTTTCTTTCATTTACACATGTTTAACACACAAACACTGCATATTTAGGCTTAGTTCTTCTCTTAAGTTGAAATCACACTTGTTATTTTCAGACCTGGAATTGCCAGTCTCTACTGAACTAAAGGTAAAAGAAGCTGTTAACTTGAAAACTACTAAACAATCTAATGATAAAGGGTTACTCAAACATGTGTGAATGAAACAAAACACAACTCCAGGTATGTTTTTGAGGTGGTAACAGCATTCTAACATGGCTCAAAACTCACTAGAGTCAGTTTTTGTAATATCGGACCTTTAATCAACTGGCCAATATCAGTCAAGTGAATGTGTACTTTTGTAATATTCACTGTAAAAACCAAGACATAATCACTTATAATCGTGGGCAACCATAATGTATTTGAAATTGTGACATTTTATTGTATTTTACTAATGTTAATAATGATTTAGTATTACAATGTAATTTTAATGTAATGTGTATTTTTAGTTTACCTGCCCAGAGACTGCAAATAGAAGTAGCTGGAGCTAAATCTGGTCCAGATCATCTTTTCTTTTGTAAGATTAATGATGAAAAAAAAAAAAAAAAAAAAAAAAAAAACCTGGAGTCAGCTTGCAAACATTCCTTACAATGTATGATCAGTACAAATGTTGCAGTAAAATAATATCTCAAGAGGGGCAGATATAGGCAGGGTTTTGTTTTTGTTTCATGATTGTGGTGTATATGGGAGCTCATGGGAGCCCCACTCAACATGAAAACCCAAAATGTGCGTGCATGAAAGTCCAGATTGTAAAGTTCTGACTGCCTTCCCCAGTGCAACATTACATAATACAAAATTCCCAAACTTTAACATTAACCTGATCATTTATATTTGTGAATAGTTCTTTGGGGGAGTTGGGTTCCGCTGGAGTAAAGGGGTAAAAGCCAATGACCCAGTGTCTCATAGTTCCACCTGTAGTGCATCATTGACTTTGGCCTGGTCTCCACTCCGCTCTGTTATTGTAGATAAGCACCACGTGGCTAATGAACACCGAGAGGGCCGCTTGAAGGTCAGCCTCTTCATTTAGGGCCCTCCAGTGGGCAGGCCCTCTCTGCATGGATAAACGCATCATCATAATAACGCCAAGGACCAACCCGTTGCAAACTCTGGCCTCCTTTTTGCCTTTTTTTCCCGATGCCCAATAATGCCGCGCTCACTTTGTGTCTCGGATATTCCCCTTCATCTGAATTATGTTGATTTTCCTGTTTCTTTCTGAAAGGCTTTTAAAGGTCTTGGCAATTATCCCTTTGTGGATGTGCTTAGAGCAGGATGCAGTCCATTGGGTGTGTGCTGATGATAGGGAAACATGATTTAACACAATCAGAGATGCAAAGCGCGGCCGGAGAGGGCTGCTGATGTGACTGGTGCCAAGGCCGCCCAAGGTCACGTTCATCTGCATGATTAAAGGAGATGAATTCTGCCCTGACCTCGGCACAGAGCAGGACACAGAGCACAGGGCACCACCAGCTCCAGTGTTGGGAGATGTGCTGCCACCTTTTCAATTTGTTCTGTCCACTTACAATATATCCTTTTAGATTGTGTGTTATCAAACAGGCTCAGGAGAATGAAATAATACTCGGGATGTTTAACACTAACCAATGAGAGGAAACAGCAACTGTAAAGCACCTGAAGAAAAAAAAAAAACATATCATGTCTTAATTCATTTTGGTCATAACAACAACCTATTAAGCCGCCATTCGGTTTAACAATTAGAATATATAATTATTGAATAGAATTATTAATAAATGGAAATTTGAAATTTTTGGAAAATAAAATTTCTCCCTGTGTGCTCTTTTCAGGTCTAGTTTCCGATCAGCAGAGGAGCTCTGTCCCCCCTCTTGCTGCAGTGGACAAAGCAGAGGTGGGGGCCGAGCCCCTGCTCTCTACTGTCCCCTCCTGGAGGGACCTGGCACTTAGGCACTATTCATTACTACTATTACAACAACTACTTATTTTTCTCAGGAATGGCTGTTTTATTCAAAAATACACTTTGTTTGGAGGTCTCAGTGGGAGACGCCTAGCTCTGAGAAATTGTAGTTTATTTGTGCATTAATAAAAAGTGGCAGCAAAACCTGGTGTGCTTAACTTTTATTGTTTTTTGATTATCAAACTGAAGTGAGATGTATGTTTGTTCACAGTGTGCAATTTTAATCCCTCTGCTGCTAAATTGTCCTTCAAATAATGAAATGTGAGTAGTACAGGCACCTTTCTGCTGAAAGCATTTGTTTATTAAATAAGTTGGTGTACACTCAGGAAAGGCAGAGGGTAGTACACACTGTACTCTACAGTAATGTATGTTCAATATAAAAACACATCAAGGCTTTACAGTTAATGTATTGCACTGGGTACTGTTACTGTAAGCCCACAGTGGCCGGGCTCTACCTGCTGCTCTTTCTGGAAGTGTCCAGCTCCAGAGCTGCTCCAGTGTGCCAGCTGGCCCAGGGAACAGCCAGGAGGCGTTTTACCCCCCAAGACCTTCCCCCATGAATACTAATGGGCCGGTGCTGCTAAGGCCACGGACAAGGAGAGGCACAGGAAGGTACAGAACAAGAGAGAGCTGGGAATGTGGGCGAGAGAGCCTCTTGAGATTTCACATAGTTACACAGTCCAACACAGCACCCAAAACAGGCTGCATTTACAGCCACCAACATGCAAGCATCTGTTATAAGAGGAGAAACTACTGAATATTAACAACTAGAAATATTTTATAACAAATATCACTATAGACTTATAGCGGACCAAGGGCATGCTATGTAAGCACATTCCCAAAAGGAAATTATTATTTATAACTGATACTTTAGTGTTAGTATTATTGTGAAAAGAAACATCATGATTTTATAATTATTTGTAAATACTGACATCATAACCAACAATGACAAAAATTTCTTTCATTCACATTGTCTCAAGGATTACCACTGCTCTAACCTGTGACCAGCTTTATGAAATCAAATCTTCTGAAAAATAATGTTAAGTTAATGACAGAGACAGGCAGTTCAAAAATTAAACCTTGATGCTTTTTGATTATAGATTCAAATAAATACGTTTTGCTTCTAAAATTGTCAGAATTATAATGTTAAAATTCTTATGATTCTAATGTGACCTGAATAATCATGATTATCAATTGAACGAATACATTTGACCTCCAGACAACAACTATCTCATCAAAACACAACCCACTTTTTAAAGGTACACGGCGCAACTTTTCTGGTGGAGCATCCGTCACCTGCTTGTCTCCGTGGAGATGTCATTGTTTTCGTATGGTATGACTTCAACCATTTCCATCTAGGAGTTATTCATTCTGGGTGTTTCTCTTGCTCAAAAATGTGAAAATGTGAATAGGGGTGACTCTCCACAGATCTGAAATGTAATGCAGTGTAGTGCTCTAACCTGCTTGTCTCAATTGCGATAGACAGGTTTAATCTGTACTGTGAAACATTTTAGACAAACCAATGTTCCCATGAAGACACTCCACTAGAAATGTTATGCAATGCACTTTTAAATACCAAAAATTAATGAGCCCTGTCAAATATTTTGGAAGTACTGTACAGTGAGCAGCTCATTTTCCAAAAGTAGAGTGGGAGAGAAGTTGTGTGCCCCGGTGGACACTAGAGGGCTGGCTGCAGACACAGGAGCAGTCAGGTGGAGGTGCTGGGTACAAGTGCACAGAGAGGCCCCCACAGAGAACAGTGGGCCAGCTGTCAATCACACACTCAACTGGGACACACAAACCCACATACGCCTCCACCACCATACAGCGCAGCACCAATATCTGGGGGAATTAAAAATACACGGACACCGGGCGGTAAGAAGAGACAGAGCCAGAGCAGGGGAGAGAGAGGGGAATAGAAAAGCAGGCGCGCAAATGGGACAAAAGGGGATGTGCAGGGAGATGAGCCCCGATGAGGCAAAGGTCGAGGGGAAAAAGAATTCAAAGAGCGCAAACTAGATTCAGTGAAAGTCATTACCTGCCACAAATTACCTGGGCAACAAGCTTAAAATAAATAAATAAATAAATCAGATTGCATCAACGGCGGAGAGGAGGCGAGAGGAGAGGAGGGGGAGAGGAGGAGGGAGAGAAGAGGAGGTGGATAGGGGTGGAGAGGGGTGGAGTGGGGTGGGGGCGGCAGTGGCTGAAGAGGGATGAAAAATCGATGGACAAACAAGTGAGAGGGCGCTCGCAAAGAGGAAGCCAAAGGGGGAAAAATTAAGCATTTAAAGAAATTCTGCTCTGGCGGCGCACGGGAGGATGTGGAAAAAACGGGAGGAGGTGGGGGGAGCACAAAAGCGCCCGAGGGTGGGGGGTAAGGAGGGGGGCAGAGGAGGGTGGACCACAATGCCCCGCAGCTTGATAGGGTTGAGTGACCACATCAGGTCCAGAGGCGAGGGTCCAGACATGGGCCAAAACCCGCTGGCTTAAAGTAGACAGGATTAGGTTCAGGGTCTCCTCTTCCCTCATTCTTTAACCCCTTCTCCCAGCGCGTATCACCCCTCCCCTTATGTCGGTTAGCCAGGATGCCCCAGTGCAGGCCTTCCAATCAGTAAAGAGAAGGACCAAAGTATTACTAATAGTCTGGTTTGAATGTTTCAAGTGGTAAACCAGAGCAGGCCCGTATGCTCGGCACCAAGGTAAACAGGTCAATAGTATTGATCCTGATTCTGACTCGCTCCCCACTTTCTTTCACACACACGCGCACACACACACACACACACACACACAAACACACACACGTACACACGTACACACACAGCGTCTTGGCTCGGAAACATGGAATGCATTAGAAGTGTTCTGCATTGCACTACAGTTAAGAATCAGTGGGTTTATGAACAAAACAAAACACTAATTTATTTTTTTTACCTTTTTTGTGATGGCACAATAAAGTAAAACTACAAATTCCTGAATACTGTATTGCTACTGCTTCCAAATACTTAATAGATGAAGGATTTTAATTAGAGATCAACCAATATGGGTTTCTTCATGGAGGATGCTGATATCAATTATTTAGAATACAGAGAAACCAATGGCCAATATATTAGATTGATTTTGATTACTTTCCCCAAATTATGTCATTTAAATTTACTTGTGCAGCTATTTCCTCATATTAAAGCTTTCTGTGCCTTTCAACAGGGTAACCAAAACAAAATATTGGCCTGTGCTGTAGATTTAAAGCCGCTAGCCAATATGATCAATCTGCCACCTGAAATATCTAATTGTAATACAAAACAATACAATAATTTGAGTCGATTTTTAAAACTGTGCTTGTAATGGAGTCTAATTCTATGCATGCGATTGTAATTAATTACATTTTATATTATACGAGTACTAAGTAGCTGAAGCATTTTGAATAGTATTTTTCAAGTGTACTTTTTACGTTTATTTGTACTGTGTAACATTTCTAGTGGTGCTCACTATTTTTCTCCTTGGAGATGTTATTGCTTTGCCTGGAATGTGCCACAATATGGTATTAGACTTGGCCATTTCCGCAAAAACAAGTATGCAATGCCACCAAGCTAAGTTACATACCATATCTATGGATAGGTGACCCCACTCACAGTAAGAATACATGTATTTCAATGTATTTTTGAGCAAAAAAAACTACTTTAATTGAATGAATGCAAGAAGGATATGTTCAATGGCATGCTGTGGAATATTCCAGTCATATTCATCAACATACATTTTTTATATTTACTAGAGAATTACTCACAAGCCATAAGTCCCCTCATAAGTGCAGTTCACATATGCAACCATCCATTTCATCCCACTCAAAATATTAGCCAATCAGTCTGACATTATCTTTATATTATGTGTTCAAAAGGAGAAGAACCCTACAAATACTTGGCAAAGCTCATCATTTGAATACAGATTCCTATTGTCCTTCTTATGTCAATAAAACTCAGCAGTGTGGGGAGAACCTGCGTGGTCAGCAACATTACGCTGCTAATTAGCATTTTCTTCTTTCTTCTGCTGGTTGATCTGTTTAAACAAGCCTGGGGGGTCCGCTGTACTTACTGTAATTAAAGCAAAATGAGCCACTCCATGAGCCTGAGAACTGTGCGCCCAGAGGTTTCCACACTAGGGGGACCTCCAAGTCTCCTGTAGAGCCTTTCGCACCTGAAAAAAGAAGATATATACGGTAGGTAAAGTTGGCAGGGGCGATCATTCTGTACCTGGAGGGTGTAGAGTTTTGATTCTCGGTTCACCTATGTAGTTCCTGTTAAAACATCCTGGAATCCTACCTTTTTAACCCCTCAACTAAAAACTTGCTGAAGCTGCAGCCCAACCCAGGCAAACGAGTCTACCTTCTGGGCATTGAATAGATATTATCAGAAATGGTAATGAAAAGAAAAGAATACACAGCGTGAGTTAGGTTAGGCGACATCTTGCTTGCTTGCAGTTCTGAGAAAGGAGGTCGCCTGATACAATATGGCCCAAAAGTTCTCTTTTTGGCTTATGGGTGGCATAGATGTTATAAAGAAGTGGGCTGAGGGAGTGGGACGTCACCCATAGTGTTCGGTTAACATTTCTTAGTGGAGTGTCTGCCCACGGAAATGATATTATTTTGTCTAGAATGTTCCATAGTATAGATTAAATCTATCACGAGGGAGAAAAGCAGGTCACAGCACTACGCTAAAATACAATTCAGATCTGTGGAGAGTCGCCCCTATTTACAGAAGGAATTACTGTATTTTAGAGCAATGGAAAGACTCATAATGAATAAATGCTAGATGAAAATGTTTACAGTAATACCATTTAAGGCAAAGCAATAACATCTCCATGGTGATGAGCAAGTGAAAAAGTAAAGTTGCGCAGTGCACCTTTAAGCATAGGAATTAATTTACGGACAAAATAGCGAAATAAAACCACCAGGATCACATAGAGCAAGTTAATACAATCATTTTAAGACCAAAATGACGAGGCTCACTGCAGCAGCTACAGAGACAGGGGATGACAACTTTTCAGTGTAAAGTCAAGTCGATGGAGCTGGAAGTGCCCCCATTCTCACTTCCTATAGCAGGTTACCCATGTCCATCTATATATACAGTCTATGTACTAAAGTCATGTCCCCCTGCTTGTCGGTTTGGCTGTGGGCCATGTGGAGGTGATCGCTGAAGCATTAACAGAGCCAATGACACCAGTGTATTACCGCCACTTCGCCACGGATTATGACACTTAGCGTGAATTGGATAACCCTTATTATGGCGTTCATTTAAGCTAACATGAGGCAAATTATAGGCTGTCATGCTACTGATACAAGGCTGTTTAGACAAGGGCTGACAAGAGAGAGGCGTTGGAGCTGTGGTTTTTGAGGCGGCGAACAATTTCTCTAATGGGAAGTATCCAGGATCTAAAGCATGTGATTATTTCATAAGAATGCATGATTATGTCTAAAAGGCATTTGTTCTGAGTGAAGGGTTTATTGGATGTTTTTCCATATTTTGAGCAATAATTGAATAGCCCTCTAATCAACGACTGAAGGAAGAACTCAATTTTGTAACTGAAGTAAAAATACAGATACTGAATCAAAAAATACCCAGTAAAGGTAAAAGGATCACATGAACTTAAGTAAAAGTATTAAAGTACTTAAATAAATTCACTTAAAGATGCATTGTGTAACGTTTCTGGTGAAAGGTCCATCAAATGTTTTTCTCCATGGAAGTGTTATGCTTTGTCAGAAATATTTCAGTGTGGCTTTAAATATTACTATCTTCATGGAGACCAAACCATGCCAAGTTACAGATTACAAGCAAGTTATAGTTACATGCAACCCCGCTCACAATCAGAATGCTTGTTTTTCCAATACTTGCTCTCAAATGTAGTAAAATAAAAGTAAAATGTATCCACTTTAAAATCTACTTAAAAATAAATTTTATTTATCTCTACTTAAGTATAGTACTTTACTGCTTTCATTATGTTCCACCACTGGATGCAAAGACTGGCATTTTCCCAAGTTCCATAGTTTTCTCCTCAAACAAAAAACAACTTCAGCATAAAACCTGTACAAATGTGTTCTGAAATGTGATTCTTGTTTTCATTTGTCAGTATTTTTTTAATCCTATTATGAAAGCACAAAAATCTGAAAATTTGTATTCATATTTTTCCTAAACCGTTCAATTATGTGGATGATTTCAGCTCCAGAATTGCATGCATTGGAGATGTATACAGACTAATAATGCAGAATTACTCACACTTCTGAATGAAACAAAACAAAACTCCAGGTATGTTTTTCATGAGGTAACAACAGTATTAAATTGAAGCTCACAAGAGTCAAGTGTGCGTAATATAGGACATCTAACATGTGTCACTTCCAGAACTTTCTGAAGATAAAACATGACAGCTTACAAGTAAAAAAGATAGCTGACTGTAGATCTGAGATAAACAAAAGTGATATATTTTAACGCTGAAAGATACAAGAATGTTTGAAAGATCTCTTCCGTTACGAATATGAGGTTGTGATTTATTACAAATATTTTCATTGTTGCAACACTACAATTTCCCCATTAAATGATCTACATTATTCTTATTATTACTTTTCTTTCTTTTTTTTTTTTACAATAATAGCTACATCATAGGTTTCACCATACTGTTCATTAAAATTTAACACTATGTTACTGTTTTTGGTTAGGGGTTGGATATGTCCTGAAATGTATGACAGTATGATATTAAACAGTTTTACTTAACATTTATTCAATTACAGATGGTTTTATAACTCAAAAATACCTACAAAAAATCATATCTGACCTGTAAGTTAGTCTGGTTGGGTCTCCATGAAGATAAAAAGGTTTAATATCATACTGTGAAACATTCTAGACCTATCCATTGAGAAAAGCATTTGATGGGCCCTGCACCAGAAAAGTTACACAATGCACTTTTAATAATTGATGTGTGTAGTGTATGCTTATATTCACCAATTCAACATAAGTATGTGCTGAAACTGTGAAAATGGATTTTAAGTTGTGAAGTGTATCACATGGCTGCTTACATCCTAAAGAAGTTTGCTTGGATCTAAACACTCAGGATAAGATATGGGAGAGCATGGGAGCTTTGGAGCATATGCAACTGCCACTACAGATCACACATATGCACAGACACGAACAAGATGGCTCAGACACGCAGTCAAAGTCTAGCAATCCATCCACCCCATATACCCCTGTAAGGCTTTTGAGATGTGAACTGACCGAACAGGCTCCATCCCCGACAACATTCAAGTGTCATGACTGTGTTTAGGCCTGCCACCACAACAACTTTTGAAGCCCGATATATTGCTACAGATATATACAGTTATACATGATAATACTGAAACTATTTTACACCACGGTCACTCTCAAAGCAGGATAATTCCATTTTAAAAGGTGCACTATGTAGCTTTTTGATTGGGGGTCCGTCACATGCTTGTTTCTGTGGATACATCATTGCCATGCCTAGGATCTTCCACAGTATGACATTAAGCAGCTCTACCTTACATTTATTAAATTACATGCTCATTAGTAGCTCAAAAATACTTAGATAAACATGCATTCTGACTGTGGGCGGGGTTGTCTCTCCACAGATCTGACCTGTAACTTGGTCTGGCTTGGTCTCCATGAAGATAGAGAGGTTTAATATCATACTGTGAAACATTACAGACAAAGCAATAACATCTCCATGGAGAAAAGCATTTGATGGACCCTCCACCAGAAAAGTTACTCCACCAGAAAAGTTACTCAAAGCACCAATAAGTAAAAGTACAAATACCAGTGCAAAAAAATACTCAAGTACAAGTATCACATGAACTTAAGTAAAACTACCCATGATAAATATTGAGCAAAAAATAAATTGTTCTAGCTTACATATTAAATGATAAAATCAATATTGTAATTATTGTGAGAGGCTTAGTTGTGTTTTTGGAGGTGTTTGGTCAAAGCAAGCAGCCTCCCAGTGCATGTTAAGATAAGCATAAGATCATTAATAAAAAAAGTTGTAATTCATCATGATGGACACAACAAAGGTATTCACATAAAGGATTCCTGTTTTTACTTAACTAATTATTGTGAAGCAAACCACATTTTTGTGTTTGTAAATTCTAAATATCTTGACAGCATGTTTTAAAAGAGCTAATACAGGTCCTCTAATTTATGGGAGTTCAAAAGGGTTTTCATATTTTAGGGTAAAGATTTTTGAAGCTGCCCAGGTAGGCCTAAAGAACAGTAGACATACAGAGAACGTGGTAGATTCAAAATAAAATTATACTCTTAAACAAAGTGTATATTGTTTGAATGTACTTTTTTTTCAGTACTAAATGGGTGCCATGCAAGGAATACAAAAAATTAGGATTACAATAAAAATTCCAAATTTAAATGTGTATACCTGAACATTATGAAGATGTTTCTAGTTTGAGCAGATGAATGGACATACAAGATAACATGAAAGTTAGTGTTTGAATAAAGAAATAAAACTGTATTTATACAACATCAACATACCTTGCCTTTTTGACAAACTCATTTTTGAAGCAAAGATAAAGGATGTGTGTAGAAATACTGAAGAACATAGAAATCCAAGCAACAGTTTCAGTTTCTATTGTATTGTTTATAGGCACACAGTGTACTGTACAATACCATGGCCTTTTTAATTGAGGGCAAAGATCAGTTGGTAATAAATAAATAGCTGATAAAAAACATAAGTCCTTATTAGACATAGGAAAATTCTAATTCTAATAAAGAGATTAAAATGAGTTTGTAACCTGCTGTTAGCCTGAGGGTCAGTCAAGCATCTCAGTGAGAATACATGTACATATCGTCCAAGTGGGTAAGGTCAAATTTACCTCTTTTTAAAATATCCAGTGCATGATAGTCACGCAAAGATTATTTGATTACAAAAGAACAACTTCAAGGTTCAACTTCATTAGATGTCAGGAAAATCAGAATAAATCAGGCTTTTGAGTTGCATTTATTTCTGTGTTTAAATCATTATCGATCATCTACCTTTGCTCAAGACATTTTATTTGAGTTATGTTTTAAAGATTATTATGAATTCTTGTGGCTTTAATATCTCTTCAAACAGGATTTTAGCTTCTATGAAGCATCTAAATAGTAACATGCAAACTGAGAACTTTTAGATTCATGCATTAAAGGTCCTATATTAGACAAAATGTACCCCTGTGAGCTTTAAGCTGTCTTGGCAAAGGAGAGAAATCAGTTTGTCGACTGGACAAAAATTTTGATTGGTCGAATATGTTTCACAGCTCATCCAAGCTGCTTCTTAAGTTCTGATCAGAATGCTGGTGGACACTTCCTTATATCTGTCTGCAGGGAGGAGCTAACTAACTACTCTGAAATTGCACACAGGTATAAAGAAGTGTCCACCAGCATTTTGACCAGAACTGAAGAAGCAGTTTGTATGAGCTGTGAAACGTATTTGACCAAACTAAATTTTTGTCCAGTCGACAAACTGATTTCTATCCTTTGCCATGGATTCTACCTGAATGACTAAGGATTTTTTTACACATTTAAGCCATCTTAAGAAGCTGCTAACTCCTCAAAAACATACCTGAAGCTGTGTTTTATTTCATTTACACATTTGAGAAATCCTTTATTATTATTAGTCTGTCTACATCTCCAAAGTTCAAATTACTCTGTTTTACTTTTTGTGATGTCATGAAGCAGTAGTTTTCATGTTAACCGCTACTTTTTACCTTTTGTTTAGTAGAGATGGCCAATTCCAGGGCTGAAATTATCCAAATGATTCTAGTTACAGTGTATGGAATTAAAAAACACAGTGGAGCACTTCCTGTTTTATCACAAGATCACAAGTATTTCTGGTTGAGAGACCTAAACATGCAGGACTCCTGTGTTAAACAGGTGTGAATAAAGCAAAACATAACTCCAGATATGTCTTTGATAAGAAAACAACATTAAAGCATGGTTTAAAGGTTAAAAAGCTCAAAAAGGTCATAATGGAAGGACACCATATGTGCTGTAAGAGCTGTGACTGTTGTGTGGAGTTTGGTAGAACACGATAAACAAAGACTCAAAGCAAGAACAAGTATTAGGTATTTATCTCTCATCCATATCTAAGTGGAAGAGGACCTGGTTAGTGTGACAGAAAAAAGGTGAACAGTAAACTCATGTCTATGTGAATACACAAATAATATAATAGCAAAGTAATTTGCAAATAGTTTATTTATTTTTATTTGGTCCAAAAAAATGTGGGGTGGCTTTGTTACCTTGCATCCTTTCATTTAGTTTTTAGTACTTTATTGTCCCTGTAGGGAAATTGTCCTCTGCATTTCACCCATCCTTCAGTAGCAGCGGGCAGCTTGGTCAATAGTACCTTAGCTGGAGGATTTTTACCTGGTGCATGTTTTGGGTTGATGGGGGAAACCGGAGTGCCATGAGGAAACCCACCAGACACGCGGAGAACATGCAAAGTCCACACAGAAAGGCCTGAGTGAACCCGGAACCTTCTTGCTGTGAGTGCAGTTTAACCAATAGTAACACATAAAAAATTACAGACAACATTCAGTACTGGGTAACATTATATTTTCTAAAGTAGGTTTTAGTATTCGGCAATGGGATTTATTAAATATGTGAAAGATTTAATAAAAACTAAAATTAAGGTGTTTTCAAGTGAGCTGTCCTGGGAGATTTTAAGCCACAATAAGCCGTAAGAGCTGCTAACAATAAGAACAGAGATATCTTACCTTACCTCAAAATATGAATACCAAAAATTACACATAGAAGAAATAAATAAAATGCACAAAATAAATTAATAAAAATATACATGTATAGATGCAAGAAGGTAGTGTGAAAGACAAAATACATGAAGATCAATATAAAAAGTATCAGTAATAGTCACTTTGCTGTATTAAAAATGCATTTTTTGACAAGTCAACATTAATTCATTTTAAGGCCAACTTTAAGTTTTGGCTACAGTTGAACGTGAAACTACTATACCACAATCTGTCTAAAAGATACCAATGCATGCTGTATGGAGTGTTTGTACATAAACAAAACGTCATCATTTTGGATTGTTTGAATTAAAGTGCCACGCTTTATTGAAATGCATTAAAGTTACAACTTAAATCAAGTTATTGTGTAAAAAAGCATTTTTGATGAAAAATATATGACCACATACAGTACTACAAATAATACTACATATTCTGCAACTTTGTGCTATATACATTTTTCGGTCCCTTGTTTGTTTGGTTCCTATACATTCACTGAGACTGGTCTATTATTAGGCAGTGTCTTCCCCATTTGGTGGTGCCAATGCAGTTGTATGCACTGGTCCATAGAGTCCAAGCTGAATGTAAACAGTGCATGTGTGTGTGTGTGTGTTTTACAATGTGTTTGATGACATGTACAACTCCTCCATGCCTGCTTCTGTGTGTGTGTTTGTGTGTGTGAGTGTGTGTATATGTGTGTGTGCGGATATGGCCCGGGGGGAAAGCATTGTCTTAAGTTGTGTGTGACAGCCAGCCATCGTACCAGATCAAGCCCCGTCAGCCTCACAGCCTCAGCTCCCCTCTCTCCCTCTCCTTCTCTCTCTCCGTCGTATCTGTCCATCCACTCTGCAGCCTTAAACAAGCAGCAGTACTTATCAGGCTGAAAAATAATTGGAAGGTCTGCCGCCTCCAATAGTCCAGCGTCCCTTCTGTCCATCGGGGTCGCTTCAGCACTGTCAGCTCCCATTACAGACAGGACTTGGCGCCACAGCTATGACAATACTAATGTTTATATGTTTGTCTTATTTACTTCAATATAAAAAATAAATAAATTACCCAGAGGATGAATTATTTGTGCACCCCCCACACACAATAATTAACCATTGTAAGGTAATAAGGTAATAGGAAAATAACAATATTAAGCGAGATAAAAAATTTATTTAAGACCTAGCAGTAAGCAATAACAAGAAAGCTCCACTATATGTTGCAATCTGTTATTAAAAGAGTGATTTTACTATTTTCTTGGGCATGAAAAAAGGTTAAAGGTAAATTAAAGGAATAATTTAATCGGTCAGGTGCACTTTAAGGATTGTTATCTTAAATATTGTTAATCAAATAACTGCAGTTGGGACTCATTCATTCAATTCCACATTAAGCAAAGTTATTTCATTTAGTTGTTGTAGTTGGGTAGTTTTGTTCTGTAATTTGTAACTAATACTATTTGTGATCAATTAAAAGCCCAGAAGTTGGACATCGATTTTTACTCTACCCATGATACAGTGCACCTATTCCTGTATTAAGCACCATATGAAAAACTGTGCAATAACTAGGGATGTGTTGATATGGGGAGATACTTCACTATACGGATATTTTGAGCTATTAAAGGCACATTGTGTAACTTTTCTGGTGGAGGGCCTGTCAAATGCTTTTCTTCATGTACATGATATTGCTTTGTCTGTGATGTTTCACAGTAGAAATCCATAAAAATCCATAGTAAGGTCCAGTAAAGATCAAGTATTAATTATTGTCCATACCGATACTGGAAAAGACATATTGCCATCCCCAG
This sequence comes from Boleophthalmus pectinirostris, assembly GCF_026225935.1. Taxonomy (NCBI): domain Eukaryota; kingdom Metazoa; phylum Chordata; class Actinopteri; order Gobiiformes; family Gobiidae; genus Boleophthalmus; species Boleophthalmus pectinirostris. Next base: position 12,948,552 of record NW_026571447.1, on the reverse strand, counting down.
TAATAACCTGCATCTAACATGTAACCTGAAAATAAACATGTGGAAGGCACCTAAACCTACCGACAATTATTTAATGACATATTATTTTCATGTATTCAAATTCACCTTGTACCATACATCCACACGGGGGGTTGGCATGAGTTGATATAGAAATTTGGTGTCACAATTATCATGGCCAAGATAATTGCGAATAACGGTTATATCACGATAATTATGAAAGTTACTGAAAGTGGTCATACCGGCTTGTCAAAATCTGATCTCGTCAAATCCCAGAAGCTAAGCAAGGCCGGGTCTGGTTAGTACTTGGATGAAAGACTGCTGGGAAAATCAGGTGCTACAGTGGGGCGCTAGTCGCAAAAACTGTTGTTGTGTCCTAAGGCAAGACACTTCACCCACATTAACTAGTATGAAAATGGTGTGTGCGTGATGGTGCAGATTGGCAGCCTTGCTTCCATCAATTTGCCCCAGGGCAGCTATGGCTACAATTGTAGCTTACCATCACGGGGTACAGAGTTAATGAATAATGCTCTGTAAAGCGACTTTGTGACATATATCTGTGAAAAGTGCTATTAAAAAAAAAAAAAAAAAAAAACTTATTTACTTGCTTACTTTAAAAATGTTATGGATATGAATAATAATAATTTCTAAAGTCTGAATAGGTTCCATATTGGAACCTATGGAATTAATAACAGTTATAGTGTTGTACTTTGTCAGTGAAAGTGAAAACAACAATGATCTATAAGAAAAAATCATGGATAAGTATCTTTTTTCTTTATTGGCAATTACCACGATTATATAAAATATCCAATATTATTATTACTATGATATTATTGTTTATTGTATAATCCCTAACTGGTGGTGCGGTTAAGGAGAATAGGAACAAATGCACTATAAATGCTAATAAACAGTGAAAATTATCGTGCTTGTAGATGACAAAGTTTAAAAAAACAGGTCTGAGGTTCTCTGTTATTGAAGGTAATGGGATAGCAAATAGCAAATGCATTCATTTAAAGAAATTTGGTCAGCAAAATAAGTAATTGATCAGGTGGCATGTCCCATTGTTATTGAAGGTTTTTTGGATGAATTTGATGTCTGTCAATATTTTGTCTTACACTGACTATGTGTACATGCACCCCAGAAATCTGATCACTGTCTGATTTCTGGACTGATCAGATTATTGAAAAGTCATGTGGACAGTTACATCTGCCCCCCGATATGTGCACTATCACAGATTATGGCCTGTTTAAATTCAGGCTCAAAACTCATCTATTCATACTGGCTTTTGTTTTGAATGTTTTTATATTGAGTTGGTTTTATTGGAAAGCACTTTGGTCACCTTGAGTGTTATAAAAGGCTCTATAAATAAACTTTGATTGATTGATCTGATGTGAGTAATTAGATTTCTTCATATGCAAAAAAACTAATCTGGCAAAGACAGAAATGAAAGAAAAAACATTAAAAGATTGATTCACAGTTGAAACATGTGAATCACCACCAGCAGTGCATACACTTTACCCCTCTCTCTTTGGGCGTGACAGAAGAGTGAAGTATCCCCAGTCCTTTTCTCTCTCCTTCTCTGTAAGTCTGTAGCTGTACGGAGCAAGCTGAAGTGGCCAGCATCAGTATGTTGTCACTGTCATGTCAGGGGGCTGTCCGGGCATCTCGTGAGGGCCAGCCAGGCAGTGAGCGACCGGGGTCCAGACAGATCCAGGGGGCCGCTGGGGGCTGCTGGGGGCCCATGTTGACGCTAGAGCAGTGTTGTAGAGGATATGTAGTGGCATGTGTGTGCTGTTTGTTTGTGTGCACGTGTCTCGGCACTGAGGAGCCATGACAGTGACAGTGGTTCAGCCGTCATTCTGGGTGCTTCGATGCGATTGGCCGAGGCTGACAGGTCACGGGGGGGGTCGTGTTGGACAGAGGGGGCTGCAGAATGAGGAGACTGGGGTATTGCCTCCCAAACGTCACACTCAGTGAGCTGTGTCTCTCGAGTGCGCTGCCTAAGTCTGACATGCTGTGACCCTGGTCGGCCTGCTGCTATCTGCTCTAATAGGCCTTTATTGGGACACAGGGGAGGGTCACAACAAACTGGCAACAAGGCAAACGCAACACTTGGTTTTATAATGAAAGAGAGTAAAACATGTCAAACAATGCTCATGTTTAGGGGCAGGAGTGAGGAACAGCTAATGGAGTTATGTTTTCTATTGAAGGTTTACTTGTATGTATGATATATGATATTATGTTTCTATATTGCTATGCATCTCCTTATCCTTGCTATTATTGTTAGAAAATTTTATAAAAATTGGTCACAAAAAAAATTATATATATACATTCATGTTAGACTACACCTCAACTCAAATTGAGTGTACACAATTTCTCCAAATGATATCTGTGCGTGGATATTAGGGCCCGACCGATATGGATTTTTTGCGGCCGATATGATACTGATAAAATGGGAGTTGGAGGTGCCAATAGCTGGTATAAAAGTCGAAATATTTTGTGATGTAAAAATTCACTGTAAATCTTAAACTGATTATAAAAATTAGGTCTGGCTCTACTGGATTTTAAATTGGGTTTGTTTAGGCTACATTTATTGTTATTCTGCCTCTTTACATACATATTTAAAGACACTAGGTCGGCCTAATGGCATTTTTGCATGACAGTAAAGAAAGTAAGTAAACTATCACTATTAGACTTTAGAGGTAAATGCATGTGCACCGCAATAATTAATTATATGCGTGAATGCCGATCATTCACTCCTCTATTCACAGCTCATTTACATATCAATGCATGTCCAGTAAAATGTGTACAGCCAGTATAATCAGGTCTGTGACTATAGTGTCTGTGGGTGCGCTCAGGGGCAGTACACCCCATATCGGCAAGATTTGGGCTGATAGTCGACATGTCTCAAAGTGTCCATATCAGAAAAAAATATTGGCCAACCGATATATCGGTCGGGTCCTAATGGATATATTTCCATATAACTGGATAAGTACAAAAAAAAAAAAAAGACTAATGTTACTCATAAGCTGCTGTGGGGTCAGGACGCATCTCTTACTCTTTAATTTAAATGTGTTTTTGTTCTGTAATTGCAGAACAAAAACTAGTTCTGTAATTGGTGGCTTTAAAACCATCACTCTTTATTTTGACCATTGCCATTCCTTACTGCATTATTATTGAGGGAAATTAGAGGATCCTGCTCTTAACAACATTCATATCCAGTTTTCTTAATGGTAATAATAATAATAATGCTTTACATGTGCATTATGTTTAACAGGCCTCTCAAGTGTACCCCAATATAGAGACGAGGCTTCTACATTCACAGAAGGAGGGTTAAGTGCTGTGCAAGATGAGTATCAAAGTGGTGTGAGAGTGATCGGAGGTAACCGGAGAGGCCGATGACATAGCTTAGCAGCCTCACTTCCATCAGTCTACCCCAGGGAAGCTATGGCCGGTAGTATTAGTATTTAACTAGTAGTATTTAAGACTAATTATTAAATATTATTATTATAAGGACACAATGATATGGACTGGTCAGAGCAGAGTTCAGACTGTCACCTAACCACCTGAGCCATCATTCTGCAGTCTACTGTGATAAAGGACTTTGAGTAGACATAGCACAAAGCTTAAGTCTTTTTGCACAGGACCTGATGATGTGTTGCATTTTTTGAAGCATAGGTGAAACGCAGAGCTGACAGGGGGCATAGAACCTGTCAGTGCTCCTGTTTGACAAGATAAACGGCACTTTTTAGAAAGTCTTTCTGTTACAGGCAGCCAAGGTTTTTATATGAGTGTGTAGGAACATAACAGCAGCTCATACAGAGTGAAATCAGGTCTATTTACCTATGATACCCAGGGGCGTTGACTGTATTAGGCCCAATGCAGTAGCTGCGCAGAAAGCCTTTAGGCGCTGTGATCTGTGACCCTCTATTAATACTCTCACTAGCCTAGCGCTCACTCCTGTCCTCCAGGACCCCTTAGATGGTCATCCGTGGTCACAGTAAACCCTACACAGTTGACTCTTGCATAAGCGGGGGCACTAACCACAGGCCCCACCTGATTCTGAATACATTACACCTAACTACAACTCCCACACACGTGTCCCCCAACGCCCACATGCCATTCTGCCCTTGAGCCACTTCCTCTCCGCAGTGCCGTCAGTGCTGGTCCGAGCGGGCGTGAATGCCTGCTACAATGCGCGGGGTGACATTGAGAAGGCCCCCACCGAGCCTCTGCGGATTTGGGGTATCCATCCGGCTGCCCGCGCACAAATAAATAATGCAATGGCCGGCTAATGCAGTGGGCCCTGACGCAGTGGCTGACGTTGCCTGCAGCTACCTTTGGGCTGGAAAATAATTACCATGCAAAAGAGGGGGAGAAAGGCCCCCATACATAGTGTAATGGGCTAAAATGGGGTGATACAATGCAGCTGCCCTCCATGCTTGGCTAGCCCTCTGTCGTTTCTCCATTTCTGTCACTCTCGGACTCCCTGGCTCTTTTCACAGCTGTGCGATGGCCACTGCAAGCTCCCGTATTGTCCGTTCCTCTGTGGTGCCGGGGGAAGATGTGAGGCTGTCAATGACAACAGGCTAATGTCCACTGACACTAAGTTCACCTGACACTTTCACACTTGTTATGGCTACTTACAATGTCCCAGCTTGCAATTTGTGAATCCTGGGAGAGGTGGTAGAGGAAGAGGCAGCAGACCAAGTAAAGGGTCCACTACAATGAGTGGAGCCGGGAATCACAGAGTCCCTCACAATTCGCTACACGGTTCACAATACAGTATTACCACAATATGGCGATACATGTGATTATCAATATATCACACATGATACTCTGTGATATATTACTGTTTATGATGAACAAAATTAAAACCAATCATTTTTAAAGTCATATGAAATGCATCCATTTAAACATCAAAACAGTGAATATGTCAAGTGTATTGCATAAACAAGTTTCCCCCCACTAAATAAGCAACAAAATAGTTGTTGTTCACAAAATAAATTACTAAAATACACCAAAAAAAAACTACTATACAGCAGCCCACTATAACGATACCTTATTACCAAATTTATTGGTAAGATATTTCAATATTTTTGCATCCCCCCCAAAAATTACTATTGTGTGTAATTAAAGTCACATTGTTGACAGAGCCCACATTATTCTCTGTTTATTTAGTTCAGTTCTTCATCAAGTCATAAAATTTGTACTCCAACCCATCTGGCTTTATTGATATAAAGGAAGAAAAGGAAGAAAAGCATGAAAAGCCATCACCATCTTGAAAAAAACTTGAAAAAAACTTGAAAAAAACTTGAAAAACCAACATGAAAAGCCATCACCAACTTTAGAATCATCATATAATAATCCAGAATGTGCGTATGGATAAGCCTGTCACGATAACAAAATTCAAAGCATGATATATTGCGATAAACAACAATACTGATACTACTTTAAGTCGCCAATGCAATCACAATAAAACAACATAATAATTAGTCAGAGTAAAAAATCATTTTTTCAGCCGTCTACAACTCGACCTTATCATATTACAAGAAAAATAACAAAAATGCCCCCTACTGCAAAGAAAATACAATAAATACACATATAAATGTTGAGCCCCAAAATACATTGTTCCAGCTATTCTTTATTGAACGATAAATTGAATAGTAAGCCTACGATACCACAAATTATCAAAGTCTACGGCCAAAAAGGACAGATCTCTACCTGTTTCCATGCAACCGTGCCTTAACCTCGGCAGTATCCAGTATTCCAATTATACTTTGGCATTGACTTTGGCCTCCTTCGTTTACAGTGGAGCAAACAGATGGGTGCGTCTGTTGACTAATCCAGTGCGGCAGAGACGTGCTGATCATGAATAGAGCCTGATCAATGTAACTCTGTTTACTCAGGCCTAACAGTGTTGACTAAGACAGTTAAACACAGCTCCCCTGCCTCCATCCATCATTGGAATTACACACTCAAATATCTCCCATGTACTGGACACTGCTTATGATGACCACAGATAGACCAACATAGAAATCACATTCTGTTTTTTTAATTTCAGCTATTTTTTTTCACATAATATTAAGTACAATGTTATGAATGATGTTACAAAGCGAGGGGCCTAGTTTCTACTTTGGTAATTGGTCATAGTTTTTTATAGCTATTTTCCACCTTCAAGGCACTCAAAGTGTTTAACATCAAGAAACCATGCACCCATTCATACACCAGTGTTGCCCAAGGACACAACAACAGCATTCATCTGTGGGAGCTGGAATCACAGTGGATATGACCGCTTAACCGATGATGTTTATGTCTACAGAGGGTTTCGAACGGCCAGCTTTCAAATCAGTGGAGAAACACTGTACCAACTGAGCTACTGTGGCCTACTGTACTTTTAACTTTCTACATTTTTTTGCACTTTTGCCTCACTCATACTCTGTCTTATAAAGGAAGTCGCATTAATAATTTCATAATAAGACGAACACTTAATTGAATCTGTAGATCAAATCAGTCAGTCCTGTAATTGGCAAGTTATGCATTTTTAAATGTGTTTCTGGGACATTAACTGCTCAAACATCACATTTTAGCAATAAATAAAGATCCCCATTTACATAAAAACTCATGGTTAATATGCTTATGTTTCTAAACTGTCAAAAGCAATAGTTATTATTCATAAGCTCCTTTTCACAAACAATGCCACTTTGCTTCTACACATTTTTGCAATATTTTTACATGTCCTTCTTACTAGTTCAAGGACAAGGACCAAACCCAGTTATAATCTTCCAGTGATCTTGACTTGAACTGCCCTGGGAGCCCTCACTGTGGAGAATGTGTGGCATCCTGGGATAAGAACATGTCTTCTGCAACTAGGTCCCTTCCACTCCAGGGGCCTTTTCAAACTTCCCTTTGAAGCTCCGTAACCCCTCTGGAGTGTCCTAGTGCCCTGCAACCTTCCCTCCAGACTCCACACCTACTATTGCTTCGTCCCACTGATGCCTCCGCCCCCTGTGACCCTCCTCCCTCGCCAAATCCGCTGTCCACCGTCCTCCAAAAACCATCCCAGTATTCCTCCTTATCTTTGTCTCAGGCTATGCAATCCAAAAATTGAACTCGGAAAGAGCTTAGTTTCACTTTTGCAAACCAAATAAGGTTTAAAATGGTAAGGCGTCATGAGAGAGTAGGCCTTAAGCTCCGAGACAGACACGCAGGGTGAATCCTTCTGGCTCGCCCGCTCCAATTGTGAGTGACACTGACGGATCTCCGCAGTGGTTTCCCCCGTTGCCAAAAAAAAAAAAAAATCCTCCAAAAAAACGAAGCCACAATTACAGTCTTGACATGTGCCACTTGATAATTGCTGTTTAAAAGAATGTGTTAACTCTGCTATTAAAAGCAGTCCCCAGAGAGTACCCACCTTAGCTAACACACTAGCTGTTGCATTCCAAATAGGAAGTTTTCATGGGAGTGCTTCTGGCTCCCATCAAGTCTGGCTCCAATTGACTTTACATTGAAAAGTTGTCACATCTCTCTCTCTCTAGCTGCTGCAGTGAGCCTTGTCATTTTGGTCTTAAAATAATCCTTATGTATTTATTGTGTTTTTTTTCCTCTGTAAATAAATTCCTATTCCTAATATGGAACACTGCTCCAAATTCGCCACTATAACTACTCGTGAGCGTCATTTGACACTATGGGTAACTTCACACTCCCTTAGTTCACTTCTTTATACATCATATGTCTGTAATCAACAACATTGTTAATTCAAAGGTCCCTCTGCAACTTTTAGACAACCTGAAAAAAAATTCTTCTGTCTGTTATGAATTTCATGTCTTTCTTTATAACTGCTTCTTTGTAGTGTTTGTAGCTGTCTTGTTGTTTAGTATGGCATTGTAAAAGCAACAAAATCTACTTCATACAGATTCCAATAATATGTAAATCACTTCTTGAATCACCAAGCAAAAACTGTGAGTGACACTGACAAATCTCCGGAGTGGTTTCCCTGTTGCCAAAAAATCCTCCAAAAAATGAAGCCACAATTACAATCTTGACATGTGCCACTTGATAATTGCTGATTAAGACATAACTTGAACCACCAGATGCTTTTGTTTTCCGTTGTTGGTTCAAGAAATGTGAATGATAAAATGATTTCTCAGCAGCGCTTGCCTATAGATTGGGGCGAGGCTAGGCGTGGAAGAGCGGATGTGCTAAGTGCTGATGTTTAGGAAAATGGTCTGAAGGCACATGTATCATATAGCGGGCCAGCACAGCGGAGCATTAGACTTGCTGATGGCTTGTTTAAGAAGTGATGAAATGCCTATTAGATTTGGTGAGACTCAACAGCTGTGTTCACACCTCACACTGGCTGTTGCTGTTGCTGGGTTCCGTACAAGGCTAGAGGTTCTACTGTAGTTAAAGGGCCTATGCTACATTATTTTCTGACTTACGTTATAATATTGTTTCGTCATCAAAAACATACCTGGAGTTGTGTTTTGTTTCATTCACACATGCTTAAACACACACATCCTGCATATTTAAAACACTCTTTTCCATGTTTTAACGTAATGTGGTAATACAGGAAGTGGTCCACTGTATTTTTAAACTCAATACACCTACACTAGACTCATTTGGATGATTTCAGACCTGGAATTGCTAATCTCTACTGAACTAAAGGTAAAGCATAACTGTTAACTTGAAGACTACCACTACATGACATCACAAGGTGGAATAGAGCATTCTGAGCTTTGGAGATGTAAATAAACAGTTACTCAAATATGTCTGAATGAAACAAAACACAACTCCAGGTATGTTTTTGATGAGGTACAAACATTATAACATGGCTTAAAGCTTACAAGACTCAGTTTTGTGTAATATAGAAACTTAAATTGTGAGCAACACATTTAAAAAAGCCAGGTTTATAGTGAGTGCTCTTCTTAAGAATTAATTGAAAAAGAGAGAAGCCGATAGCTGAAGCCCTGGGCTGCTGAATATGAAGTCTGAGGCTTAGGGAGAGTCAGCAGGGACAAAGATAAAGGTGGAAGACTCAACACTTTTTCTGCTCAGTAAAGTCTGGAATCTTGTTTGAGCACAATTGTGGTGTTGTTATCTCATTACCTCCACTACCTTAGACTGACCAATCCACCAATGCTTGCTGCTAATTAGCTCCGTTTTAATTAGCACCCGGGGCATAACCAGTGGCATCCTGCTTTCCTCCAAACATCCCATCACCCAGGGACCTTCAGTGTACAGTACATCAACCTCTTCCCCACACACATGTCCACCCATGTCACCCGCTGCATGATCAATAATTTGGAGTGGACACATAGGTCATTGCTAAATCAAAAATGTCTATAAATGTCCATAGGGGATGAATGTGACAGTGAGTAGTTGACAGTGGGCGTTTTGAAATGTTAACTCTGCCATTAGAAACATTTCACAGAGGGTACCCACCTTACGCCCAAAGTTATCTGTACCTCAACAACACTGCTAACTCTGAAAGGCTCCTCCCCAACTTTTAGACAACCTGAAAAAAGAGTCTGATCACATTTTTATATTGCCCTTTTCCACCTGTAAGCAGACACTGGGAGCGAGGGGGTTTAGTGTTTTGCCAAAGGACACAAAAACATTCATCTGTGGGAGCCGAAATTGCACAGCCAACTTGTGAGTGGATCTACCCGCTACACCAATGATGTTTATGTCGAGAGCGAGATTCGAAACGCCAGCCTTCGGATCAGTGGACAAATATTCTACAAACTGGTTACTGTTGCACCAGCTACTGTCTTTGAAATGACTTTTATGGCTTTCTTTATAATTGTTTCTTTGTAGTGTTTGTAGTTCACTTTCTTTGTTTAGTATGTTGTTAAAAAAGTAAAAGCAACAACATCTAATTCATAATCTAATTCATACTAATTCTAATAATATGTAAATCTCTTTTTGGATCACAAAGCAAAAATTAAATCGGACAAAATTAAATGTTAAATCTGAAAGTTAAAGTTACATAATTCATATTGTTAAATGGTGATTTATTTGTTTTCATTGTTTACAGTTTGGATAATTGCCACAAAGTCACAATCTGATGGTTTCTTCTGATAATAATTGTACTTAAAAAAATGTGACACTGTGACATTCCTAACAGTAACCTGAATAACTAACACCTTTTGTATATAGCAGAGATACATTTGGTATTACCAAATTTTACTTAGGTTACATTTTATGTTATATTTGTATAATAATGGCCTAAAAGAGACTGGTATCAAACCAGTCTCTTGCCATTTTTGTTATTTATTATTAATATTTATATTTGTGTGCTTTATTATAATATTTATTGTGATGTGTGAGCTACTGTCTAAGTAAAGTCTAAATCTAAATGTATATTGTGCACTTCTTATAGCAGTAGTTTATGTACTACTACATGCTTCACACAGCATGTACAAACTCTTACCAATGCACAGGGGCCCTGGGTGCAAATTATTAGCCAGGGTGGCGCCACCTAGTGCCTCTGCTCAATTTCATTTCTCTCCAGCAAATAGGTCAGGAATCGGAATACACTAGACGGTTTGCAAGAACCCCGGAAGTTGTAGACTGCGCATTGGTCAATCAGTGAAGAGCTGTGAAGCCATGACGTCAACTTCTGTCTGGGTCCTTTTAGTGGTACAGCACAACAGTAAACAAAGCGATTGAGATGGATGTAGATGAAGCCATACATTCTGCGTTGGCAAGGATTCCCGAGATCGAGGATTTAAAGCCGGAACAAAGAGAATGTTTGGTGAATTTTATCAAGGGGAAAGACGTTATTGCCCTTCTTCCTACAGGATTTGGCGCATTACATACGACAATGAATCAGGCTAACAAATCATCTTATTGGGCCTGCATTACATGTCTTAAAAAAATGGATATTACAGACTTTATGAGGAGCCTCTCTTTGCATTGGGCCCTATGTAAACAGTACCCTTTACCTCCCTTTACCCCGCCCCCAGTCCAACGCTCCTGCCAACGCACATGTCCAGCTGTGTAATCAATAACTTCAGGACGCATGGCCATTATAGAAATGACAGACATCAGTCAAAGCGCTGAATCTCAGGCCGCTGTACGTCACCCTAAACTGTACAAAAGGCATTGTACGTTTGACCTCAGGAGCCCATCTGACCACACTGACCCCCTCCTCCGTGGAACAGACACGTGGCTCAGTCTGGGGCCCCCGATTCATGGCCACGGGGCCCGCTGCTTTGAATAACGGCGGGTTAAGACATAATCATCTTCAGCCTGCAGAAGATTCACTCTGACCCCATCACCTCCCTCCGCTCCATCCACCAGCCCTTCGGAGAGATGGAGGAGCGGTGAGAGAGACAGACAAAGAGATAGCGATAGAGCAAATTACAGTGTGCACCCAGAGGCCAAAAGCAGACAGAGGGAGCGACTGAGGGTGAGGATAGTTAGTTCTCGCCTTTGATGCTTAACTCTTGTCGACAGTGCAAAGAATGAAAATCATAGTAGGAGAAAAGAAAAAAAACTCTCTGTGGGTTGCCATGCTCGAACCCCTAGGCTGAGCAATCATTCTCACATGTTAATAGGCTGCCATTTGCTTGCTCAATCTACTGAGGGCAGCAGACAGAAGTGAGCCGCGAATAATACAAATAGCCTGTTCATTACAAAGAGCCATAAAAGTCACAATATTTAGAATTGATATTATAGAATAGAAAGGCGCTTTGAGGTCCGCCAAAAATCACACTCGTAAAAGGGCTTTCGTAGACCATGTGTCACGAAGGGGCGCACAGTAGGATCACCGTGGAGATTGATGAAGTTTTTTTTTTCTCATGTACCACGTCCCAGATTTTGGACTTCCTTTCTCTCTCTCTCTCTCTCTCTCTCTCTCTGGTCCACTAACCCAGTTTCAAAATGGGCAGCCAGACACCTCCTCCTGTAGAGTGTCTGGGACGGTAGACAGGGAGCTAATGAAAGCATCCTGACAGTAGCAATGTGTGACCCTATGACCACCGTAAACTCCAGCAACTACCACTGCAAATGAGTCATTGTATAAACACAAATGGCCCCATTTCAACAAAAGAAAACATGCATGCTATAATAGTAATTGTTACATAAATCTATCTCTAATATTGCTAATATAGAGTTGCTCCTCTGTGTTTCTGAAGTCCAAATATAATCATTACACATGCCCTTGTCTTTACAGCACTTCAATTTTATTTTCTTTTTTTCCGCCACTTTTTGATAGGAACTGACCTTGCATGTCTGTGATTGGCTAATTCACCTGTCAATCACGCGTATCTAAACTGGGGGAGATTCAACAGAGACCAAGTAATTTTGTTAAGTATGAGAGAAGTGTGTATTGTGGATCTCTAGCAACAATATCCAAGCTAATCTTTAATTGAAAGGGCCCATACTTTCAGATTTATGTTATAATGTTATTTCCTCATCAAAAACATACCTCATATGGAGCTGAGTTTTGTTTCATTCATACGTCACCAAGTTCTTTTCTGTTCCACCTTGATGGCATGCAAAAAATTGCGTCCACACACGTGTCGGATCAATAAATATTCACACACGACAACAGAGCACCGAGTGAAAACAATGTAATACATATGTCACAACTATATGTGGTGCTGTAAACAGGATACAGCCAGAGCCACTGGACACACAATATTACGAAGAGCGCATGCTAATAAAGTCCTTCTTGCACGGGGTTCTCTTATGGTCATGTGGCCATGACGGGGTCGCAATGTCATTGTTTTCCAAAAGCTGCAGTTTGCTTGTCCATATGACAATGCAACGCCGGTGTTGTCAGATTTCACCACTCTGAAACCCATTTTCAAAAAACACAATTTTTGCCCACCCAAAACGCAGGCTCTGTGTGGACGAAAGGCCAAATCAAATAAAAACTTCACTATTTCAACCAAAAAACATTGTTATGTGGACACCACCTGAAACTCCATACATGTTCACTAGAATCATTTGGATGATTTCAGCCTTGGAATTGCAATCTCTATTGAAATAAAGGTTAAAGGTAGCTGTTAACTTGACCATTACTGCTTCATGACATCACAAGGTGGAAGAGGGCATTTTAAGCTTTGGAGATGTAGACAGACTAATAATATACAGTTACTCAAACATGTGTGAATGAAACAAAACACAATTCCAGGTATGTTTTTGAGGAGGTAACAACATTATAATATGGCTTAAAGCTCACAAGAGTCAAATTTGCGTAACAGAGGACCTTTAAATCTACTGTATGTAAAAAAGAGTTAAAACCATACCTAGTCTATTTCTTGGCTTTAAATTGAAGGTCTGTATACTGTATATTTATTATTACACATTATATACACCTATGTAAGAATGTAGAGTCCAAAACCCAAAGTTCATAGTATGCAAATTGAATCAAAGACTTGGTTATACACATTTGTAGATACACAAGTGCTTAAATAATACATGCTCTTATTGTTTTACCCAGGACCAATGGATTCTCACCACCATCAATAACCTTAGTTGGGTGACTTGACTTGACATTTGGGTCTTAAATGCCTTCAAGCACAAGACTATGCCTTTCCTAGCCGTAGGTGAATGATAAATGATATGAAAGGGACTCATTCAAGTGTGGTTAGCCACTGATGAGGGACAATTTTTGTTAATTGATTTTCTTCTCTTGCATTCTCTGCCTGTCCCTCTGTCTCTCAGTCCTCCTCTAGGCTTCATCAGCAGTCTGTCAATAAGCTTCCTGGCTGCGCTCAATCCCTTATCGCCACGCAAATGCCTCAATCACATTCCAATCACTCACTCATAGCGCGCTCATCAGTACCCAAATGTGCCCGTGACATAGATACTCATGATAAATCTGAATGCAAACAGGTTCATACGCCTGCTGTCACCACTGAAACCATCACAGCCAAAGATCTCACTCATTCATAAAGCCTTGATTACATATTCATTACTCTAGATTATGCTAACATGCTCATTTCCAGGTAAAGGGCTATTCTGAAATCTATTGAATGAGTTTGCAAAATGGTTACTATAGTGATCATCAAACAATAGGTCAAAGTAATGATTGATATGAACTCTAGCAAAGCATCCTACAATATTCATCCAACAATATTCATATTTCAATTCACTTGTCTATTATGTCTGTAAATTAACTAAGCAATTAAAAGGCTATTGTCCAGGTTGTGTGTCACCTTCCGCACAACAAGTTGTGTTCTCTGAGTTTGGCGGAGAAGTAGTCATTACAAACATATGGGAAGCTTTAATTTTTGACTGGTACTTGCTATCTTTGTTTAACCTTGCGCATCAGGAGAAATTCTCACAATATTTGTGCATAAACAAACTCAAGAGAATCCTTCTTCAACTGCTGGATGAACTTCACAGACACTACAAACTAATGACTAGGCTTTGTAGGTTGTTAAGAAAATGTCTATATGATCCAAAACATATATGGCGGCACTTACAGAAATATGGACAAAAGTTTTGTTCTCTGTTGTTCATCCAATCAGCATAAAGTATTTGTCTGAACCTTTGGCCTTTTCCCATTCACTTTCATTGGAAGCATTCACATATTATAATGGATTCTGCTGGGTTATTTTTTGTCAGGATTTCAGTGGAAGTTGCTTACAAAGTAACCTACTTATTTTTCCACATAGTAAGCAACAATAATATTTTGGTGTTCATATATTCCCCCAATACATTTGTGCCAAGTATAGTAGTAAAGTTATATATTCAATATATAGTTGTATTTTCACAATAATAAAAATTAGTAAGCAATAGTTTTGAGCACATTCTTTAAATTCTCACATATGTAAACCCCCTTTAAAACCTCTTTTATGTAACCTTAAATTATCTCTCTACATGCCCATTTTGCTGATAGGATTAGGTATCATGCACCATCCTTGTTAATATATTTAATTAATATACTTTTTCATCTGCCAATGTAACATGAGCCAGTTTGTAAAATTCATAAGGTCAATCAATACTTGATTTCCAGCATACATGCTTAAAAATGTGCAGTCCACTAAATGTTGTATGGCATATAGAATCACACTTACACCACACCATCTCCACATGAACCAACTCATGTCTTCTTAAATTTATGCTTAATAATTGATCTGGTGCAATCGTACAAACTAAGACTTATTCAATAGATACAACGGTATATTCTTATATACAACCAAATCAATAATTTATCCTACAGAGAACACACCAAAATCATATTCATGTCATTGCTACTTTGGCATAATAAGAAATTACACAATAATTTATTTGAGCTATCCATGTGTAACATGTTACAGCATCTTTACACTAATAATCCATATGTATATCACATTCAAAGAGATCTGTAAAGCAAACAAACATGTACCAGATAGGAGCATCCTCCTGCTGGGTATCTCTGGTACCCCACCCACTGTAGCCACCCCTCCCCATGGACAGGCAGCAGACACAGCCCCACCCATGTCCGGTCGGTCCCAGCAGCACCCACCCGCTCTGTTTTGTCATCATTAAACCACCCCTGCTTGGCCTGCTTTCCTTAATATATGTCATCTACCTTGGGCCGCCGGTGCCAGCAGTGGAGGGGTTAACTCGATTTTGTCCAGGCCCCTGTGGCTGGTGTGTGAGTGAACTAGTGCGCAGCATGTACATGTCCACATGTCCGTGCGTGCTGTTTGTTCACTTGTATATGTGTCCACGCAGGACCCTGGTCTGCCTGCTGTGTGCATGTGTGTGTGTGTATGTAAAGGAGAAATTTGCCTGTCCTTGCCTAAGTGAATGGCTAGGATTAAGCTGACAGCCCACCTTAGTGATGGCGAAATAATTGGTTGTTCAGCTCTGTCCTTGTCAGAGCGCTGACAGTTCTGCAGATGTCCTGTGCGGTTCTCCAAAGGTTAGGCTCAGCTGGGGCCGCCATTCATTAATCATTCCGCTCTGACAGTGCACCGAGCAGCCTGCAGCTGCCACCCCGTCCCCCTCAATTTCTGTCACCGCCTTGCACCACCACCACTAGCACCAATACCCGCACACACTCCCCTGCGAGGTCTCCCTCCACACCCCTGCCACCCCAGGCATACACACAAACAAGTAAGCTTAAACACAAATTTGCATGAAAAGTCAAGGGATGTATACAAGCAACAGCGTGGCCCGTACATGAGCAGTGTGAACTGGACAAGCGCTAAGGTAAGGATATAAACAAAACACACAAGCTAGGAGGAATCTGCTAATGATCTGAGCAGCCCCTTACACAGCCATCGCACACAGCTCTGAGCTCTAAATGACCAACTGGACACGCAACATGCAACACACATCCTGTTTATTGTTTCTTGGACCAGACACTGGGGTTGATTAGCGTAGAGCACAACTTCTGTGGCAGTTCAGACTGGCCACTTATTAGTGCTTAGAAAGTTTGTTGTATATGTAACTACTTTGTGTGCATCATTGTTCAGGTGTATATAAAAATAAAAAAATGTGTCATTATAAAGGCATTTATAATGCTTGTGTAAACTCACTGCATTGTTTTTCTTTAGTTTTTACAGTACTGGAACTGATCAAGCACTGTCAGAAACATCATATTTGTATAATTATGGAATCATGTTAGAAGTAGAACTAAATCCAATATATTTTTAATGTGAATGCCACCTAGCACTATTGGAAAGAGCTAGCTGAATGAGCCTGGGCCCGACATGTGTGGTAAAATTGCCTCTCATGTGCGTTAACAGATCTGTGCATGTCAGCAACATTGTTCTGACCCCTTTCCCTTGCTCACTATCTAACGACCCTCTCAACCTATTTGGTCCCTGCTCCAGCCTGTTCTCCCTCAGCCTGCACAGCTCTCTCAGGACTGAGCTTTCCATCAGCAGCTATAGGCTACAGTACAGAGGGCAGAGAAGATGAGGAGGGGCATAAAAAAGGTAAGGTAAAGAAGGATGAGGTGTCTTAAATTGTGTTAAACCCAAATTAAAAGAAAAATATGTCTTTGTTAATGTAAAAATATAAAATGGTAAAATGTATGTATCTTTTCAGTTTGCACTGAACTATAAAGCATTTGTTTTTCTGTTTGACATATAACCAGTTCAAGGTTATAAATGTTTGTTTTTGCATAACATGGGATACAAATTCACGTTTCTGGTGTATTAAAATCCCTTATATATCAGATCCCCCAACATACAACATAAAATAAAAGAGGACTGTACGATTTAGAAAAAATATGTAATTTTTCTGACATTGCGATTAGTTAACATTTTAAACACATCCACAAGAATTTACTCAAGAAAAGACTGAAAGATAAACTGAAAAATACAAGAATCACATTTCAGAATGTGTTTGTAAAGATTTAAACTACATGGTCAGTCATTGTTATACAATAAAACAGGATATCTTGTTGTTTGAAGGAAATTATGGTACATAAAAAATTGCAGCTTTTTCGATTTGATTTCCTTTTGTTTCCATTCAAATTATGATATAAATTCAATTAATCTTACAGCCATACTATAAAACCTAAAAAATATGTATAAACTTGTGCTATATCATTACAATGTGAAAAGGAATGACCATCTACCAATACTACAAGCTATAAATGGTTATGATTTTGAATTTCAGCAAAAAATGTACGAATTGGGGCTACGTCGCTAAAACAATTTACAAACAATATCGTGAAAGCCTTTTGGTAAACATTTAGTTCAATAATACTTTTGAAAGAACACAATGAACGCAAGACCGTATTTTCAGAAGATTTTCAATTAATGAATGTGTGAGACGTGACTTAGAAGCCAAAGAAAGGCGAGAGCTTCTGAAGGAAATGCAGAGGTATTTTTGGTGGCTGGAACCAGAAGGTCAGATCAATAAGTGAAAAAAAACAGGTGCTTACAGAATATCCCTCCTTTTTCTAATGGCTGCTTAAATGTTAGAGCTACAACAGAAATGCAGAGAGGACTCTGTGTATATGTGCCAAAGATCCTATATTAAGCAAAATTTACTCTTGTGAGATTTAAGCCATGCTGTAATGGTGTTAGCTCATCAAAAACATACCTGGAGATTTGGTTCATTCAAACATTTGAGTAATCCTTTATTATTAGTCTGTCTACATCTCCAAAGCTCAAAAAAAACCAACCTTGTGATGTCATGTATGCCATGACATCACAAGGTAAAAAGCAGTGTTTTCTGACTGAGAGAAGAACTCATGTGTGAATAAAACAGAACCCAACTCCAGGAATGTTTGTGATGAGGAAACATTATAGCATGGATAAAAAAATAGGGTAATATGGGCCCGTTAAAACTGTATGTACTCTACAAAAGATGGCAAAAAAATGGGATGGCAAAAAACTGTAAAGAATTCATGCTCTGTTTACAAGTTAAAAACTGGAGAAATACAAGGGTAATTAGTTCATAAAGTTAGTTAAAGGAATATGTAGAACTGAAGTCTGTAGGTTATAATTTAAAATATTTCAAGAGCAGTTTTATTCTTTAAATTCAAAACATATTCTATTGTATATTGTTAAGTGTTCCTGTTAAGTGTGCCTCTCTCCCATTTAGACAAGATTTCTTTGAATATTATTTTGCAAAAAGAACATCAATTTTTTCTTGTAATATTTGATAAGATATTACAACCCCCATTGTTTTCGTGTTGGAAATCAAATCGACATGGATATATATTGACCTTCCACCTACTCATACATCTACTCTGAATAGCAATTGTTGTCCCCGAACTGTGGTAGGCTATGTGCTGACATCAGCGAGTGAAAGAGCGGGCCCATTGCTCTGGAGGGGGGTGAGGGGTGCCAGGTTGTGCAACTCTGAGGAAATTCCCTCACTTCTCTTCTTCGTCCGTCAAAACAGTCTTTCCCTGGAGACAAAAAGCACAATACAGCGCCCAGCAAAACAGATGTGCTCCTAAATGGCTGTCAGAGGAGACAATGGTTTTATTGCCTTTATCGAAAACATTCATTTCTTTCATTAATATGCATTATGTTGGTCATTCTCTGGCCTCGCTGAATGCAAGATGAATGGAGATTTATAGTATTAATATTCGATATATTATGACCATGCCATTGGGTAATATTCTGGCAATTACACTAATGAACTCTCAGCATACAGTGTCCCGTGTTAACATGAGAGCTGGAGGCTGGACATTCTTTAAGCTCTAATCTACCCTGGTGTACAGGCCACAGCCATTCATATCAGTCAGCGTGATATACTTAAGTAACCCCATCCAGGTGCAAGGACATCTAAAACTGGAAGACATATCACCTCGGCCAATAATGGGCATGCAAAAGTGACGGATTCTGGTGGAATTCAAAGGGAAACACAGCGAGGAATATCTCTGATTTGCCCCTCGGAGATTACCTATGTATCATAAGTGTATGTAGATCATCCGTACCACCCCCTTTCGTGGAGGAACGGGGCGCGCAAAGGGGAGGCACATACAGTAGATGACGAGCTGCAGTCACATGGTAAAGCCCACGGAGGATCTCATCAGCCTCTATGTAGATGTGTATGCTGAGTGAGTGATTGCCCATGGCTGGAAATTGGTGTAGAGGGCTTCACCGGGGAATTGGAGGGACGAGTTTTCTCTCTCAATCTCTCTCTCTCGCTCAGTCTGTGTCACACACATGTGCACACTGTGGCGCACAGAGGTACAAGAATATACACACTCATTGGAAAACACCAGTGCCAGGACCTGCACGTCGAAGCACACACAAATCTGCCTATATGCACATGCACGCCGAGCCGGGATGATTAAGGTCCTACGCAGGCAGATCCGGAGCGCCGAATGCTGCCGCTGCCTGTTTTCCCAGCTGAATACAAGCCACTAGCTCAGAATTCTCAGATGGGGAGCAAAACCCGTCATCACAAATGCAAGATCAGGGGTAATTACGTTCTAATATACCACTTGAAATATTTCTTTGGTTCAGAAATAGGATTCCCTCTGCTTCAAATTTAGCGAACACAGATTCTACACTCTAGGAACTTGGCTGCTATTTTTGCGACATGTATTTAAATTTGTTCAGGGGTATTTTTAGCCCTACAGATGTTATGGTGCGTGCTTCTCACTCCAGTGTTACAGTCTGCCAGTCCAACAGGCAGAAAGATCCATTCTACTACAGTATTGATCGATGCTTCTGATCAGGTGAGATTATAGGTATTGCGAGGATATCAATGCGATGATGGATGATTGATAATGCAACCACACAGATCAATGAGTGGGATATTGCTGATAAGACTCGGCTGCGCTGTCTCTGCATTTGCATTCTCTGCAGCAGGTTTACCTTCTAATATTTATGTACAGTGCGAGCCAAATTAAAACTGCAAAACAAAGCCCCATAGCTAAACAGCAGAAGACTTCATATACTGCCAGATAATAAAAAGGCATAGGAGAGACCATTATCAACTATCAATTTTACTCCAAATCCCAGACGAGCCAGCCTATTTGATTTGTCATAGCCCTGTACCTCTGCGGCCCCATATTGTGACCAGTGGTCCATCAAGTCCCCCTTTGGTGGATTAGGGCACACTGGGTGATTTGTTACCCATTTGGGAAGCTGTCTTGGCCGCTCATTTCCCCCTGCTACATATTCTGCCCCTCTGCTGCCGACACCCACGCCACCGCCACCGCCACTACCGCCCCCCTTCACCTCCATTTTGATGAATAGCCCGGCCGCATGGAGAGGGAGCAGCAGATCTCAACCACCAAGGTTACCGTAACCCGGGCCCGGCATCTGGGGGGCTACCTACCTGCCTCCAATTAGTGCAGTGCCGGTGAGGGAGGCAGATCGGGGAAGCGGAGGTCTGTGGAGCAGGAGGAGCAGTCCAAGGATTCTTCTTTTATAGGCTTTAAATCTGCATGGCAATTTGCGGAGAGTGCGCTGGATTGTGATTACTCCTCCCCCAGCTCGACTCAGGCTCCAGGTTGATGTCTCAGTGCCGGGCTTTTGGCACTGATCAGCCAGCCCCTATACGCCCTGATTACGGGCTGAGCAGCATTATGGATTGCTCTGAAGGACAGCAGGGACTTATCCCAATGAATAGTGGGACCCTTTTAGCATGTGCAGGAGACTGGACAGGAGTGAGAATATGAATGGATTTATTCAGGTGTTGATTGGACGGACTGGAGATTGGTTAATGTGAGCAGTTTTGGCCAGAGCGAGTAAATAGCTGAGAATGTGGCCACAGCAATTAGAGCGGGTGAGAGGAGTAGATGGGGATGAAATGGGGATGGTTTACAGTGAAATCACAAAAGGGCTACAGCCACCACAGAGTCCCATTACAATGTATATAACAGTCCATTTTTATAAACAATTATTTCTTGCTCAGAAAGCCCCAACACAGAAAGAATGCACAAAGGGATTCTTCAAACAACTTGGCCACCTAAGCTTAAATGTTCTATTTCATATCACATATCACCTCTTGTTGACATCTTCAGAGATAAACAAGCAATAATGTCTCCTATTTAGTTAGACTGTATAAATATTAGTATAGCAATCAGGTACATCACAAAGCAAATAGCAATAAGTACAAAAAGTATGCTGTTGTGTCAGAGTGCCTCTGCCTTTTTTATTTCCTGGAAATATAAAACCCGACAGGTCTGATCTGTTTTTGTAAGTCTAGCACATCTGATCCAGTGCAGCAGCACTTTGCATTGTAACTATCTAGATAGAATATCTTGTTCTCTACAGACAACATTGCCAACTAGTTTGGTTATTAATTAGGTCTTCATACTGTAATATTTTTTTTTATCATGCACATGAGGCATTAAGTGACAAAACGAACAACTCAAGTCTGCCGTGACCGCTTTAACCCCCCGGTCAGACAGGACATGTTATAGCTCCGGTGGCTGCAAGTATTCCTTACGATTAAAAGTTTCAAAAGGAGCTTGGGCGTCATGAAGTCTGATGGTGCCGGCGGTGGTGCAATGGTGCTTCAGATTCTGTCCTGTATAGGTCTGTTTTTGCTGGAACCAGCCACAAGCCTTTTGCCTTAATAAAAGAATAGTTATCACACAAAGAATTGTCTGTTATAGGAAAAGCGCGTAAATCTGTTTAAAACAGTTCACCCAATACATCACGCGGCACTTCTACAGAAGGCAGCAGAGTGCAGCTCAATCATGTCAAGATGAGACAAAAACACAGGTCTGACCATGAACACCTCTAAATTAAAATTACCAACTGCCTTGCACTGTTATTCAAACTGGTGAGTACGAAAACTGGACACTTGGTGATCTTAAATAGCTGAGTCTTTTAAGTAAAACACTGTAATTGTCACATTTCTCATGCCCTTCTCTGGCAATCTTCAGCATTAACCAGTGAACTTGCCACCTTTTTTCAAATTACACCTACCCCCTCCAGTATCTCCCCCTGTCAGTAGGGCCCACTTTCTCACAGCTCCTATCCTAACAAGTGCCCTGCCCGTAACAGCAGTAATAAAAACTATAATCCATATCTAGAGCTGGAGAGTGAAAACAGTCTAACTCTGACACTATCTCAGGCTCCTGCTTTTGTCTGCTTTTATATTTGCACACAAAGCCCCAACGCAGCAGTTTTTCTTTCCCTTTGTGCGCATGTGGGGTTTTCATGGGCGTCCAGTACCACTACACGCAGAACAGTGTCTCTGCCAGCGATTAGAGAGTGCAGTACAAGAGGACCACTTAACCTCCAAGATTAGAATGAAACAAGAAGACTGACGGAGCGAGTGGTGACAGGCAGGAGGGGAGCCAAAAGCAGAGGAATGACTGGACTGACTTGTTCTGATTAAGAGTTTTAACTTGAGCAAACTTCTAGTAGTAGAGTTCAAATGAAAAAAGTTCAAAAATAGTGAAATAATTCAGTAAGGAAATAACAGTGACTGAAAAAAAATCGGTGATTACTTATATGCATTAAATGCATGAAGATGGAGAAAGGTCTTTGGCATTAAAAAAGGCCTAACGATAAAAACAAACAAACTTCACAGTACTCCTGATGAAAAGTTCTTCAGGTCGAAACATGTTGGCTTGGCCACTTAAGTGAAGGCCTTTTAATTATGCCTCCTTGTGCATTTTGGAGTGTGAAAGTTTTTACCATTTGCCAAACTTTTAGGGATACCAAGATCATAAACTGTGATGGTTTGAGGCAGATACGTACGTAAGAGATGCTAAACAGAGATATTTGTAGTATAATTACACACAGATACATCATCTCATAACTGAACCTACAGCCTGTTGGCACATGTAGAAATAATTACAAAATGCAGCTGCTGTGAGTACACACAGCCTATACAGTTTACAGTTTAGTGTAACCTTTACACGATTAGATTCTTTTTTGTTCAAATATTCCATGGAATCAAAATAAGTCTCAGAAACAAGTTTGAACCAAGACAATTCAGCTGTCTAGAGCTTGTGTGGACTATCAGAGCTCTGGCGCACCATGTCAGTGTAAGTGGAGCATACAGATCAGAGTGCTAGCACCTCTGGCCTTTGTTACCTTCCACCAGAATTGTAGATTCAAAGCACTCCGAGCCTGTGAGGTCAAGGCCTGGCTGTGTGCAGAGGTGAAGGCAACGCGACCCGCCTCTCCCTACACCATACAGCTGGCCCCCCTCCGCCCTCTCTCCTGTTATTCTTGGATGCTGTTTCGTGTATGTGCGTCTGCATGTCCGTGCTTCTTTCTTGCTCAGTCAACAGGCTCTTGGCTGCCCACCACTGGTTGCTAATTGCTGCTGACATTGTTTGGCCTCTCGCTGCTTCGTTTAGGACAAACCCCTCATTCATGTACGTCGGACAGCTCGTTAGGGCCGACCCCCACCTCCGCCTCGCACTCCCTCTTTCACTGACCTCCTTAATTAACTGCTAAGGCGCTGCCGGGAAATTTGCACACAAAGGCCTGGTGTCTAGCCTGTTAGCCTCCCACTGCCCAAACAGCCCCTTGGCCCCGCCTCCTCCTTCCATGCCTGTCCCGCTCCTGTCTGCAGCCTGGCTCTAAACAGGGGTCATTGTACAGTCGCTTAAAAAGAACGATGTGCACTCGGCTTTGGCGCACACTGCCCATTCGTCCTTTCTCCTCTCCGCTTCCCATGCTGTCCCTTTTCTGTATTAATGGTAGACCTCATTAGAAAGGCTTGTTTGGAAGTGGTTCACTGGTGATACACAGTTGTGAAGTTGCTTGTGTGTGTTTGCTTTCTTTCTCCATTTAAGTTTTATTGCTATTATTCGGTCTGTGTCTTGCCTATTCGTCATGCCCTGGCCTCCGCACCCTCCCTCCTCTCTCTCAGGAAGCTCTTGGAGGCTTCAGCTGGTTTTGTGGTCTCCATGGAGGGCTGCCCGAGAGCAGTTAGCTGGCTGTCGGGTACGAGGGCTCTCTAAAGGGGCCCGCTCAAGAATGCTCGGGGCAAAGAAGTGTAAACAGGTGGAACCTCTCTATTATATGGGGCTCCTATATCCACACTCTGCCATGCCACTGTTCCTTACACACCACATGCAGACCTTACTATAGTCCTATATTTACTTTTACCAAGCAGCTAAAAACTGTTTGGCAATTCACTTTCTTTTCCCAATGAAAATACTAGTATTAAACATATTAAGTGCAGCTCAAGTAATAATAGGGCAGTTTAGATGAGAATTGCAGTGGAATTAAGCTTACATTGTCACTGCATACCATCATTGTAAGCTTTGTTCATTGCAACAGGAATTGAATCTGGAAAAAACACAAATCCATCCATCCAACTAGTTTTATGTGACAACCAGACACTATTTTTAACATGGGTCTCTCAAATGTAACTGATCTTATCTTGTATTTTCTCATCCAGAATAAAAAATATAACCTTTTTTAACAAGTGCTTTGCTTTTTTTGTAGGTTGTCATTTTTGTTTAGACACGAATGAGCCATATGTTTGCGACTGTTAATTCACCTGTTAATCACACTGATTAGAAATCATGGAGACAGGACACAATCTTTAGTAGTGAAAAAGCCTGTGGTCTTGGCTGTCCAGTCAAGTTTATGTACTTTTTGTATATGTACCTTTTGTGGTTGTTGTAAAGCACCCAGCAGGAAAGATGCTAAACATGTAAATCATCCTCATTTACACTCAAAGGCTGCGAAATGTGAGTGTGATTTTCCTTCCAAGTGTTTTGAAGACAACTTTTATTCTCTTGTTTTCTTAACTCTCTAGTGCCTCACTATCAACAAAGCACTACATAAACAACAAACATTTTAGATCATTTTACATCTCCTAAACTTGATAATTTATCATTTGGGAAAAGCCACTTACTCATGTTTTAGACCATAGAACATTTTACACAAAACTTGCAGGGCATGTGTGTGCATGCATGTATGTTTAATGCACAGTGAAATTAGCCCATGACGAAGTGCCCATGATGGAAGCCTTTACTGTGGCCGAGGTGCAGTAAGAGAAAGGAGGATAACTAACTTCTGTTCGCCTGGGGACTCCTCTGCGGCCCATCTGTTGAAATTGCTCCACATATTGTGACCTAGATAAGAGCATAAAAAACTTCACTCTTATAGGTAGCACTGCCTTCCACTGTGTTTGACACTTGTCTATTTATTTTATTGGTCTAGTTGTCTTAAAAATAGCAGTTTTTGCATAATTTTCACCTTTACATATATATGATTTCAATAAATATGTTTCAGACAAATGATCTGGGACGACCCAAATTAAATCAACTAAAAAGTATTTGTTTCTACTACAATGCGCAAAGTTTACTTTAAAGTGGCCCGCATTTTAGGGAGATGAATAGGTTGCACTGCCCTCTACCAGCCATCCTTTGGCTAGCCTAGATTGTATTGTTAGCTCACTTCATAACAAAATGCACTTCTTTCTTTTTTTCCTTCTCTCTTTCAGGGACCCACACTATTGTCCAAAGACTATACCTCGTTTTTGTAACTGAAGGGGTATGGAGAGGCAGGGGAAGAGGTTAAAAGAGATATCCTTTGCTTGAATAAGGAGTGAAAATTGACTGAGAGAGCATTTTTGAAAAAGTCCAGGCTGACCTTGAAGGAGGGTCCTAGGTGGTGTATGGACCAAGGCTGGTAGGTTAAGTGGGCCTTGGAACAGCCATAGACACATACAGTGAGCACATAGTCTGGAGGAAGCACAAAACAGCGCTGGTGAGAGGGTCCCATTGTGCCGCTCTGACAATATTATGTTTGGCCAAGAAGAACATTAATTTGCGGTTCTTAAAGGGGAGTGCACTTCTCAGCCATCTTCAGGCCACTTCAGTTAGAATTAGAGTACAGCCCTCTTTTTCTCCTCAGTTTGTCCCATTGCCACCCACCCTCTCAATTGTCTCTAAAACCTCCCCCCAAAAATAAGGACCCTACATTCTGAGCACTTGGACTCATTTGGGAGGGGTCTGATCCTGTGTAAAAGATTTCAAGTTGTGTGTATAGCCGATATTATGCATTCAGACCTACTTTAGTACACCAGATAAAGTATTTCAGTTTACACCTTTAAAACAATTAGCAAGGCTATAGAGAACCAGCTGTATTGTGAATTGACAGGGTTTTAGGTCCTTCTTGTCACAATTATGAAGGGTATGTGTCTTGCCCAAGGAAACAAAGACAGTACTGGCTCAGGTAAGACTGGAACCACTAACTCAGCAGTTGGTGGTCCTACAATTAACTTCATTGGAGAACAGTTCATTCTTAATCAGGCTGTCTATGTAAATTATAAAACCACATAAAAAGTAGTAGCAGAAGTAGTAGTAGTAGTAGTAGTAGTAGTAGTAAAAAAAATATGGATTTGTATTTTGTATTTGTGACTAAACTTGTCACGATAATTACTATATTGACTTATCGTCCAATACATGATAGATGGAACACAAATTTTTATCATGGGTACTTTTTTTCTTCTAATGGGGAAGTTTTTGTTATTTTTCTGTTCTACAACTAGGTTTGAGCTATAGATGTCTGAATAAATTTGAGTGATAAATACAAAATATGTCTTAAGTTGTTGATTGTTATTTTCTGCAGCTCATGCTTTTTTAACAATATTATACAATTAAAAAGCTTTAACATTGTGTCAGTGGCATAAATAAATTTTATGCCACTTAGGCCATAATCGTTCATCGTCTGTATTTTCTTCACCAAAATATCGCTCTTCAAAGTTATTGCGACAGGCCTAGTGGTGTCACTTCCTGGCTATGGTGTGGAAGACAAAAAAGTAAGGTTGACCCATTTTGTTATTCTTCACTGAAAGTTACATTCTCTCATCCATTTAGACAACGCCACCAGGGTTATAAAGTGGTGTGAGAATCAAATGTATATTCCAATAGCAATATAAAACTGGAAGCAATTGTTTACTTTCAAAAGCTCCACACAAGACTTAAAATCAATACAAAATGGGTCAGATAAATTGAAGAAAATGAAAAAAGTAGCATACAAGGTTTTTATTTTAACAAATCACATCTGTCAATTTGGATACTTTTTGATGAATATAGTATTAGGTGTATATGCTAATTGCCATACATAGAAGATCAGAAGCTCCCCCTGAGATATGCACACTGTAGGACTCACATCCAGCTCCGAGTACACTGGTCCTGGTCATAATGGTAGTGCCCCACACAGCCTTCTCTTTGTCAGCGGCCGCGTTCCGACATTAAATTTTAAGTGTGAATGTGATTATCGCATGGCATTCATTTTTAATGGGCTTTGCCTCTATGTGTTTTAGCATGCGGCGAGGCCTGGCGAATGGCTGACTCAGAGCCTTTTGTGCTGATGCCGCAGATATTTTCGCATATATACACGCACTGCTTATTCCTACTTCTCACTGAGACCTTCCCCGTCTTCCTCCTCCTCCAACTCCATGCCATTATCATTATGGAGGGGTGAGAAGGGCTGTGGGGGCTGAGCAGGGCCAGGGGTAAGGCTGGCCAGTGCCCTCTGCCCATCCACCAGTGCTGGATGAAATCTCCACACATGAGGGGCACTGAGGGCCTCTCTGTGGATGAATGATACATTTGTAAAAGTCCAGAGCAGCAGAGGTCTTCAACTGGTGTGGTTTCTGCAAAGTCTGGATAGCAATTCTCGATTACATTTGCAATAAATAAGTAACTACAGTGTATAAAATAGTTTTACATCAAATATAGAATTTAGAAGTCAATCCAGACTCATTCAACAATTCTGTGGCATATACAGCCAAATATGTGTTACAAAAGTTGAAACTTGCATGCCTGTAAAGCTTGGCATTGAGCATCGAAAAGCAAACATTATTAACAAAATTTGTTGTTGTACAAGCATACAACTCCATTGTATTGGCCAAAGCTGCAAAAGTACTCAAAAGTATTCTGACAATGTGCTGTCTTACTTTCGAATAAAGACAAAGTTTAGCATTTAGCATCTTAGAATCTCCACTGATTTAACATTAGGTTAACTGAAAATTGTCTTAAGAAGAACAACACAATCCTAAGCTCCTTTCCTGTGTTTCTGCAGCTGTGATAAGTGTTTTACCATTCTGAAACTCATAGATAACCCAAAGAATGTCTACAATGTAAGTGTAAAAAATATTGCAGATTAGACATTTAGTATATGCACAACTTTTTAGGAAGCATGACTACTTACATAGACCATACATGTATTGTTTTATTGTAGTATTATTATGGTTATTATATTTTGTGGGGAAAATAACTGAGCATCCAAGAGAAATTACTGCGGGTTATGCACATTCCAGGAAACAACTTGCAAAGTGACATGGTATTTTTAAGTGATGATAAATCTATACCAAACCATGAAAATCTCACAAAACAAAAGACAAGAAACTCATGTCATATAGTAGGCTAAAAATAGCTTCCATCACCCTCTTGTATCAGTCAGTATTTTTTCTAAGACTGTGACTAAAAAGACATTGGTTTTTGTTTGTTTAGTTGTAGTCCAATTCTGTGTGTAATTTGTCATTGTGGAAATCTAAAACAGGCCTATCGTGCCATTGATCAGAGCTGTCAAACAGGAGATGAAT
This sequence comes from Boleophthalmus pectinirostris, assembly GCF_026225935.1. Taxonomy (NCBI): domain Eukaryota; kingdom Metazoa; phylum Chordata; class Actinopteri; order Gobiiformes; family Gobiidae; genus Boleophthalmus; species Boleophthalmus pectinirostris. The sequence goes on along the minus strand of NW_026571447.1, from coordinate 12,919,638 downwards.
GCTGACTTGGGGGAAGATAGGGCCAGTAATGAGCGTCCCTACCTCATATAAGGTAACAAGAAGGACTAAAAATGTTAGCTCCTCTCCGACAGGCTTAATAATGCCTGTAGGAGAGGGAGAAAAAAAGAAATAAAGCAAGGGTTCACAGTGGGCACGATATGGCCTTGAAATTAAAACGGATATATAAGCAGTCCGGTATGGAAATCAATAACATATTATTAACCGCGAGGCCACCCGGTGAGACAGGTGAACCTTAAATGCATATATATTCATAATAACAATATTGAGATATATTCTAAATAAAAGGAAAAGGGGAGTAAATACCAAGCTGACTTTTATTAGCTGCCAGTCTTCAGACCAATATGTGCCGCGACTCTGCTGTCCAAAATGGTAACTGTCCCGCGCCACATCAAATTAGAAAGATTGACAGGTAATAAGACATTGGTGAAGTTAAACGTGATTCTGGCGCTATGCAAAAGCGCTTAAAATACAGGTGTCAGGAGGTGGCAGAGGGAGGGGTGGAGAGGAGGTAGAGTCCTGATAAAGTTTTAATAAAGCCTCGGTCACAATGACCCATATGAACAACAGCAAACAGTGAAGAGTGATTTTTTTTGTAATTTCCTGCAGCATTCTTGAGGCTGCCTTAAGAAAACATAAGTGGTCCTGGAGCATTCATAAGTTCATAGAGGTCAATGATCATGTCAAATATTTACAATGAATAGCCTACAATGCCCTGTTACTATGCACACCATACACACTCATAAACTCCATATTTTCCAACACAAACGTGCATGGAGCTTGAACTGTTTTGGATTAGACACAGAGTGAACCTCTGGACAGCAGCCTCTTCAGACTTTTCTTTAACTTTTCTTTAGAAACAAGACAGCATGTGAAATGGACCTGACTTCTGACGCAAGTGAGTGCTCACATGTGTATGTTTAAACATGGGTTTGTTGTGATTATCCCTGATGTTACTTGCTCTTGTGACAGTTGTGTGCCATTATGCCCATCACATTTAAACGTTCTCTTGTTGTCTATTTTGTTTTGTTTTTAGTGGCTTTTTAGTGACATGGCCTAAACAAAACAAAACAAAAATTAATTCATGCAGAAGTTTGACCTGTAAAAGATACATAAAGTCATGATCTGGAAAATGACACTTCTGCACTAAATAGAAACCATCCTGCAAAAATGTGCCAAAAGCTGTGAGATCTTCAAAAGGATGACTTGACTTAAATTGTAAAAGAAGAGTAGATACCGCAGATATGCCATAAAAAAGATCAGTAGGATTGCCGTAAAGCTGCATTTGGTTATGTATTTGGAAAGCCATAAAGTGAACATGCGAACAACTCCACGACCATCGCGCAGCTTAGTTTTCTCCAGAAGCCCCTGAGTTGTTACTGAAAACAGAAAGGAACCGTGAGAAGAAACTTTTTCCTCTTCCACAAATGTCTACAAGCTCCAGAGTTCCTACGACCCTGGAGATTTGTACAGTAGACCGAGACTTAAAGCCGCTTGGATCTGAGTTCCTCCTCTGTCCCTTCCCAGTTCTCCCCTGTTTCCAAAGCTCATGGTTGCTCCTATAGATTGTGATAAGCCCTGACAATGACAATGGCATCCCAAGGACATGCAAACAGCTCACTGTCACAAGCTCTCCTTTGTGTGCTCTGTCCACAATAACTGTAGCTGTGCAGGCAAGCACGCACCAATTCTACTTCACTATAACATCATTCAGATAATAAAACTTTGAAATTTTGTCTAACCTACAAATGTGTTTTATAAAGAAACTTGAGAGTAAATGATAAATGTGTGGATAAATAATGTTAAAATCATGCTCCTTGGATGCTCTGCTTGCACGTTGTCTCTTTATTGATGCACTAGGATATTCTAATTGACTACTGACACTCATATACTAATTGATACTAAAATCAGTATATCAAAATTTAGCTAAGTTTGACAATATTTTAACCAGCAAATTCTAAATTCCACTTTTTTCTTTCTTTTTTTTTTAAATCAAGGAGAACGACATCAACAGAAATTGGAGTCTTTACTCTACTTCCTATCCCCCTCCTTTGATGCCTTCTCTTTCCTATTCCTCACCCACCTTCTCCCAGTCTGACTTTAAGCACTGGGCCACACACGGAGCACTGTGTACCTTTCATTTGAGACGCACAACAAAACTACTCCATGCTGCACAATCAAGCCAGCATCTGTCTGTTCTACGCTGTTTGTTTTCAAGTGAATGAAAACTTGGTGGCCTTTACCCCAGCATATCTACCGACCTGCCCCCTATTGCTCCTCTACTATACATCCCAGCAGGCCCATCTCTTCCATTCTATCTGATGCCCTCTTCCTCTCCCAGTGTTTCAGCCTGGCCCTTTGAACCAACCATGGGGCCCAGAGCCATTGTGGAGCATGCCTTCTTCCTCCCCAAGTTTTGTCTGTGTGCTCTTCAGTCCCATTGAGAGCTGCGTGGCCCTATTCCAGAGTACAGCTCCTTTGTAGCCTCCAGAAAGGGCTTCATCTCCCACTTGTTCTGTACAAGGCCCTACTTACCCCCTCTTCCTCTCAGCTCTGCCTCCTCCGCCTCCTCCTCCACCCCATCTCTCCACAAAAAGGCAGGAAGTGAATGCAGATGCTGGGCCCACCTGAGCTCATTGGCCATTCTCTCTCTTTTTCGTTTTTCCTGGCGGCCCCCCTCGGCTAGAGCAGTTGCTACATCACACGCTCAACACATTGACATACTGAACCTCACAGTGGAGGCTGTCCATCACAATAGCTTCATGCTTGTTTGTTGTCTCTCTCAGTTACCTCGCTGTCTGAACCTGTATTTGTCTGTGATGCTACGAGACACAGTCGGATAAACTGTCTGTCTCAGAAGAAAAACATGAATTCTGTTTCAGCGCAATGTTTGTTTGAGTATAATATTTTGGATCGTAACTGAAAAGAACTTTCATAATTACTATATTTAATTATTATCATAATTACATATAGAACATTATGCAAATCTCCACACATAATAGAATGCACATGCATGGGATTTATGAAATGTGCTACATCATGTCTATGGTTTATGCAAAGAGAAAAAAAACTCACTGTACCTCACTGAGAGCCATTACCAATGGCCTCTACATTCTCTGCTGGCAGCGCTGTGCCACTACAGGCCCTTGTGTGTGGGGCCAGAGCCTGGCAGTGCCCTCAGTGCTTGGCATGTTTCTGGGCAGTGGAAAAGACAGAGCTGTGTATGCTGCCCCAGGGATCGGGGCAATAGGGCAGACTGCCTGCTGCAGACACATGATGTGTGTCTGGCCCCTGTGACAGTGCCCACAGCTCACAGGACCCACATGGGGCTGCTCCCTGGCACAGGCCACTGGCAGACACTGAAGTTGGCACCGGAGGTACGCAGCATTCTTTCACATGCCATTGTGGCATTCAGATGGCACATTTTGGCAGAAACCCCTGCCCCTGCTTCTGTTGTCATTTTAGTTGGTCCCTGATTCCCCAAACTGCAAATGAGCCTGGAATTCAGAAGGCTGTTTTTCAGCTATGTTGGTAATAGAGGCCAGGACAGAAGGGTCAACAAGACTTTGTATTACACAGCATTAATTGAAGGACAAAGTCAACAGAATTTCACTGGTAATTGCCCTCTTTGTGCCTTTGTGCACCCTGGCTTCCAAAGGGGCCTAGAGCACAACTATGTGAGCCCACGGCCAGACGCAGGAGCAGCTCATCCACCTGCTCTGATGGCCCATATACAAATACAGGGCATGTGCACAGCTGTGGAGCAGTAGACAAAACCAATGAAATTAGTTGTTTATTAAAAGAACATTACACCACATCCAGAATAGAGGGAAGACTCCATTCAAAGTACAGGTGATCGGAGCAAGCCCATTGCTCACATTCAGATGTTGTTTTATTCCAAGTTAAAATTACATGAAAACAAACTACAAAATATCCAAGTTAACTGATCACTCAATGTCGCAAAGCTGTAAAAGGTAAACACTGCACAGCACAGTGTTGAACAGAAAACAATGACCGTGCTGATGAAAAACAGGAGAGAAAGAACAGCTTTGGAGAAGGCCAGTCCATGCGTGTGTGTGAGTGTGTGAGTGTGTGTGTGTGCAGAGGTACAGAGATGGATCACCAGTGCTTGTATCTTTTCCGCGGCCATGCCTAGCAGCACGTCAGCCGCAGCCTCCATTTACATTAGGGAGATTTAAGCTGTCTCAGGCAATGGTGACAAGTCAAGGTGTTTCACTTTAATTACACTGGGCAAGGTCACCCCCTCGCCAGCTCGCCCTGCCTCAAACACCACAACCAGGAGAGGTACAAGCAAGAAAAAAGCAGAGAGTGAGAGAGAGAGAGAAAGAGAGAGAGGGAGGTATTACGCTCCTATTTACATTCTCATTTTCACCACTACCCCCTCCACCCCCACCCCCACGTAGCATCCTTTAATACACTACAGATACAGGGACACAGCATATGCACATACACAAGGAGATGCACAAGGATTTAAGGAGAGCGCGTTACATGAATCAGGATATTCTGTATACAAATAATAAATACTAGACACACACACAGAGCACATTCTACAGCATGTTTGTTCTCAATAATCCCTAGTGACAATATAAACGCTACAGTGTGTGGGGTGATAGCCATAATGGGCCGTACTGCACTGGGGTGACACAGTGGATTACACAGGCCTAATATGACAACTATAGCCCATTTTAGCCAGGTTTACCCCAGCCTTTTCTCCTTACCTCTCCATTCAGCCTGTCTGTCCTGGGGCCATGGCGGTGCACAGTGGAACTGACAGATGCGGACTACCTCCAAACGTGGATACTGCGAGGCCCACAGAGTCTGGGCTGCAAGAGACATAGGGAAGTCAGTCAGGGGGACTCACGGTGGTTTTCGTGTCCACAGAAAATGCATGAATAGAGCACACATAGAGAAAGTCATGAACGAAGAAAACACTAGTTTGTGGCGGTTCTGTGTTGCATGATAATAATTGGCAAAACACCATTTTAATATTTACTGGGTTATGAAAAAATATATTTCCTTATGATCCATCTGTAAAAGCTGTAAAGCTGATACATACAAGCAAAACAAAACAATACAATACTGCAACATGAATATTTTTTGGTAAAGGCCTTCCCATTTCCTCAGTCTCAACAGTGAGTTTTCTCCACTGAGATTTGACATCAGGTTGTCAGTTAAAAGCAGCCTTACCTTTCTTATCAGCATCACAGCTTTAGCCATGAAAACTGAAGTCATTTACAAAAAAAGAAGTGGCGGAGGGTGGGAGTGAACGAGAGAAAGGAGAAAGAACAGAGAGGAGGGAGAGATGGGGAGAGAAAGAAGGAAGTGCCTTGAGGGGAAGTTATTAAAGAAGGTGCAAGCTGGCTGGCTTGGCAGCAGTTCAAAGGGGGTGGATCCCCGTGCCTCTCTGCACCCAAATGGCAGTTGCTGGCACCAGCGCTAAACACACAATGCCTTGTGGCAAAACTGTGTCTTTCATTGACAGATGAGTGGGAAAAAGCAAGGAAAAGGAGGGAGGGCCGACACAAAACGCAGCGATTCGCTCTCTTTTTGAGGTGAAAAAAAAAAAGACTTAACCTGAAAGAGGTGTTAGCCCCTAACCAGAAGTGAAAGGAGGAGCTGCACAGCTCACATAAAGAAAGTAGCTCCAACCATCGGAGGAAGCACAGGCGTGGGAAGATGTATTAAGGGAGCCGGTTCTGCCATGATTATAGCCAGGGGTCTAAAGAATGCCAGTGTGTTCATGAAGACTGCAATAATACTGATATTTACTTAAACCCTTTGTGATTTGAATGAGACAAAGTCATTGACATTACTGTGCTGTGAGTCTTTAAAACAGTAAAAGTAATACATTATATTTATAGAATGTTTCAGGCCAAGAAAGTCACAAATCAAGTGTGGAATGACCATTTATTTTGACCAACTGAGTCCATTCAAATATGTGTCCATAAAGTGTCAGACTGTTTTACAGTTAGATTTATGCATGCATATATAATAAAGTAGCTCTGTATGGTGGCCCTGACCCCACAGGTGCAAAGCAAGGCCACAGAGACGTATGTGAAAAGTCTAAACTCTCAGGCATCAATAACTCCCTGTCCCATCATGCTCCAACACAGGGGAGAGTGAGGGCCAGAAACAAGCACAGCCTCGACCTTTGACCTCTATGTCAGTTCAGATAAAGAAACACAATTAATACTCACTTTAACAATAATCTTATACTCTGAGAAATGACTGAAAAAATTATATAGTAGAGACCACATGTTAACTTGCAAAAAATCTAGGTACATATTATTCTTCATAAATGACAGTATATGGATAACAACCATATTTGGTAAATGTTTCCATTTCATCAAAAAGCTTAACAGTTTTCTGTTGTATTGAATTTTAGTCATCTAAAAAAGAAAAATGCCTCTAATACAAAGCACAACAAAACAGCATTTCTCACTCTCAATAATATTGGACTTCAATGGCCATAGAAACACAGCGTAAACACCGTAGATATCAGGCCTGACAGCAGCAAGCAACATACAGCATCCACTATTCAGCTATACTGTATTGAAACAGCCATCGAAAGGGCCATTGTAGTCCAATTTATTTATCATTTTCAGATAACATCTTAAGTCCTTGTTTGTGAGAAAAATGGAGGACACAAGAGCATATTCTGAACATAAAACCCAGACAGTTGTCAAGCTTTGGCCTGCTCCGTCACGCTGCAGGAGAGCCCCAACAATGACCTGAATGTAATGACAGATGACACATAGGGCACACCAAAACCCCATCTGTTACCCCACCACATTAGAGGAGACATCCCAAGCAAGTGGATGTACTTTTTAGTCAGGGAAAAGCTATATTCTATGCATATTGGAGTTTGCATTATGGGTGTGCAAAAATATCAAAATATTCTGATACAAAATTTGGTGATAGAGTATCTTTATCGTGGCCTACTGTATCATATTTTTTGGTATCTTTTAGCATTTATTTTGTGACCACATTAAAACATTGTTGCTTATTTAGTGGAAGGAAACTTGTTCATGTGATACACTTCACATATTCACTCTTTTGTTTTTTTTGGTTATTAAAATATAAAAGATCTATTTCACATTGACTTTGTACAAGTGATGTTTAAATACTAAAATGTATTTGGTTCTTAAAAAATCTCCATACATGTATTTTGCTTTATTTATCCATACTCATTAAATGCCCATAACCACTACAAATGAACTGACTATTTGATAAAAGGCTAAATTATGAATGAGTGACTGATTCACATAACACTAATCTAATATTAAACACATTCTGCAAAAACAGGGGAAAAAAAAAATATATATATATACATACATACTCCCTTTTGGATAGTTTGCTTGTTACAACAGAATACATTTGGGTATCAAGTTGGGACACATTTCGGAGGTCCCCTGTCATGAGTGAGGGATTTTAGCCAAATCAGCCGAGATGAGAAGCTTTTGAGAGTGAGCGGTGCTGCCATGCATAAGGCTGGAGGGCAGTTAGCAGGGCTTGTTTTAAATGTATTTTCTACCACACTCTTCTCAATTAAAGGCCTTTTTACACATAGTACTCTGCTAATAACATAATGGTGAGTAGAATGTCATTGAGTGGTGTAATGTACCTAAATCCCTCCCCAACATTTTAATGCTTTCTTAATTGGAGCCCACTTTGGAACATAGCTGCACATAGGAGGCGACGGTGGAAAGGCAAAGAGAAATGATTTGTAAAGATGTCCACGGTGGAAATAATAACTAGCCTTGGTGCTAATGCAGAGCTCTTTGCAAAAGAGGAGAAAAAACATGTTGCTAATTGAGTTTGCCTGAAAAAGGCATTTAAAACTCATCATTTCATTTTACAGGCCTTTTTGTGGAACATTGTTTAGAAAGAGGATGGGCACATTGGTGGCGCTGCACATCCATTTACAGGTTAATGGTCAAGTTTCAGGCTTTTAACTGTTGGAAAACTACACTGAAAGGATTTACTTTCTCATTAATTACAAAGTGGGAATTCTCTGATACTTGTGAACTCATGCCACTCAAAACATAGCTTCCACAGTCTCTTCATATGCTAGATAAATACAGATTTGACTATTTGCAGTTGAAGCATCTAAACAGTTTGGGAAATGCACATCTGCACATTAGAAAGCAGACAAAAAATACACTATCACTGCTTGTCACTGCCAATAGAAGCAACATAACCAACCTTATTTCATTTAACTGATGTAAAATTGGGTGTGTTCATGCCAATAAATGAAGTATTGTGAATTAATATTCAGAAGCCCAAAATAACACAATTGTTGCATTCTGAAACAGGTTATTCTAATTGGCTGATTTGTCCAAAATGAAAATAAAATAAAGCTCTATTTAATTCCACTAGTGCATGTTAAGACAATAAAAGTAAGTAAAGTCAAATAAAATATCAATAAATAAAAAGGGGTTAGTAATCAGCTTGAGTAGCAGGTTTATCTGATAAAGTTGTCCCTTGTTCCTTATTCCTCATATGTTGTTAGTGATTAGAGTGACAAAATTTCTTCTTAACACTGCTCAAACTAAAATGTTAAAGATTAGAATTATAAGATTTAAAAGTAAAACAGCTCTTCAGACCATCCTGATTTGTGAGTCTATTATGAGCCAATACATTACACTTTTCACTACTATGACTTTTAGCCCTTTCCAAACAGTCTTAAAGGTGCTTTGTGTAACTTTTCTGATGGAAGGTTTGCCATCTGCTTGTCTTCATTGTCTTCTTCCACAGTATGGCATTAAACTAATATATTTCCACCACCAGGCCAGGTTGAAGCGAGCCCACTCACAGTAAAAACCCACGCTTTTCAAGGTATTTCTTAGCAATAAAAACAACCGTAAAGTAATCAGTGCAGGAGAAAAATTACTTTAATGCCATTCTGTGGAACACTGTGGGCAAAGCTATAACAAATAAGTGAAATAAGACAAATAAGTTGAGGACTGTCCACCAAAAAAGTTATACATTACACCTTTAATGACTTGTGTTTGCACTATTTGGTTCTGGGGCTCTCCGGGCAGTGGCCGGGGCAGGCAGGGGACAGTAGGAGACAAAATTGAGTGGGCTCCACACAAACATTAGTACCCTTGCTTCTGGCTTGTATTGCATCAATGTCAATGGGTAAAAACATGTCCTCCATCTTCAGAACCACACCCTGAGGGACGCAGGAAAGCACCCATGGACCCCTTATCTATCAAAAGATAATGGCCAAAGTCAAATCACTCTTCCTCTGAAAGCACTCAGCTGTTGCACTATAGTGAGATGTGGCGAGTTGTACAAATTAGCCAAGGCCTCCTTAGATAAGCTATTGTCCCAAAACAGCACTACATTCTCTATGGCCGTCCGTGTCAAAGAAAGAAAGAAAAAAATAGAGGTTTGCGGCTAAATATCCCTTCTGTAAAATGAAACAACAAAAAGGGGGCTAGGGGTGAGAGAGCCAGACATCATTTACAGCAGCATGATGAAGTGTCTCTTTCCCCTGGCAACAACTTAACAGGTGCCGCGAGAAAAGAACAAGTCCTATAATCGTAAAAGCTTTTTTGGTCACTTAACCTGCACAACCAATCAATCAGCCAAGGAGGGCCACGTTACAGTCAACATACACACATGTACAGGGAATACAGTCAGCAATAATTCAAGTCAAATAAATGGAGATGAATACGGATGAAGTGTTGTATAGTGGGTGAGTATAGTCAGAGTCAGAGTTTATTTCACAAAGACGTACCCTTTTTAATTTTAGAATCCAGAGTAGTGCTGTCACAATACCAAACTTCCAAACTGAATTTTAATACTACAATGATACTAGCTTATAAAGAAATGGACTAGTGAATGTGACGTCACCCATAGCACTCGGCTCCTTTCAAATGAGGCTCACAGTGCTAGTGGTTATAGGGACGAATTTAGAGCTAAGTTACATATTAGGAATAGCAATTTATTTAGGAACAAAATAGTAAAACAAAAGATCAGGACCAGGACTTGGATCATGTAGAACTGGTTAATAGGAACATTTTAAGATCCAAATGACAAGGATTACAGCAGCAGTTGCAGAGAGAGGGGTGACAATTTTTCAATGTAAAGTTAATTGGAGCCGAAGTCTATGGAGCCAGAAGTGCTCCATGTTGACTTGCTACGCAGGAACGCAGCGGCTAGTGGATTATGTTTGTTAATTTATATATACAGTCTATGGCTTTAGTATTGATTCATATCTGGGTGCTGATTTGTATTTTTCCCCCCAACCCTACTCCAGAGTACTTCCTATTTACATTCATATTTATAACTTTTTCACGGTTTAATCAAGTTTTCTCTGCTTGGTTTACGCTTAGACAAAGAGAGCGGTGTCACACTTTGATTAAACACACGTCGGAGGAGAAGTTGTGGCGCTTTTTGACAGATGAGCCTGATGGCACAGAACCTCACCAGCTGGTAGTGGACGGCGCGCCAACTGCCCATCCGTCCTGGCAGCTTGCTCTAACATGCCAGTGGAGACCTGTGCTGTGCCTCACGACCAGTGGAACGCCAGAGGGGATCAGCTGCCAAACCTTCACAGTGGCCTCTCAGATGGAGCAAGTCAGCCATTCAATCTAATGAGGAGGAAGTAAAGTGAACACAGGCTTTAGCAGCAAACAAATGACTCTTGATTTGTTACAGTTAAAGGGCCCATATTAGGCTATTTTAATGCCTGCAAATTAATTTTATTGACAGTGCATAAGTTGCTTTCAAACTTTAAATTGATGAAATCTGTTTAAATAAATAAATAAATAAATAAAACTGGACCAAGCCTTATGTAATCCTTATTTAAAATCTCCCATTAACATCCTCACATTTGTTTTTGTCTATTTTTGTCTATTCACCTATTGTCACAGGTTATGAGTAACAGATGAAAATGGGTACGAATGACTCATGTTTAGGTTTCTGTTTATACGAGCAAAAACAACATGAATAAATGCTAACACTTTTGCAATGAGAAATGTTAATATCCTCTGACGTGTGAACTAGATTTGGAGATTTTCTGACTTGTGCTGTGTGCGCCCAGGAAGGCTCACACTGACACACACTGGCAGAGAATCCAACTGAAGTGTAGCTGCGCACGGGGGAAAGACAGACAGATCAAGAATACTGAAGGGGTGGAGAAGCACTGAGAAAAACACAGACATGAGTAGAGAAAGAGAATGGGAGATCCAGAGTCTTGTCAGTCATGCCGATGAACTATGACAAGCAAACTCTGTGGATAATGTTTCTGTCACTGAGCCCTCTAATCGCAGTGTTCTTAGTCAAAACCAATCCCCTCATATCTGTACAGTTGCAAAGAGCTGTGTTTACGGAAAAAAGCTGAAAGACCAATTGAAAATGATGGTGTCAAGGCAGGCACGTTTTCACTATTGTCAATCTGCTATCTGTAGTGCAAAGAGTCAAATGTGGCAGCGCTGGAGATTACAGGGGCAAATGAGTGCAAAAAGGGGCTGTTAAACACACCCGAGCAGGTAGTGCCTGTCAGAACACATTGCCATCCTCTAATTGGGTCATTTCTGATACCCTGTGCCGCGCCGTGCCAGCCTATTGATGGGGGGTGTCAGGGTGCCAACAGCCTGCGAGGCCTCACTGGCACCAAATCAAAGCAGGCACAAAGCTGCCCGCAGACAATCTGGCAAGCCCAAGCACTCAGAGGCGCTACAACATCCAAAAACATGGCCCCAAAGCTCCAGCCCGAACCGCCCCAGCGTAATTGGTACATGGGCATTCCGGAGCGCTTTCAAAGGAGTGAACTTAATCCACATATGTACTATGAAATTGGCTATTTTGTACCCTGCTTCCCTGTTCCATGTCCCCCAGTCTGCAACCCCAGCACAAATTTAGAACTAAGATACATCTTGTTTTTCACGCCGTCACTCCCTCAGTCTCTCGCACTCAAAACGCCCCAGGTTTGACCACAACATCTTGCACTCCGAAGGCGGACAAGGCAGCTTAATGTTTACTCTGTGCTCGGCTTGACAAGATTTCACTTGTTAAAGTTTATATTTGCTTCTATATTTTGTGTGTGGGAATATGCTTTCCTGTACTCCAAGTATGCAGCCTTAAACAAATTGAATTCGTTCGTCTTGTGCCTGCACATAAAGCCGTGCTGTTGACTTTAAGGGTGTGGGCTGTGATTTGACGCTTCCATTGGGATGTGGGTGAGCCAAAGCGAGCACATCCTACTCCTCTTCTTAAACTCTCAATCTTTACATCTGTGAATAGTCCCAAACAGCCTCCTGTGAAGCGTTTGAGCGTTCCTCCGTCATCTCTCCCTTTGTGTGCAGAAGTGTGCCTTGGAGCCAGCCTGGCACTGACTGGCACACCGAGTAAAGCGACTCCAGCTGCTTTCTGACCGAGGGGAACTTGTTTAATTAAGCACGCTTTGGTTCCAATGAAAGAGTTGGTTTAGCCCCCAGCTGTTGACCAGTCTGCAGCTCCCTGAAGGAGGCTGGCATATCACCCCGGTCCGGTCCGATCCACGTTTTTTTTCCATAGACAAAGATGGACTCTGCTTGTCATGCCAGGATGTATCACGTCTGAGCCCTCCTTCATAAATTAAACATGAGATCTGGAGGAGTTCTTTTAAAAAAGGAAAAAGACCCAGAGGATGTTTCTCTGCTCAGATTCACCCACGCTGTTTTCTCTCCATTTTTTTTCTAGGACTCGGACTCACTCAGACATGGAAAAAAGGAAGAATGGGGAGAAGGTATAAACAGGTGCAGAGGTGAATTAGAAAACAGTGCCCTCAAAGACTTGCTGAAGTGCTGGTTTGTGAGTATGTGGGTGTGGACAATCGGCGGTGGCCTGAGAGAGCATTTCAAAGAGATTTCTGTCAGTCGTCTGGACCTTTCTTTTGGGGGTGCACTCATATGTATGAAATGAGCTGCGCTTTCAACTATTACTCACTCTCTCACTGAGGAATATAGCTTTGGTGCACATACTTCCATCAAGGACATGTGTGTTTTTGTTTATTTAAAATCCCACAGAATAGTCACAAGTGAAATGACTGTTATAATAGTTAGAAAGCATTTTACACACTTCGTCAGTAGGATCTGTTTAAAAAACGTATAAAATACATTAATAAATTGAATACAACTGACAATGTTTATAATAAGACATATGTTAGTTGATGTGTAAAAAATGTATATTAAGTCTTAAATAATAACAGAATTTTCTGAACACCTGAAAAACTGAAAAACTACTGATGTAAAATTTACAATTGTTCATTCTTTGTTTCGTTTTTTTTGTTTTGTTTTTGTTTTGTTTTTTTTTTTTTTTGTTTATCAGGTTGATATTGCCTCCCTCTTTGATGCTGAATTGGTTAACAACTTCAATTTTTATGATAAGACATATTTTAATTGATGATTGAAAAATGTATATTAAAGGTGCACTGTGTAACTTTCATGGTGAGGGTCCAACACCTGCTTGTCTCTGATGACATTATTGTTTTGTCCCGAATATTCCACAGTTTGCAAGTAGACGTATTCGCCTTGCACTCATTCAATTAAAGTTGTTTTGCTGTTATGTTGTTACAAGCATTCTTACTCTGATTCGGGTCACCTCTCCATAGATCTGGCCTGTTACTGTAATTTAGCTTGGTGGCATTACATGCTTGTTTTTATGAAAATCTACCAGAAAAGTCTTAAATAATTACAGAATTAATTAAAAACTGATCTGAAAACTGAAAAGTCAACTTTTGATGAAATGTTTATTCTTGTTTTTGTTTTTTTTGTGGGGGTGATATTGCCTTTCTTTTTGACATTTGAACTGGAGCTGTCAAACAGTGTCTAAGAAGATCACAAATTCTGAAACATAGCAGCACGGCCATTCGATCCACTATTCCTAATGACATATGAATTGCATATACATTCTTACTGTGTGATCCAGCCTCAACACTATATTCTTCTGTGCTAAACAATTCTGGCCCTGCAAGAAGAAACTCAACACCACAGTGACATTCTTTAAGGTAATGTCATCACCCAGTCTAGGTCTAAGCCTGTGTGTGTCACTGGGAGAGCTCATTTCGCCAACATCTGGATGACAGCTCCAACCATCACCAAGCACAATTGTCACCTTTACAAGTTGTCATGCATCTTGTGTCCTTGATGCCTTGATAATGCAGCGCTGAGGGTGACATGTCATCACCTGGAGCCCTTAACAAATCACGTGTGAACCCAGCGTATCAACACCAAAGAACAATACATCTTTCAGCTATGCTCTGGTATGTGACGAAACTGGATAGAGAGGAAGTACACAGAGTAAAAACAGTCAATGTCATAAATTAGAGGTAGTTTTCTATTAAAAGTTCCTATATTACGCAAAATTTACTCCTGTGAAATTTAACCTATGTTATAATGTTTTTACCTCATCAAGGTAGTTTAGTTTTGTTTCATTCACACATGCTGGTCTGTCTACATATCCAAAGCTCAGAATGCTGCGTTCCACCTTGTGATGTCATTTAGTTCTGAAGCTGACAGCTAGATTTTCCATAGATTAGCAATGAAATCATCCAAATGATTCAAGTGAAGGAGTATGGAGTTTAAAAACACAGTGGAGCACTTCCTGTATTGCCACATGACATCACAAGAGTCTTTTCTCTTTAAACTCTAAATAGTCTAAATATGCAGGGTTTGTGTGGTAAACATGTGTTGATGAGGAATCATAACATAGATCAGAAAATACTGTAATATGGGCCAAAATAACAGCCAATTCTTGGTCAACAAAAGCATGTGGTTTGGTTTGAGTTCAGACATTGGAAGAAAACATTTTTGTGTTAAATTTGAATGATTAAAAGTCTGTGTTGCAGTAAAGTCATTGCACATTTTGGTGTGTCGTAGTTCTAGTAAAACATATCGTGGCTGTGTAACATCCTTTAATAAAATGCCTATTATTACTTGGTTATTAGCAGTCACTCACCAACATTTTAAAGTTGGCTGATTCTTCAATTGCATTTTTTTACTTTGAGCAATGACTAGTTAAATAAATAAATATAAATAATTGGGAGCATTCCTCAGCTGACACACAAGTTACACACTCTCAGTCTACTCTAAACCAAGTAAAGGCTCTATACGGCACCTATAGGTCTTCACTTTTACTTTTCTCACTTTCCCCAAGATAACATGACTTTTTTTAAACAGATCTTCAACCTGAACTGCTTCTCAGCTCTGGTCTATTGCTCAAGTCTTGCATCCCCAACCCTCATCCCCAATCCACATCTCCTTGTCATTTTTTTTCTGCAGTGTGAGTCCATGGCAGAGTCCACAGGAGCCCCATTTGCCATGACATATGGGGAACAAGGCAGGCAGTGCGAGCAAGTGGCCCTGTCTGGAGCTGTGACTTAGTGTCGTCCCTCAGTGCCTTTGGCAGCACAGGGACAGAGGGATGAAGGGGATGGAGAGGGGGGTCCAGGGGTACCGGGGTAGAAGAGCAGGGGGATTCAGGCTGGAGTTTTCGCCCTGGAGACACACTGGCAGTCCTAAGATTAGAGGAGTAATCAATCTCAGCGTGGAACCGGCCAATCCCACCGCCCCCATGGCCTGGCAACCTGGCCTCCCTGAGTGGGGCCAGTGCAGGGGGGTGCAGGCAACATTGACACCAGGGGCACGAGACAGAGAGACAGAGGAGGTAAGAGAATATGCTTTATTAAGAGTCATTTGTCCTTTAACAAGCCTTGGTACCGGACAGGTGATGAAGCATAACACGGCAAACACACATGATTACTGTCAGCGTTGTTTACAGGCCTGCTGCCTCTGTCACCTCACTAGGGAGACCTTGTTTTGGGTGCTCCTATGCAGACACACATGCCCCGAGCTGTGCAGCACCATCCTACAGGGCCATTGCATCACTTCCTCACAAAAACACAGTCTGACCACGAAAACATCCAATATGAGATAACTGTTCAGAAAAGTAAAAAAATAAATAAATACAGTATGGGTGTTGATCTTTGAAAGTTAAAAGTGATTCCAGTTTTGTTAACATAACAGACCTAATCAAATTTGTTTAATGATTTATTTTAGATGGACTTTTGATCAAAACAAAGAAGTCTCCGGTATAAAGTGAACAAACTGCATAATGTTACATAAATGCACTTAACATACAAAACAGTAGCAGTAGCAGTGAATTTTGGCATTTACATGTCATTGTGTCTGCGAGGTGAGAATATTTAAGATGAAGAAAGAGTCAAGAGTGCCATAAAAGTGTTTATGAGGTAGAAACAGCCCTGTTAGATTTTATCACCATCAAGGAGATAAAGCATTGGTATTGTCAATTATCACTCTGTACAAAAGGGTATGTTTTATAAGCAGCAAAGGACAGGTGAAATATGTCAAGGCAATAAAAGTAATTGTAAGAGAGAGCCTATTAATAACTAGACAATAAGCTACATGTCTATTGTGTTTGGTATAAGCAGGGCCTACTCTTCAAGTTACATACAACATGCAGATAGAAGTTGACAATGAACGCAAGGTCTTTAGTGCAGAATGAATTGAAATGAATAAAACCGTGTGGTCTGTACACGTTTAAATTTGAACTTAAAGGTGCACTGTGTAACTTTTGTGATGGATGCTCTGCCATCTGCTTGTCTCCATGGTGATGTTACTGTTTTACCTCGATGTTCCACAGTATGGTATTAAAAATATATATATTGTATTTATTCATTTATGGGTGTTTTTAATTTCAAAAATACCACAAAAACATGCATTATTACCGTGAACTGACCTGTAACTTGGCCTAGTGATGTGGCCTGCTTGTCTTCAAGGAGACAGTTAAATTAAATGCCATACTGTAGAACATTGCAGGAAAATAAATAAATAAATAAATAACAAACATCTACATGGAGTGATGCAGGTGGTGGATCCCCTATCAGAAAAGTTACACAGTGCATCTTTAATCATAGTTAAGTGAGCATGTGATGAGTCTTAGGCTAAACATTCCTATCTAATAAAAGGCCTCAAATACCCTTTTAACAAGGTGCGAATGATGTCTTACGGTATTATCTTTATTACACTCTGTTAGTGAATGTATAATAAATGGTGGGTCCAGACTACACTGTATTACAATGTGTGATTAAGAGCAGGTCAGCCCATTCTCCTACTGGTGGCTTTAGCAGAGGTCTTCAGAGCTTTACTGAAGCTAATGAGCCACCGAGGACTGCGCTCATTTAAATTACTCAGTCACCTTTAGTAATTACCATCAATGTCTGGTAATCCGCTGAACCAAGCCAATTATTGTTCTCCATATCTCTAGTGCTGTGAAGATTAAGCACAGAAAGAGATGTAATATCATGCAATAAGGGACAGCAGTTAAAGGTGTGTGGAGAAAAGAGAAGAAAGGCTCATCCTCACGAGGCCTTTTACAGATAAATGAAATAATTAGTGCCAACTCCCCAGTGGCCCTTATCTTTTTATTTTATTTCCAGGGAAATAATTAGACTTTTTTCGCTTTTTATGAAGCTTCTGTGTTTTTCCATCTTTAATCTTTAATCAGTGTGGAACATTTCCCTTTGGGCAACAAGGTGCTTTATGTTGCTATGTAATGCGTGTGGTAATTCAGAATTGCTTTGCATCATGGGGGACTGCTATCAGGTTTCAAAAGTGCTTCCGCGGCTGCAGCCCTCTTTATCAAATGAACGTTTCTATATTGTACAAAGCAGGTGTAAGTGAAGTAGGGGAGGCTTCTTTAATTGGGCCAAGAGGTCTGGAGTGCAGTCCCATCTGTGCTGTTCGGGACTTAATTATAAGCAAACATGGCTACCTATCGATACACCACAAAAGCGAAGCAAAGAAGAGGGTTAAGAATAATCTTGACGCCCTGCGGGTCATCGCACACTGTAAACAACATGGATTTATCCAAAAACAAGAAAGCGAAGAAACACAACATAACAAGTTGTGTGCAATCAATAGCAGCAAAGCAAGAATCAAAGCTGGAATAAGGGAAATCAGGCTAAATTGGACTTTCTGTTGTGCTTGGTCAAATTTAGATGAACCACTGGAGAGAAGTGAAAGTCCAAGAAGAGAGTGAGGGGCCATATCTCAACATCCACCTTCTTAGAGCGGGACAGAATGGACCAAGTCGTAGATCTGGGGTCCCTCTCATGAGCCCTTAAAGCTCCAGGTAAAGTGGAGATGGACAGGACAGCTAAGCCCAGGGATAGACTGAGAAAATTCACTGTCAGTATTATTTGCCTGGCGTTGTTGGTCCTCTGCTTGTATGGCTGGAGCTGCTCAGGCTCATCTGTGATCCACGCTCCCAGGCACTTGCATTAATTGAGCTGGTAATTGAATAGTTGTCTTCATTAGTTCCAGTTCTATGCCTGCGCGTGGCTGCTGCAGATTACTGGAGAAACCTTTGTGGAACATCTTCACAAAGGGTGTATAATGAACATAGTCGCTTGGATGTAGCTTGTGTGTGGATGTTTGACTTGCATGTGTTGATGATTTTGGATATGGTCAGTTCAGTTCATTTACTTGAGCAACATGAAAAATTATGATATCAACATGAAATATTATTGTACATATTGTGCTGTATTATAATTATGCTAAAAAAGGAGTAGGGAGAAGTGTAAGCATACACACTCCTACCCCTCGCACAAACAAAGGGGGCAGTTTAGTTATTTAGGGTACAGTCATTTTGGTTTTGAACTCACAAAAGAAAATTGTGCTGATTTTTTTATAAAGTAATTAAAAAAACACAAGGTTCACTTATCTGTTTTTAAGTACTAAATAATCTGCCTGTATTATGATGTAAAAATCCACTAAAACATATGCTGTTCAGCCAGCTTAGTGAGTCCTGAATGATGATCTAAATAACTAATCCAGATGCCAAGTTATCCCAGGAGGACTGTGTTTGATTGAGAGGGAAAACAGGTACACAGAGTCGTGTGCACACGGACGTGAGCGTTGCTATGTGCTTGAGGTCGTGCAGCTTGGTGGAGAAGATAAAGGGAAATTAAAGGAAAGGTCCCTGACCCTCTCCGATAGCTCTAAATGCTTTGCAATTTTCCAGAGAAGACGAAAATCCTCCTCCACAAATGAAGGGCTGCATCTGACCTCTTCCAGGAGCGCAGGAAGTTAGAGAGGTTGACAAAACCCAGTAAGACTCAAAGAGGCAAAATGCTAATTTGACTTTGCCACAGACATTTCTAACCTCTTTAAGGTGCATTTTAATAAATCTACTCCAATTTGCAACCCCACTGTGCTCAGCCAATTATTATGGCAAGCGTCAAATTGAGGCAACATCTATAGAAAGTCTGAGACTGTCAAACAGAATGACGCCTAAAAAGTGGCGTCACACCAAGCGTTCTCCGCTTTTCACGCACAGACTCAGTGAGGAGACTGTCGTTCCCCTCATTAGAGCATCATTTGGCAATAATTATCTTTAAGTGCTTTGGAACATCTTGGAGAGGTGAAACAAACTGTGCCGAGCCCAGAGTTAAATGATGACAGGTAACCAGAAAGACTAACAAAAGGCGGCACTGTCAGGGCACATCGTAGACACGAGTGACACATTCCGCAATTTGATCAAATGAAATTTCCGGAGTAGTTTGGAGGAGTTGGGCTGCTGATCAACACAGACACCTCACATATGTCTTACCTTGGAGCGCAGACACCTTTCTGCTCTCACCAAAACTGATTCACCGGCTCCTGGTAGCTCACAGCTTCACAAATAGGAAGTGATTGCGGCGCGCTGGAACACACAACGCCCGAAAGCATCAAAAATTGATCTTATATGAATATTCAACAAGGGAGTACAAGCAAACTGAATTCCTCATTTTCACCTTCCTTCCTTTCCACCATTGCAGCTTTTTCTCTAACTGCATAATTAATGTGTGAACAGTAACGTGTGAATTTGTTTGTGTTGCAAAATGAAGAATGGTAAGAATTTATGAAAACGACAACAACTCCACTTCTTTGTACTCTTAAGAACCATTACTCTAATCAGGTTAAGAAAATGGCACCTTTATTTACTGACTAAAATTTGTACAAATATAACCAAACTTTAGTTTTGTAATATTACTGTACTACTACTTTGCATATTCTTATTACAAAGTATTCAGTCCATTCTGTCAACAGAGATAAGTTTGCAAAATAAAAAGATGAATACCAAGGAATGAAAAGGAATTGTTTGTTCAAAAGTTATGGGAGTTGTCAATATTTTTCAAGAAAAAAATCTGTTTATCAAAAGAAAAATTGAAGGTAAAGGATAGGTCTGTCACAATAATTACTATATCAACTTATTGTTCAATATTTGACAGCTGGAGCGATATATTGTATGACTCAAAATTTATCAGTTTATTTGCAATAATGAGGAGATTTTGGCCATTTTATGTAATAACTGCAGAAGGTGAAATACATAACTTTTATGGGTAATTATTAGTTCATTCTATTTATTTGTTGCAGTTAAAGCCTTATAATGATACTGTACATTGGTTTAAAATGTGTTTTCTAGGATTATTCTGCTTTGTGTCAGTGGCATAAAGTAGTTTCAGTATTGTTTATCGCAATACTTCTTTGTAGCAGTATATTCTGCTTCACCTTTTGTTATCGTGACAGGCCTAGTAAAGGAATCATACAGGGGAATAATTTGTTTGCTGAAAACAATAAAATATGAACCAGACGCCCTAATGAATAGATGAACTGGCCTAGACTCAGTTGTCACAATGTAATCCATGGAGAAGTTTTTCCCAGATGAATGGAGACAGATTGGTGCATTTGTAATTTGTGGTTGGGCTGTGGTGCGACTGCAGAGAAGAAACTCAGTGCAGGGAGTTAGTATGCGGAGGGTAAGTCAGTGGGCCGGCAGGTAAGGAGGAGACTGAGCAGAGTAATCAGGCTGCCCACAGCCCATGGCACAGAATCGCTCTCTCTCTCAGCCCTCCAATCGGTCATTTTCCTAATGATGCGCAGAGCAGCAGGAGGCAGGAAGCACTGTTGACTGGTGCACCTCTGCCTCACCCTCACTCACACCAGCATAGATAATGAGACAGTCAGTCTTTGTTCAATGTAAAATAATCTAACTTTCTCAAACTAGAGGATGGAGTTTGCTGTGGAAGCATGTATTTCTTGTATCATAGGTACTACAGTAACTTCAAAAAAAAAGTATTCCTCCAATTATTTAAGAGACACATTTGTATGATTTACAATGCATTGGCAAAGACCAACAACTAGCCATTTAGATTTTTTTGTTTGTTTTTGTTTTATAATAGTTGATAATAGTTTATTTATTTCTTTATTTTTGTATAATCGTCTTATTTTATTGTTTTGTATCTTTTTTTATCCTGAAGTTTTTATAAAGTCCTACACACTTCTTGGTTGACTTAATTTGTGCTGACCACCATTTCTCCGTAAACATTTCTGGGAGATATGTGAAAAGCCTTTTTAGCTGTGCGTTTAGGCAAATATCAGGATGGGCGCGGAGGCGAGGTGGCCCTGGGTGGCCATTAGGATGCAGCGTGTAGCGTTTCCATGCAGACACCATCTCCACATGGAAAGGTCACCTCCCTCCCTTTGCGGGTAAATACGCAGACGTATACAAATGTGGCTGCGCACTGAAATGGCTCACCTTAAGAAGGCATTAGGCTCTTTTTCCACTGAACTTTACATCACTCACCTCCATTATCTTAACCAATGGCATTTCAGCCTTTTGCAAAGTAGAGGAATGCTACCCCAATGACACCAAACTATTAAGGCTGCATCTTCAACAACAAGGGCGGATTCTCATTAGACTGAACGCAAAAGTCAGAACAGTCACAGTGCCATAATTTGCATTTACATTTGTATGTTGAATATAGGACATAACATAACACCTTACGTAACAGGGCCACCAGAGCGCTCAGTGAAAGAGTATGCATTTTCCTAGTAGCTTCACCTAATGGGAATGACAATACAGAATACATGATACAAATAGGCCTGTAAAAATAACAAAATCTGAAGTGCGATATATTGCTGAAGTAAATATATAAACTAAACGATAACACTGAAACAAATTTATGCCACTGACACAAAAACACAATAGCAGATTTAAACCACAAATACTATTCTAAATATACAATATCAGAAAAAGAAAAAAAAATGCAGAATGAGATACTTTAGTAGTTAGTTTGCATCACAAAAGTTATTAATTCAACCTTCCACTGCCTAAATTTTACTGTAAATGCCAAAAATTACCCAGTAAAGAAAATGTGCACAAGATAAATATTGACCCCCAAAAAATATTGTTTCATCTTTTATGTATTGAATGATGAGTTGATATAGTAATTATCGTGACAGGCCTAGATACTATTTGAATGTGGTTCATCCTGTTGGCCACTGTTTGGTGGGCTGTAAATGAAAATTGGCAGCAAAATATAACTGATGACTTTGTTTGACATAAATACAAATAATAGAATAAAAATCTTGCTTTATTCTTTGTAAATCAATTTGTCATTTTTAGAAAACCTAAAGCAAGAGTCTACCACTCATTAAAAACAAAGCTCGAAGAATGAGATCTTTCTCTACAATATAATTTCCTCCTTCTTCTTCCTTCTTTTTGTGTCTCTTGTAAACATTTGTACAATACAAAGTGGCACTGATTGACCATTGGCTCATTGGCTGTGACTTGAGATGTGACTCAAAGCTTTTATAGTTTGCCAGGCCTGTATGCTCTAGGTTGAGAATGAAGGCCTGAACACTGGATGTGCCCGGTGGGCCCTGTAAAGCCCTCCTCTGTCAGCTTGGATTGTACTAGGAGACTAACCCATCCTGGCAGTGCCCCGTGTCCACGAGCAGTACACCTGAACTGGGGCACACCTCCACTGTTGCCCGGAGCACAGCCAGGCAGCACCACTGACAGATGTGAGGAGGAGAACAGTTATGTCATAGCACAAGTGTGTTTGTCCATGTTGAGGTTTAAGCAGTTGGGACGTGTAAACTAAAGGAAGTAGACAATTAAGACTTTATTAATGATTATATATTCTTTACTTTCAAGAAAATGTTATCACTCACCATTGGTTTTTGTTTTTGTTTTTTTCTTTTTAACAATGTTCTGAATTTCTCTTATGTTTTCTGTTGTATGTCTCAGATTTTGTTAAATTCTTGAGCCATAGTTTTTTCTTCTACTTGTCCCCATTGTCAGCCTTTCTTTTCTTCTATTGTTGCCAGTCTATGCCTTTGTCCCTTTTGTTATCTCTATCTCCCCATCTATGCCAGTCCCGAGGGATAGCTGCGTTACCCCTGGCACCCCATCCCAGTGGATTCACAGAAACTTTGCCAACGCAGTATTAGCAGCGCTGTGGTTAGCTTCGTGTGTCGCGCTGTGTCTTGTTCCCGTGGTGCTTCATCCCAAAGGGAATTCCCACCAGAGACAATGGGCAGCTTACCAAGGTAAACAAGAGCCTCTTCCATGCCAGCATGCCACAAAGGCACAGACAGCGAAAAGGGAAAAGTGCAAATATACATAGTATTACACCGCAAAGGAGCAAGAACAATACAAGTCAGACACATCCTTTTTCAAATCAATGGCAACACAATCACATTCACAAAACGTCATTTAGACTCCAGCTGCCTCTTTGATTTAGACAAACAATAGCTTTAGTTTTCCAAGAATCTATAAGAACTAATTTTCAGTACCACCACTAGGAAGAAAAAAAATCTCATCAACCAAAAGCTCTGAATTATGGCGCAGTTGAAACCAAAGTAAAGTGAAAAAGTACGCCTGTCCGATGTCACGATTATGTCAAAGCGCTTGTGAGAGGGCCTGATATAAAAGGATGGTTTGGTCTTCAAATTCATATCCACTTACTGCCAAGAGCCAGCCTGTATACCTCTCCAAGTAATGGCTGTTTACAAGATAAAAGAAGAGGAAAAATAGCCACTTTTCCCTGCTCAGACATGAAATCCTCTTATGAAATTAGGCTGATAAAAGGGCCTTGTGACGTCGGCCATTTTTCCCCACGTCAAGAAAACCTTGCCTGTGAGCATTATTAATGGCATCCATGTGGCATGTCATTTTTCTACATCTCCAATGCGCTCCCAACAACAACAGCAGAGGGCCGGGCCTACAAGGCACTTTGTCAGAACAGTGCTGGAGTCACCATGCAGCTTGTCAGGTTCCCCCAAGCAGGAGCACGCCACGAGGAGGGACAAAACACAGTTCAGTTTTCTGTGTGCATATGAGCCAAGGGTTAATTTTTGTTGGTTCCTGGTCGCCTTCAGAGGGGTAAAGTGGAAAAATGAAGCGGGGTTGAAACAAATAGCAGCGTCGGGAGAGACGTGTGGCCTTCGCTTAAACAGAGCCATAAATCAGGGGGACTGACGTGGGGAGAGGGAGGGAAGAGAGTGAAGGGGCAAGGGAGTGTACTAGTAAAAGTGTGACAACAACAGCATAACATTACCAATGTTTAGCCCCTCCAACCTGCACCATTAAATACCCGCTTGGTCCGCTAGCTTACTTGTCCAGTGTGCAGCCGACCTTCTTCAGTGTTTTTTGCATGTTTTCTTCATGAAGAAAAAAACATTCAGATTAGAGCAGGATAATCAATTATGTGACTATTTTTAATAGCAGGTTGATCTCTCTGAGGAATGGGATAAGATTATTTTATTCAGTGCAAAAGCAACACAAAATATTCTGAATTTGATGACCAGTAATGGAATACAGATTATAAAAAGGAAAAACTCAGCGAATTACCACAGATGATGCCCACTTCAGCTACTTTGAACTTGAGGAATGTAAATGTTAATTTAATTACTGATATTAAAGGTGCACTGTGTAACTTTTCTGCTGGACGGTCTGGTGTTTTTATCTCTCAAAACTACCACAAAGACATGCATTCTTACTTCTCCACAGATCTGACTTGTAACTTGGCCTGGTAATGTGACCTGCTTGTCACCATGGAAATAGTTAAAAATTATGCCATACTGTAAAACATTCCATGAAAAAAGAATAACTACCTGGAGTGGCGGACCATCTACCAGAAAACTTACATGGTGCATCTTTAAACAGGCACCCATCCACTTTTGCATATATGTCCATGTACGCGACCATAATACCGTTATAATAACCAATGACCAAGCTATTACTGAGATCCTGCACTTACAGACACTGCACACGGACAGAAGCTGCCTGCATTAGGTATACCACTGTACAGACGAGGATTAACAAGCATCTTTGGAGGTGCCCCACAGAAGGAGGCATGGATGCATGCGGATAATATGGGGCGCAAATCATCTAGCGGTGATGCCTTTAATGAAGTCCTGTGTGTTTAAAACAGCGTGTGTATGCAGAACCCACGCGGCGCATGGCTCAAACTTGCTTCTCCATAAGACTCTGAGATGCTTTAATACATTCTGGACTTGTCTGCGCTCCCAGGTAGGGGCCGAATCGAGCAGATATCTCACGCTCTAGCTCCATGTTCCAGCTGCGACCCACCTCTGTGTCACTCATTTTGTCCTGACTTGTGAAGGATTACTGCGGCGTGGGCTTGTGCTGAGCTGGCAAAATAGACAGGGATAAAAGCAGATGAGAATGGCATCGCATCCGGTGTGTCTGAGTTTTACATACAGGCCAGGCCCTCAAGAAGCTTTGATAGTATCCAATGGAAGGGCCTATTAAAGGTGCACTATGTAACCTTTCAGTTCTTGTCTCTATGGATATGTCATTGCTCTGCTTCAAATGTTTCATAATATGACATTAAACAGATCTAACTTACATTTAATCAATTACAGGTGGTTTTATTGCTCAAAAAATACCTAGAAAAACAGGCAGACTGTGAGCGGGGTCGCCTCTCCACAGATCTGACCAGTAACTTCACCTGATTTGGTGTCCATGACGAAAGAAAGCTATAAACATTTCAGACAAAGCAATAAAATCTCTAGGGAGAAAAGCAGAAAAAATTGAAAAATTACACAATGCACCTTTAATATCTGTCATCTATGTCTACTAAATTGAATCGGGATATAGAGTGGTTTATAAAAGTAACAAAGCAGAAGTATTGAAGTAAAGCTGGATAAGTCATGAGAGCCACAAGTATAGCTGTGTGATTTCAAAGTCAGTTTAATAGAAGCTTTTCAAATGCTTCAACAGGGAGAGGGAGCTTTGCCATGTTTGTGTTATACTGCAAACATGCAATTGCCCCACGGATTTTCACAGTTTAGACGCAAAGTATGTGCAAATTATTTCATTCACCTGACACCAAAGAACAGCGGTCGCCTGGCACTTTGAGAGAAAATTAAATTAAGCGCTGAGAAAACGGTAGAGGAAAACTTGGAGGATACAGAATGGATTTATGGCTTTAAATCTGATGGAGCTTGATACTAATGCTGTATAAATCCTCGCCTTTCATTATAGCATTATATGAAATGCATTGGTATGGAGCGACGGATCCTGTTTGACATTCTGTTACCGGAGCAGTGCACAGCTTCACACTTAAGCCCTTTAAAGCTAATACATAAATGTAACGTTACATATAGCTACAGTGCTCAACAATCGTTTTTTGCTGTCTGAATCAGCAAACGGGGAGACGATGCTCCCAAATGGTTTAATTACTCAACCAGATTGAGGAGCTTAATGATGTTTTGCCTCTCCAATGGCAACAATGCAGATAATCGGCTCAGCTATTATTCAAACAATGAATATGAATCATAATGTGCTTGTTTGTGGCTTTTACAATACGCTTTGTAGAATGTACTGTAAGAAGAGCTCATAAAGACGCAACAAAGATGAGTTTTCACATTTTTAAACAGTTCAAGACCTGCACATCCTTCAATCAAACTTTCTAAAAACTTTTTTTCCCCCCAGATAATTAAAAAAATGCTTAATTGACTTTTTCTCTGATCTTTCTTTTGTGTGTTTGTTTCTGTTATTGTCATACAAGTGTCCTGTGTTGTATGACATTTTGTACAGAATTTTGTATTTTATTTTACTTGACCTGGTCTCTCTAAAATCTAACAAATTATCTGATAAATATAAGGATTTTTTTTTTTTTTTACATAAATCGTAGTCCAGTCTGGTCCAATCATTTTCCCTCCATCTCTAATAAAGAATATCCATCTTAGTTAACATTGTGTGCCAAAGATGCATAGGTCTCATTAATGGAGAGTTCCACACAGGCTCTGGACAAAGCGGGGACCGTGAGCTGGCTGTACTGCAGGTGGTGGGTGTTTGATGGGGTCTATTTTGTCATGTGGCGAGGAGGGGGCGGGCGGTGTGGGGGTACAGATGCATTGTGCCCTGTGGCGTGGCTGCGGAGACGTCACGTATGGGTTCCATTGTGTTGCGATTATGTAGGATGAGCACGCCGCCCGCTAATCCGCCTGTGGGAGGGTGCATGCCTGTGAATTATTGCACTTTGGAAACGCGCACAAAAAATGGTAGAGAGAAAAAAAGAGGAAAAGAGAGGGAGAGGGAGAGAGGAAGAAGGAGGAGGAGACACGGAGACAGAGAAGCCCCCTTTGGCTGTGATTATGAAATGGTCTGTCACAGATTAGGGCTACTGGGATGAGCCTCCCACAGACACACACCGGCTAGTCAGTCAGTGAGCTTACCTGAGGTGATACCCAACTGCGCACATACACACATAGTATATATAAAGAAGGGAGGAGGGGATTGGGAGCGTGAAAAACAAACACGCTCCAAATAGGCTTGAGAGAGAAGGGTAGAAAGAGGAAAAAGGAGAGAGAGCTGCCCAAGGAAAAACAACAAAATCAAATGGCAGAGAGGGAGAGTGGAAAAGAAGGCTGGCAGTGACTAAAATAAGACCTGTGTGGCTATTGTCTGTTTCCAGGAGGACTATGGCGATAAAAAACCCACGCTATTTGTCTTTCTCGTGCTTCCTCAAGAGCATAGATACCTAGAGATGCATGTTCGTCCAGAATATTTACAGGGTGCTGCTTTAAAGTTCGTACAACAACAGTTTCAAGACTGTGGTTGTGCAGTAAAGTTTCGGTTTTGATATGTGATACTGAAGTAAATAGTGACATCATGAGAAATTGTTTTTAGTGTATTAAGTTTAACATGCCTTTATTATCACATCGATGCAGTCCAGTATCAGAGAAATTTGAGGGGAAGCTTCACTGTTTGAAGTGTCAGTGCTTTAAAACTGAACACTTCCTGTGCGTCCAGACTGTGGCATCAGAGGCTTTGGGTTTATATGCAAAGTCTGGGTTGGTCCAATGTTTCTGCAGCATGTTTGAGCTTCAACACCAGAGGCATCAGATCCCACATTTGAAAAAGTTCAACTTTCGCCGAAATTTGCAACATTCAAGTTTAAGAGTTTCAAGCATATATTTTTTTAACACAGCCTTATATAACGCTATATAATAATGACAATACTATGTATTTCACATTGGAAAGACTTTTTAGGTTTGATCGCCAGCGCCCACCCAAGTCCCACCCATCCCACATTTGGGTTTGGTCCCACTGTCAGTATAATAAGCTTGAATATGTTTTAACACAATGCTTTTATGATGCAGAGGGTTAAACACACATTCCACATTGTTCTGAGTTCTTTACACTAATTTAGTAAAATGTTTAGCCAGATTTACCATCGTCTGCTTTCCACATGCTCTGTCCTGGTGCAGAAGATCCCGATGGACTACAAAACATATTACTGTAAGGCCTCATAAATCTGAACTGACCACTGAACCACTTTATATTTCCACAATGGTTAATGAGTACTGGTATAGTGTTATTTGGTGTCCAAGATTAATTCCAAATCCTACTGGCAGTGATCTGAAGTACTTCCTAAAACACCATTCTCTAAGTTATGAGTAGACTTGGCAGGGTACCAGGTGCCTCTCTGCTTCTGATAATTATACACACTGTCTTTACCCTAAGTATCTATTATTTGTTCACGACTGGCAGCCTGTGAGGAGAGCAGTGGTCAGAAATACTCCATCCTGCACTGATTGACTGACACATACAGGGAGAGCGCTCTGTCCAATCACACGCTCCACTGTCAGGTTGATTCTTCCCCCTCTTTAAGGTGCAGGGCAAAGCTGCTGGCCCAGTTTGTTACAGCAGAAACATTCACGTTTGATTGGCAGACTGGCCTTCTTTCAGGACAGACAGAGCCAATCAGTTTAATTAGCCCAATGGTATTTCCAGGTTTTGTATCTACAAGACTGGGATTTGTGAGCGAGCGCTTAAGTTTCAGTCTTTGTTTAAGGATTCACTGGGGCTTGCGAGTGTCTTTTACTGTAAGTGAGACAGGAAATAGATATACGCCAGACAAGCACTAGTAGTTTTGTACAGGTCGAGAGAATAGTCTGCTGAAAAAAGGTACAGTCTTCCAAGTGTTGAAAAAGTGTATATTTTCACCACTTAAGATTATTGTTCTGTATAAGGCTTTACATCAAAAAGGTAAAATTAAGCCTGTCTCATGGCTATGTAATCAGCCATTAAAGGTCTAATGTGAAACATTCTGGAGGAAATTTATTTTATTTAATATTTATTTTATTTTGGTGAGTGTATAACTCATTACAGGCAAAATGCATTATATTCAGTCTGATGCCCATAAAATAAAATATATTAAGTAAACTTAAGAAAACTTCACTATCAAATCAAACACTAAGCAAGTCACAGCAATAGTTGCTTTGTCTGGAATATTCCACAGTATGACATTAAACATATCCATCTTGCATTCATTCAATTAAAGTAGTTTTTATGGCTCAAAAATACATTGAAAAACTAGTCTGAAACTTTGCTCGGTGACGTCACATGCTCATTTTTATGGAAATGCCCTATTGTGGCACACTCCAGCCAAAGCAATCAAAGCAATCCCCATGGAGACAAGTAGGGAGTGGACCTTCTACCAGAAAAGTGCATAATTGTTTTTATGTCAATGACAATTCCATTTAAAAACCAAAGAAGAACTGGTCCAGGTTTTTCAGTCCCAATATTAATATTTGGCCTCCACTGACCAATACTAGTAAATATCAATGTATTTCCTTATGAAGGTATTAGACAACGGATGTAAGTATATAATTATGTAACCATTTATTTTTTCATTTGAGCCGAGCTGAAATGTGTTTTAATACAGTAATCAAAAAGCCTTTAACCTATATATGAAGTTAAGTAAGTATTAAGCATTTTTCACATCCATCAAAAATGGTCTGCCCCAGAGTCATTGTTTCAATTACAGCCCCACACACTTAAGATGATGGCACTTTATTAAGACAATTGTTTCCCATCCACCATTAGATCATTGTGGTCATATTTAGATAATCCTTTGCAAATGGCGAGTTATTACAAAATCTTGGCCTGACAGCCCTCCGACAAGCCAAGCCGATGCCAGATAATTGCTCTCACGCTTGCCACTTAATGAACATAATTACCACGTTCTCCAGCTTTCACCCCGTGATTAATTGTTACAACATTTCTTTGTTGGGTTCCGACAAATTACCCCTCGCACCACTACTGCCATTTTCACATCAGGCAATCATAAAGTACGCACGCAGGCACTCATAAAGCCAACTCACAGCCACTCGAGGGCCATGTTGGGATTATTGGAGGAGGCAGAGGAAGTTAAGGGCTCACCAATCACTCAATTATAATCATCGGAGAAAGGTTTTTGAAGCTGTCAGTCCTGGAAGAGAGGGAGGAAGTGGGGGTTCTCGAGAGTTCTATACCCAGCAACAGCAGCACATCAGGTAACAGCGTGCACATGCCCCAGCACTCAGACTTGCACCTCTTTATGACAGCGCATACACAAATCATATTAAGGAGAGCAGTCTAAATAACTACAAATGCAGGCGCAATCATTCAAGCACGCAAGCACTCGAAGCTCTGTGACACCTGTCAGCTCCGACAAAAACATGTCCACGCAAGTCAAAGGCAAAGAAGTTCTAATCCAATTCTAAAGCTCATGTTTCAGAGCAATTAGCCGGAGCATATTTCACAGACGACCTAATGGAGAAGCTGTCACCCAGTTAAGTAAGGCTTGGCTTAAGAGCATTTGCTTAATAAGCCATGGCCTAATGCAATAAGGTGCCTATTCCCAATCAGCCATGACTAAGTCTAATTTATGCTGAACCAAATGAGGAAAAGGGAGTAAGCAAGTCCAGGCCCAGTAATGACCACTGTTGTTGTAAATACTCGTTATTTACAGAAAAGCCAAGTCACCAAGCTACTAGTTTAGCTGGTCTTTAAAGGTGCATTCTGTAAATTTTCTGGTGGAGAGTCCGTCAAATGCTTCTCTTCATTCATACTGCTTTGTCTGAAAAGTTTCACAGTATGGTATTAAACTGATAAACTCTTCATGGAGATCAAATCACATCAAATTACAGGTTTGATCTGTGGAGAGGCACTCCGATCACAGTCAGAATGCATGTTTAGATAGATATTTTTGAGCTATAAAACGAGTAACTTAAATGTTACATAATAATAACTCTAAAACATGTTAAAACATACCTAACTTAGTCACCAAAAGCACGGAATAACCCATTCATTTTGGCATTTATGATACCTACTTCCATCACCATTAAGCTATCCATTTTCTCAGTCTTAAGACTCAGACTTCAAGTACAGTACTGTCTCAATGAGGTGAAACTAAAAAAAGAAAACAGCTATGGGAGATAGAGAGTCCTCAGAGAGAACCAAAGAAGGTGGGTGCACTTGTCCTACAGGTGCAGCCCACAAACTATGACCTAGATATTTCCAAAACATAACAGAATTTATATTTAGCCGTTAATTTAGAGTTTATTATTTAGATTTTCCAGACAGATTTAAATGTTCAGTGCATTATTATCTGAAAATATGTTTTGGGTTTTTTTTCCAATTGCTTCCAGTGCTGCGTAACTTTTCTAGTGGAGGTTCGGCTACCTGCTTATTGTTTTCCCTGGAATGTTCCATGATATGCTATTATATGATATTAAATAACCAACTAACATTTATTGGTGCTCAAAAATAGAAAAAGATAGCTTCCTTCTGTGAATAGGGACGACTTTCCACATATATAAGGTGTAATGTAGCATAGTGTTGTAACCTGCTTATCTAGGTACTGTGAAACATTCTAGACAATGCAATAACATTTACATGGAGAGAAGTAGGAAGTGGTCCCTCCACCAGAAAAGTTGCGCATTGCGCCTTTAAAAACTAGACTAAATTTCAATACCACCAAAATTTGTCCTGGCCCATGTCTACGTACTATCTCATCCCCAAATATCCAACTTGTGTTTTAGTGTGGTCCTGACTACAGCACTATGTTCAGAAACATACAGTACCTGCAAACTGCTACACTTGAGTTTGATTGATTCAATGGCGCATCAGATCCCTCACCGTGACAAATCGCCGTCTGACATGGGAACACAAAATTGCCCACACCCTGACACCTAACCTGTGATGGGGGGGCGAGGGTGGGGCCACGGGGGGCACAGGAGAGAGGGTGGGGTGGTACCTGGCATCAGACCTCCACGCCTATAATACTTCATTTATACTTTGATTAGTCTTTAGCACAATCTCAGTTTAAGCTCACCTTTTTGGACCTTCTTTTACAGTATATCAGTATAAGTGTAAGGTTTTGTAGCCCACCCCACCACCAGCACCGCCATCGCCGCCATACCCCCCCCCTCTCGGGGAGTGATAGATTCCACCTCAGTTCATTTATCCTGGAAGCGGAGGAGACGGCGCTGTGATGTGATCCATCTCGCCCGGCGATGGAGGGAGCGCGGCGTCCCCGATCACAGAGCCTATCAATCTCACTCATATGGGCCGGATCAGGCGCAGTGTCAGACAGCAGACACACACACACAGACACGCACACACACACACACACACACAGACGGAGAGAGTGCCCACTTCCTACTGTACCTCATGCTCTGACACTCTCCCAGGGGCTGACTTCAGATGACACAGGACAGAGCTGCCCCAGGCTCCAGGTAAAAAAATATATATATATACACACAGGATTTATACACACAATGGTGAAATGTAAAGGGGAGATGGTTAAAAGGACCTATATTACGGAAAACTGACTCTTGGAGCTTTAAGCCATATTATAATGTATAATATATGATACAGTCACCGCCGTAAAAAACATACCCAGAGTTGTGTTTTGTTTCATTCATGTTAGAGTAATCTCAACTCAACTTTATTTCTAGAGCACTTTAAAAAAAACACCAACCAAAAACAATCAACCAAAGTGCTGTGCTAGATAATCCTTTATTATTAGTCTGTCCACATCTCCAAAGCTCAAAATGCTCTTTTCCATGCTGTGAAGTCATGAAGCGGTAGTTTTCAAGTTAGCAACAGTCACCTTTTACTTTTTGTAGGCTTAAGTGTTAAGTGTTACACCTTTTGAAGATGTAGTTTCAAAAATCAATGCTATAGTGACAGCAAAAATATTAAAGTATCAACTAACGTGTCTCCTCTTGTCTTGTGGAAATTGTAACTCGTCCCACTCCTCCTTCGTGATACAGTTTTGTATGTTTAGAAATTACACTGAATACAATCTAAATCAAAGTAGTGCAAAATAAAAATAAAGTGTAAGGGACCAAAAGCGAATAAAACCGCAATTATTTTTCTCACTAACAATCATAAAAATTTTGGGTTCAAGTGTAAATTGAGACACACAAATAAATCTAAAGTGTTCCTATTGAAAATATTTGAAGTTTAACACATGATTTAGACTTAGACAAACTTTAATGATCCTCAAGGGAAATAATTTTGACACAGTAGCTCACACATTACAATATATCATAATAACAAAGGGCAGAAATATAAATGGTAATAATAAGTAGCAAAAATAAGACTGGTGTCAAGTAATGCTTAATTGTATTAATGCATATGTACAAATAAAAAAAATATAGAAATATAGTAATACAAATATATCTCTTAGCTATATACAAGAGGTCACGCATAAAATCCATCTTTCACTTTTCACAAAATGTCGCAATGTCTTCCTTTCTGAGAAGTAGTATTTCAATCATTGTCACAACATATTTGCCAACACATGCCATCTGCTGTATCAAAACACATCAAACTCTCCTTGACACACGAGTACACAGAATTGCCCTGACCATGACATAAAGCACCTTTTCTCCCTCACATACCCCAACACCAAACACTCTGGCTCCCACACTTTATAACCTGACATACACACGCACACATCAAAAGCACTGGGCTGTAAAGCACTGTCCCTATCCGCCCCAGACCGCATCCACCAATCAAATTAGGCTTGATCAAAACATGCCATTCAAAGCTAGGACTATGGTGGAAAAGGGGTAAAAAGGGGGAGCATATGTGTGTGTGAGTGAGAGAGGATAGGGTGAGGCGTTCAGGGGAGCACAGCCAAATGCGCTGACCTTGGGAGCAATTAGCATGACCAGGGAGGGCGAGAGACATAGGCCAAGACAGGGGAGTGAGAAAGCAAAGGGGGGCCTGAGTAGAATAAAGTAGGAGGTAATGCAAAAACCCCCACCTCTGCTACATCTGCAAATAAGGGCTGGAGCTCCTCTGAGGGCCCACTCAGCACACTGCCTGGACACGCTACCTCCTCCTCCTCCTCCACCTCCACCGCCTCTCCAGCTCAGTCCCCCGTCGCTCCCTCTGCTCCCCGGTGTGAGCCCCCGGCCTGGGTCTCCCCCTCAGGAACCCTCCAGCCTCATCTCTGGCTCTTCTTCACACCCCGCTCTCATTAGACTCCGCGTGTCATTTTTGATTTTGTAGGTCATTAGGTTCCATAAGGTCGTGGCGTTTGAGGTTGAATAATAGTGCAGGAGCAAGAGTTTTTCATATTCCATATTCGCTCCTCTGCTCATTTCTGATACTGAATGAATTAACCAGACTTAGATCAATAATGACATTGAACTCCCAGGACACATAGGTGCGCACACTCCTCGGAACTCTTGGATGTGTCCATTAATTATCTTCCAATTTATAGCCATCCTAACAGCAGTAAATGTTATGGTGTTAATACTGTCCAATGCACTGTAAATACTAAAATTACAAAGAGCAAAGAACATAAAGCAATATATTCAAAAACAGCAGAGACAGGGAGCTGCTGGTATCCATGTAACTAAGGGTTACAGTTCATAGCATTAAAAACACAGTGATGTGTGGTGTGTTTTAATGTTTCCTCCCCTCTCACAATAAAGGCTTTTAAATATTTTCTAAGTGAGTGATTTTTTCTAAATATAGCAATATATACTTATGAATGTACGTATTCTCTACTCATATACAGGTCAGACAGGATGTAATGCTGTTGCTAAGCTTTTGTTAAGACCCACTTGTCCATATGGAATTAGGGTTCCGTAACTTTCTTTTTTTTAGTTACCAGGTACTTTAAAGCTCTTATCACACTATTTTCTGATCTATGTTATAATGTTTCCTCATTAAAACATACCTTGTAGTTGTTGGAGTTGTATTTTGTTTCACTCACACATAACACATAAACACACAAATCCTGCATATTTAGGCTCTCAAGTAAAAACCTTGTGATGTCAAGTGGTAATACAGGAAGTGATCCATTGTGTTTTTTAACTTCACTGGAATTATTTGAATAATTTCAGACCTGGAATTGCCAATCTCTACTGAACTAAAGGGAAAATGTAGCTGTTAACTTGAAATCTATCGCTTCATGACATCACAAGGCAGAAAAGAGTATTCTGAGTTTTGGAGATGTAGACAGACTAATAATGCAAGATTACTCAGACATGTGTGAATGAAACAAAAAACAACACCAGATTTGTTTCTGATGAGCTGACAACATTAAAGCATGACTAAGAGCTCACAAGATTCAATTGTGTAATATAGGACCTTTAATCTTTTTTTTTTTTTCAGTACTTTTATTGGTACCTTTAAACTGTACACAGCCCTACATGGAATTGACTACCACTTTTACAAGTACCTCGAGTGTCACACTAATAAATCGCAAATATATTGACCTAATCTTGAAAACGCAAAGATTTACTTGTGGATTTTGATATTGAGCTGTTACAAATAATCATACATTTGATAAATTGAAAAAATAACACCAATTACAATAGCAACAACTCCAATAATATCCAGGCTTATTTAACCGCTAAACCCTTTTCTATTACCGTGAGATCTTTAAACAACCTTGTATTAGCACAGGAGTGGTTCCCCCTTTGAGCCCCCCTCTTCCAATCTACCTTTGAATCTAATTTCAATTGACTGCCAGGCTGCGCAGGTTTGAGGTTAGAAGCATACAGTAAAAAGAGCGGGCAGGGGGAGTGGGAGAGAGGTGCATGGTTCAAATTGTTTTCTATAAGTCACCTCTACAGGGGATTTGTGTTTATCCCCAGCCATTGATTTGTTGCCGGGGGTGACTGGCTAAAAAGGAGACGAGCAGGGGCGTAAACCAAAAGAGGGTTCCACTGAGAGGGGCTTCGTCCTTGTCCTGCACAAGTGGATGGAGTCAACGATACAGGTTGGGTCATCCACAGTAATCAAGTGCAGTTCAAACAAGGGCCATCTACTTACTGAAGCCAACAGAATGCAAAAATTATTGTATCTTTGTCGAAAACATAAAACACAACAAAATGGTCCCACTAGTTATTATGTGGATAAAACAGGTAAACATATATAGGTTAACTCAACAACTACACATGCAAGACATATTCAGAAAGGGCCATTTACTTACTGAAGCCTACACAATGCAAAAAATACTGTCTCTTTGTCAAAAACATACCACACAATTAGTTTTTATTTTACTGTTGTTTTTAATGTTTTGCATGTTTCTATACTGATGTTATTGGAAAAGCACTTTGGGCTCCTTGAGGGTTGTAAAGGATTAACTGATTGACAACTTCAGATATCACACTTGGGTAATCCATATATACTAGTCTAGCACTGAATGATTTGGGGAAATTATCTAATTGCGATTTAGGTGAGTAGCACTGCAATTAGATTTGATTTAAAACCAGGATTATGTTGAAGGTACATATTTTAAATGTGTTCAGAAGAATTGACAAAAAGAATGACATATGAGTTCACACTTTAGACAAGAATCATATTTCATGTTTGTACAAATCTAAACTACAGGGTTAGCAGAAACTGGATATTTTGTTGTTTATGGAGGCAATTATGGTACTTCAAAAATTGCAGGATTCGCAGTTTCCTAATTGCAATTTTGATTGTGGCCCAATTGGACTCCACGGTGTTTTTAAAGTGCACATTTTTTGTTTTTAGAATGCGTGTAAGTAAGAATTTGCTCCAGACAGGACATGAGCGTACTGCACTAACCTTTTCAGTGAGCCCTGAAATAAAAACTGAAAAAACTAAAATGTAAACAAATAAGCAAATTATCAGTTCAGCAGCATCACGCATCAGTGTTCTATGCACATTGCAGTTTTATTATAGATAAACAAACAACAAAATGTAATTGTGCTTTGTAAAGTTGTAGGTTGTCTTTGATAAATGTAGAAACTAAACACGCACATACATCTGTTGGCCTTTAGTTAGATTTGGTTGGTGAAATATGCTTACCATATTAATTAGCATATCTACTTGGTGCTAAAACACTTACCCTATATTTTGCCTGTAAATTGCTCTTTTTATGAATGGGGGTCTTCCTACAATAGAAATTACGCAACACATTTACATTTACAACCCTGGTTACCATATTGATACTTGCATTGCATGTTATCTTGAAACACTTTGGCATGCGTCTCTTGTATTCCAATCTTCCATTCTCTCTGGCTCTTGTCCTGGTTTACAATAGGATCCTTCTGATGGGAGGATTTCCATTTGTCTGCATTGTTCTAGCAGGCTCTTGTCATTCTGCCTGTTGTTCCCGCTCCATAATACCAACGCGCTGCTCACCTCACGACTCGCCTGTTTCAGTTTCACTTAGTGGCTTAATTACCAGAGAGTGTCTTCAATGCAAACGATGAGAGACAAATGGAAAGCAAATACAATCAGCACACTGTCTTATTAACCAGGTTGTCTGATCCCCCTCCCCAACACTGCTCCTTCAAAACAATGGCAGCCAGCCCGTGTGTTCTGTACACTGTGACGTGCTGATCAAGGGACTGCCAAGTGAGGGCAAATACCGCTTTACATATGCACACAATACAAGATGGTTTTCTAATTACAAATAGGAGAGGAAGGAGATACATGGAGCTTTGTTGGAGCTATTGAGTTGACACTACAAAGAAATACAAGCAGCAAGTGGATTTACTGATGAACTAAAAATCTAGATAGAGAAACAATAAACAGGCTGTACACAAGAAGATAACAAAATAATGTAGTTGAGGCAAGGAAATTACAGCAAAACAATACACAATGGTACCACTAGTTATTATGTGATTAAAATCGTGCAAAACATGTAAACATGTAATGTTTAACTCAACATCATGGCAACAAATGCAATTTGAAGGGGGAACCATACACTGTATATATAAATGGACATATCTAAATCACTTGCTACCACGTTCCAAATAGGAAGTGAGCATGAGTGCACTTCCCGGCTCCATCGGCTCCAATTGGCTTTACATTGAAAAATTGTCACCACTCTCTTAGTAACTGTTGCAGTGAGTCTCGTTATTTTGGTCTAAAAAGTTCATATAAACCCACTCTATATGATCTTGGTGTTTTTATTTTGCTATTTTGTGCATAAATACATTCATATTATGGATCACGGCTCCAAATTCGCCCCTTAACTGCTTGTCTCATGAGCTTCATTTGACTGTAGCCGAATGTTGTGGGTGACATTCACTTTTTTCTACAGTCTATGGGGAGAACACAGTATCCACAATAGTCATGCTAACTACTTTAGTTTTAAGTAATCTTAGAGTCTACTGAACAACTATTGTCTACATTTTAAAATGTAGAGACGTGACGTAAGAACAAAGGGTTATAACAGACGTATTAAGGACAAACACGGGTGACACTCTTACATTTTACTGGAGTAACGAAAATATAAAACTAATATTTGAAGAAATATTACTTCTCAGAATAAGACGATTTTTTTACAGTGTAGCAATAGTCCTACTTGAGCAAAAGAAAATCTATAAGTGACTAAAGTTTTATGTTGACAGTATTAAAAGAAAATTTATATTTTTCACACCTCTACCCCAGATATGATTTCTCATATTCATGGTCACCTTTGGAAACACTAAATTTTGTGCTTTTTTTGCCCTGATACAATTATTCTTAAGTAATAGTTTCGAATGCTTTTGAATTCTTACTTGAGACATTTCTTGAACCACTACTTTTTACTTCTACATGGGACATACCGGTACTGTATTTTTGTGAGTACAGTCTGGCTACTCTACCCACTTCTGCACTAAAAGCACACTGACAAAAGCACAATTTAATACCTGCTCTCTTTCACAAGCCTATCTGAGTGTGGACAAACCAACAGTGAATATACCCAACATTTAAGTGAATGCGACTGCCTGGAGACGCTAAAAAAAAATCTTCTAACAAACTGATTGCTAGATTGATCCCACAACATTTCAAAGAGGAACTGTGGTTTCGTGATGCATTTCATTTTACCATCAATGCTTTTTGGCTGGCCAGATTTTCTTCCATTCTAATTACATTCAATCAACAATGGCACAAGGCTAAGTTTTAAAAGTCAGTATCCGAAATGACCGATCCATTTTTCTATTTGACTTTATACAACCTGAACCATGATGCAAGAGTCATTCAAGACCACATCCACTTTATAAATGCGACTAGGCCTATCAAGATAATTACTATATCGTCTTATCATTCAATAAATGAAATCTGGGGGTCAGCATTTATCGCATGTACATTTTCTTTGCACTACTGAGAAATTTGTGATTATTTTTGGCTATAAGATAAGTGCATAAAACTGCTTGTTAAAGAGGCAAGCAAAGTACTACAGAGTTTCATTCTGCTGTTTATTTACTGCAGCTCATGTTTAATAATATTGTACATTTAGTAATAGTTTTTGTGATTATTGTGTCAGTTTCAGTATTATCACATCATTGTTTTTACTTACTTCAGCAATATATCGTATTTCAAAATTTGTTACCATGACAGGCCAATTTTGAGGGTCTACAGTTATCATGGTACTTTTTCTTTGTACTACTGGGGGTCTTTTTGTTGTTATTTTTTTGCACTACAATGAGACTTGAGCTGTAGATGAATTAATGACTTCTTTAATTCTGCTATTTATTTATTGCAGTTCATGTTTAACCATATTATACATATCCAATATTTTTTGGGCGCAAACTATGGATTCACTACAAGGTATGTCAACAAACTAGAGATATCAACTGTACTACTTTGTTGCATTTACTTGAGCAACTTTGGGAAGAAATATTATTTCTCAGAGTAAGAGGAATGTTAGTGTAGCAGTAGTCTTACTTGAGTAAACATTCTTGGTTTTTATGAAAATCTACAAGTGACTAAAGTTTTATGTTGACTGTATTAAATGATTAGAAAAAGTATTTCTCTCACCCTTCAGATATGATTTAGCTTTGTCATTTTTTGTAGTCTATTCTTTGAAAATGATTCTCTAACTATCCCAGTTTTGTGCGTTTTTGCCCTTCCACTTACAATCATACAATTACTCTTACATGAGCTTACATGAGTTTTCACACATACTTTTGAATTCTTACTTTAAACTGTAATTATAATACATGAAAGCTGGAATAATATTTTTAGGAGGTAAATTTTCTTTTGCATTATTGGGATAAGTTTGGTTGTTTTTTGCTATATGATAAGATTTAAGCTGTAAAGGGTATATATTGTACTTCAACATTTGTTATTGTGATAGGTCTATAGTAAATGCTACCTGCACAAACACCAATAAGTAATTAAAAAGTACCATTAAAAGCAAGGCAAACTATGGATCCATTACAAGTTATGTCAACAAACAGGAGATACCGACTGCTGTGGGGTTGCCGTGGTGAAGCTTCTATGGATGTTTTGGTGCATGCTTGATCACTCATGCATGTTGTGGATTTCATCAAGGAGTGTACGCGCGCCTTCATTTGTGTTTGTTTAGTTTGGGGAGCCGGCCTCAGCTTGACAGTCATCTTGAGGGGCGCTCTCTCTCTCGCCATAAACAAGCTGGGCCCAAATTAGCCGCTCAGAAAGCCTGTGGCCTTGAGTGGTGCTGTCCTACCCCCCAGCTACATTATTGAGCAATGCTAATGATGCCGGCTGCACTCATTTACTCTCTCTTCAACACCGTTTCGCCGCTTCTCCTTTTGGATTTAGCCCGGTTGATTTCGAGGCGAGCTTGATCACTTCGGATTTGGGCAGCCCTCCCCTCCTTGTACCCCAAAAAAAACACATGCATGCCAAATGGGAGCTGTGTCTTCACTCCTGACTCTGTATCTCTCAAGGTTTTGGTAAGCACGGCTGCTCCTCCTGGTTTTAATAAGACCGTGTGTGGCTGTTTGTATGTGCCTAGGAGCGCTGAACGCGTAACAAGATCGCGCCACTGTTTACTCTAGCAAATCCTGAATGAGGCCGTAGTGCTCCGACTTTGCTCCTGTTAATTGATCATTAAAAGTAGTGGTTTGTGAGCTTCACTAAATCTTTAAACAGGGCCATGAAATAATAAAAGGGGGATCTTTGTCACCGCTGTGCACTCCCCAGAGCCAGCACATGAGGGGAGAGAGAGGGGGAACGCAAAAGGAGGAAGGAGAGGAGGACCGGGGCTTTTGATCATTATCTACGGAATTAGCATGACTGATAATAATTGCTGTGTTCATTTGAGGGCTTGTAAATACATGGTGGATGTGGGGCAGCGTGGAGAGGGATGAAAGGGGTTGTCATTGATGTGTGAGGTGGGCTGGAGGGGAAGATTGTGGCAGTAATCATGATTAGTGAGAAAAGGCTGGTTAGACACAGGTTCAGGCAATGGTAGCTGCTTGTTGCTAACACTAAACCCACAATGGTGTTCACGGGGGTGCTTAATAGTGCGGGGGGCTACAGCTGTAATCATCTCAAAGCCAAGTTACAAATAATTAGCAAACTGGTTCGGATTGCGTGATTTGAGAAAAATGCAGCGGGTCAAAATGGATGCTATTGGTAGAGGAGGTTTAGAATTGTATGTACACATAGAAATGTCAGGATAAGATATTTTGAAGTGTGATATATTGATGAAGAAAATATAGACAATAAACGAGAATATTGTCACTGACACAATAACCCAAAAGCAGATTTAAACCACAAAAACTATTAAACAAAACTCACTTAGTACATGGTTTGCATCTGTAGTGAGAAGTTATGAATTCAACTTTTTACTGTTTTACCACTATCATTGAGCCAAAAAATGACAAAAAATGTTCCTGTAGTGCTAAGAAAATTTACACACAATAAAAACTGACCCCAAAAACATATTGTTTCAGCTCAACATAGTAATTATTGTGACAGGCCTATCTACACGTGTTTACAGTTTTTGTTTAGACCAGATAGAGACCTGAAATAGTTTAATCGTAAAATTGTACTTAGCTTTTTTTAATGAATCATATCTTATTATCTTATTCTTTTAATATGATGTTGATTTTGAAAAGTACAGATGCAAGATATATTCAGAACATAATAATTAAGGCTGCGTGATTTTGTGGAAAAAAATGTCACTGCAATATTTCTATCAAGTTTTGCGATAAAAAGACTTGTGTATATGTTTAAAAAGCAGGATTCTGTTCAAAGTTCATATTGTAAACTACTCCAGGTCCAGTAGCTTGAGTAATTTG
Source organism: Boleophthalmus pectinirostris (assembly GCF_026225935.1). Taxonomy (NCBI): domain Eukaryota; kingdom Metazoa; phylum Chordata; class Actinopteri; order Gobiiformes; family Gobiidae; genus Boleophthalmus; species Boleophthalmus pectinirostris. The sequence continues at coordinate 12,876,949 of NW_026571447.1, read as the reverse complement.
CGAGATGATTGAAATATGAACTGATAAACTAATACAGGGATCCCATGAATTTCAGAACACCATGTTATTTTAAGAGGACATTTTATTATCTATATTTCTGCAGTCTTTGTGATTTGATAATTGCACTATCAACTCTCCCTCAAATAGTGATTATGATTTGAAAGATTCCGTGAAGCCCTAATTACAATAACAAGTTAAACATGAACTAATATGACCTAAAAATATGTTACTTAGGGGTCTCCTGAAACTTCAGTGTAAAATTTGAATGTAATGGACAGTGCTATACAGTTAATCTGTTGGTATAAAAACTGTGCAAATGCCGATGTAATAAACAAAATTTTAAAGGTACACTGTGTAACTTTTCTAATGGAAGGTCATCTACTCATCTCCATGGAGATGCTACTTCTGTCTCCATGGAGTCAAGTAGGTGACACTCCTGGGCCAAATTACAGGTCAAATCTGTGGAGAATTCCCCCTGCTCTCAGTAAGAATTCATGTTGTTCCAGACAGTAAAATGTAAATTATGCAATATATGAGTTTAATGCAATACTGTGAAACATTTCAAGCAAAGCAATAAATAACTTCTCCGTGGATACAAGCAGGTGATGGACCCTCCCCCCAAAGTTACACAGTGTGCCTTTAAAATTAATCACATCAAAGAAAACCAATGGAAATATCAGTAGCAAGATGTAGACAACAGGTGTCATACAAGCACATACACACACGTCTGGCTCTGCATTGTGTTCCTCTAAGCCCTGTGAGAGTAATGATTCTGTTATACTTGCATGGCTTCTCATATATTGATTGGGACCAGGAGGAGGCCCCTCCCGCAGGGGCCCCATTCCTCGGCTCCCCACCCGGCTCCTATTGTGACTGTGCGTACATGTGTGCAAAATACCAGCAGTTGGTGTGTCAACAGAGACTGGTGTTGGTGGGAGAGCCGCCCTGGTCCTGGACCTGTGTCTGTGTGGACGCATGTGGGCCTAAGATATATATGAAAACATGCCATGTGCTACTTTAGATTTTGCTTTGAAATTTAGTATAATTAATTGCCAACAGGGATACAGCACTTATAGATAAGATTGAGTATTTTACCTTCATCAGTGCATTAATACTCATAATAATCAATCTTTATTTATAGAGCCCTTTACAACAGTCAAGATGACCAAAGTGCTTCCCAATAAAATCAACAGTTAAACAGAATAAAAACATGCCAAATAGTAAAGAATGAAATAAAACTGATATAGTACTTATAGGCATCTTCAATAATAAAAAATATCAATCAATATTTATTTCCAGAGCCCTTTACAGCACTCAAGTTGACGAAAAGCTTTCTAATAAAAATCAACACTTTAACAGAATAAAAACATGACAAAACATTAAACAACAAAATTAAACAAATTGTGAAAACTGTCACTGGATACCTGAGTGTTGAGATTTGCTGATAAAAACTAATCTTTTTAGAACCAATGATAATTAATCTCTTTGGTATTTTGAAATTATAAAATAACCATTAAAATCAAACGCTGCTTGTACAATTATGGCGAGTGCCACATATGCTGAAATAGCGATGCAAATGTCACACATAAAATCGCATTGGTTTAAATGGACCAAGCGTAAGACAACACCAGTTTCACACCAGGAATCTATTTGAATGCATTATAGAACCCTGATTTGCATAGGTTTCACTGTCACATTAAAGTTCATAATTATATTGCTAAACAAGCAGTCTCTGACAATACAAATAGCCATTGTGCTAAATTGTGCATTATATTGAGCAGCCCATATACAAGAGTTATTATCGTTGCAGTATCAGTTCAAGCTGTCAATATTGGTGCAGTGAAGTGTGACGGGACAGCCATGACCCAGACTACCCACGGTGTCCACACTAGTCTGATCGGCGACCTCTGACCTCTCGCGCAGCACACAGCCCTTCTGTCTGTGTATTTTGGAGTGTGTCCCATGCAGACACAACCCCTCCCTCTGCCCCGGTAGCCCCTCCCACTCCTCTCCGCACTCCTCCCACCAAAAAAAATGAGGAAAAAAAAAAAAAACGCCCCATTGTTTCCTGGGCTCCCCTCCATTGTCTCAGCTGGGAATGCAAGTATGATGCTGATGCAAGGAACTGTCTACTGGAGGTTCGTCACAAATAAAAAAATGGCTTGGTAATGCTTTTTGTCAACTTTTGTGAGACAGTTACAGCCTGCAAAAAGTATAGGAGAACACATCATCTGCACAAATAAAATTCTGATTTGCATTTGACTATTATTATTTTTTGTTCTTCCCCTTTGTGCAAACTGAAGTGATGATTTTAAACTTTAACTTAATTAACTGTATTGTTTGTTCGTAAACATGACATATTCATTGTCTTTACCCATATGTTTAAAATCTTGCTTTTGAATCATCACAAGTTTCTATATAATACTGAAATGGTTCTGAATGTATTTGAAGTGTTATGAAGAGGGGCAGGTACAACATGAATCTAGCACATTTGACCTATGAAGTAATATTGTAAAAAATGGGCTGTCGGAGTCATGTGGCTGCTAACTAGGTTTAGTCTGCCATCTTCAGGTCGCTCTGAGCATTACCATCACCAACGTACAGATATGATTTACAAGCCCTGAAGCGAAACGTGGCGATTGTTCCTTCATGAAATTAGACATCCCCACCCCTAATCTCTCCTTATTTCATTGAGGATTTGCAAAAGCCATAACCTCAGAGACTTGCGTCATTATATATGGCATCTGTTAAAGGAAATGATCGTCACCAGGAACATTTTTCACAGGTTTAAACATCTTAATCATGTCTTTCTTAATGTGTATGGTTTATGTCTGGAAATAAACTGCATAATTAGGCAAATATATGGTACACTTATGACTATATTATCATAATCATTCAAGTAACTGAGAAGCATGCATTCCTACAATTTTAACAGCAGTTTCTAGGCAACTTTTGATGACCAATTTAACCAAGTTTACAGTAGAAAGGGCACTAAACATGTTTTTATGTTTAAATCTATCCAGAGTATTGGCTACAGTGAGGAGATGTGTGCTCCAAATCATGCTCCGCACCCTCAGGGAGTTGTGGTATTAAATAAGACCTACCTTTGGAGCATTAGTGGAATTCAATATGTGCAATGTAATTATTCTGCTCAATAAGCCACTGGAGGAGGATATTCCATTTACTACACGCTCCGAAGCTGGTACTTCTGGGTGTTTTATGTTCATGCAATATAAGCCAACATGGTCGTGGAGATGGGGAAATTTTTACATGTTTGCAAGATATTAGTGCGCCACAGATTAACGAAAAGAAAAAAATTGACTTGGGAATAATACAATAATGAATGTGAAGAAGCAAGCACTTTCTGCTAGGACTATTTGGAGTTCGTAAAAAGCATTTTTTGTAAATGGATTTTACACACTGTTTTAGTGTGGTTCTTTTTTTTTTTTACTTTCAGCTCAATTTAAATGTCTTAGTGTGTATCCAAATATCAAGTGGTCTTTTTAATCTAAATATTTAGTAGATTTTGTTTAACAGTTCAGATCATCTTTGTACACCATCTGAGTCTGTGTGGGTGCATCTGCAGAATAATCTTTTTCAAATAGCAGAAAACTGGCTGCTTTTAAAGTCCAAAAAGCTCTAAGTGGCGGTGACACCACATACATGCATTACTGTGATGTACTGTCTGCTCTATCACCAATTGAAAACATAAAGAGCACGAGTTTGAATGGAGGCACAGAGCAGTGAGGAGGGGGTCGGGGGATGCGTTTCATGCTGTCCCAGTTGCCTAAAGTGATTCTCTCAATAATGTATTAGAGCACTTGTTTATTATTTACTGTTTACACAGCTCTGCTCACGCTGCTTTTGTGGAGTGACACTCTCACCCGCACGTCTGCGCAGTGGCAGCAGACAGGCATGCAGACATGCGCGCAGACAGGTGTGCAGAGGCAGCAGACAGGTGCGCAGACAGGTGCGCAGAAGCAGCAGACAGGTGCGGGTAAACAAGAGCGCAGACAGGCACGGGCAGACAGGCACATAGACAGGTGCATGCAGACAGGCGGGCAGACGGCCGGGCCTCTCTCACCCGGAGCAGCCAAGCGCACTGGGTACACCCTGCTCCACACCGCGCTCAGCTCATGCAAAGGCACTGGACTGAGAAATAAAAGACATCTCGCTTCATAGGAGCTGTTGTACATGCATCCGGAGGTTGTCAAAAACACACTTTCACCTTATCCGCACAGGGGCTCAGTCCTCCAGGGGATCCACTATTAATATTTATACAGCCATCTAACTGACCAGCCCACGCAGCTTACCATTCAAATGTACCTGGGTCATATCAATGCTGCCAGGAAATAGAGCAAAAGTGATAAACCGATTTTCAAGCAAATAATTTTTATACAAGTAAAAAAACTAATCATTTCTGATCCCTGTTTAGGTGTGTCACGATAATTACAACATCAACTTATAGTTCAATACATAGATGGAATAATACTTTTTAGCGTCACAATTTATTGTGGAAACTTTTCCATTGCACTAGTGGTAAAATTGTACAATGAGATTTGAGCTGTTACGAGCTTCTATGACTCATTATAGACATAAAGTAAGTACTTAAATTAAAATTGAATGCTGTTTACTTCAACAATATATCACACTTTTTTAAAATCATGACAGACCTATACCTATTCACTGAAAGGACTTTCATATTACCTTAAAGTATGACGTACTTTGAGCAGCATGTTTGAAAGAAGTATTCTAGTGTAATAAGTATTCTTATATTTCTAAACACATCTGAAACCATTTAAGTATAAACATATTAATTGAAGGAAAGAGAACTACGTTTAATAAGGCTATCTCTGGTCATAGCCAATGATAATTACATCCTCCAGTGTCTACATTAAAGTCATCAAGTCCCAGGCCGATTACTTTAAAAACACAGAGGTAGGCACTTAGACACACACACAAACAAACACACACAGATCCAAACACACACACAGTACTGTACCCCAAAACATAAACAAGCGTCGCACTCACACACAGGCAGCGTTTTCAAAGTCATAAGACGAGGGGACTTCAAATGCAGCTATTTGTTTGGGGCCTGTTGCCGTGGGAATAGGCAGTGCGACTCCACTGCTTCATTAGAATTCCTTTCAAGTTGTGGAGTGCGGCCTCCCTGTGTTCCTCTCCCCATATTCCCTGACCCCGGCACATCTCCACGGGGCTGAGGTAGGGGCGGGCACAGCAAGAAGGGGGCTAGCATGCTGCCAAGGAAAGCACAATAACGGGTAACTTTCCTGCTACTTGCTACAAATGCACGCTTTTATGAGTTCACAGAAGGGAAATATGGAGTAAAAAGTTGTCTGTGGTCTTTGGAATATTGCAGTTTAGATTATTTTATCTTGTATTTCCCATAGATTTCTTCTGAGAAAAGCGCCACAGGCAGTTTTCTTTTTTTTAAATCATATTATTTAATACAATTTTCAGAGTGAAAATGTTGCTTACAGACATACTTTGTAACTGTATACACAATATTATGTTTAAAAAGAGTGAAACATGCCATCATGTCATGAGAATAAATTTTGAAGCACGATATAATGATATAGAGATATACTGCGATAAACGATACTACTGAAACAATTCTAAGACACTGACAATAACAATGATGCAAGATAATCCAAGTAAATAATTTTTTAATAGACAGCATCATTAAAAGGTCTGAGCTGCAACAAATACTTAGCAGAATGAAGCCATAATTAGCCAAAGAAGTTACATTTTCAACCCTCTGCATCTTAAATCTTTTCATATTACATGAAAAATTGTATTTATCTCCTCACTATTGCAAAGTAATTGTACACACAATAACTATTGAGCCCCAAAATATATTCTTCCACTGATCGATAAGTCAGTATAGTAATTATTGTGTCAGGCCTACTTAACTCACTCATTTACCATTGCTTTTTGTTAATTTCTAAAATAAGATGAAGAGGATTCAGCTGTAGAAGCAGTGACATACTTAGAGGAACACAACGCTCACTTGAGTCACGATAAGACTTGATACAGAAAGTCACTCAAAAACCCACGAAAGAAGCAGCAGACACTCTCCTCACAAACAAACAGTGCTGTCTCCTCCCCATTGCTGTCACCGCTCGGCTCCCCCCTCAGAGGGATTCTGGGGGAGGTTCGCCTGAGCAGGTACAGCCCAGCGCTCGCTCACTGGAGAATACCAGGTTGTTCCGTGCCACCAGAGACAGTGCACTGCAACTGTTTGTGCAACAGAGCCTACCTTTTCTCACACATTAATTATTACTCTCCTCATCTGCTGCAACAGTGCCTCTGCATTGCCACAGAGTCCTTAACCCTCGAATCTAGAGGATTTCTAAACTCTCACCTATAGATGGAGGTATATTTTGGCTTTTGAGCAAGAAAAATAAGCCAGACCAGGCTGTGTAATGTTAACTCACACAACTCATGTGTAAAACATTTCCATTGATATGAAATGACTGAAAAGCTAATATTGCCAATGTTTGAACAAAATATTAACAAAGACTGAACATAATATTAATCATGTTGTCTACACTCACATCAGTTTTCATTTGCCTTATACAATTCGTGTTTGTGAAAGGTTTCTTTTGCTCTCAGTTGAGCCGAGGTCACTTTGGCAGTGTGGCCTCTCCCGGACGAGCCCCCAGCGGGTGCCAGACTGCAGGGAGAGGGGCGCAGAGCTGCTGCCCGTCACAGCCCACTGGTCACCTGACGGGCCCCGGGGCCTGCCAGACTGACACCACCCCCGGCCAGGCAGGAGGCAGCCTGGGCAAGGGAGGGGCCTGGGCAGAGCTGTGTGGAGGTGGAGGTTGGCAAAGGGGACAATCACTATCCAATGCATTTATCCATTTAATATAGTGAGCTAGCCAGGGAGGACACGAGGGGAGAATCCACTGTTAGTGGGTAGAAGGCTAGTTTCAAGTGCAATAGAGCAGCTAACACAGTACTACAGGCTCCGTTACAATTCCTTTGAATTGAAAAAGAGTTAATGTCAGTGATAAGAATGGTGGGCTGGAGTGAGGAAGGGCAGAGCAGAGTGAACAGTACTTGTCCCAGCATGTGTCTGAGACCGCTGTGGAGGGGAGGGCAGCACTCACAGAGCCTCTCAGGCGTGTCCAGAGCATGAGCCTCTTCTACAGATACACACACACCTCCAGAACAGCTGTCTGCACTGACTGCTACAAGGCCCGCGCATTTCATGCAATACTTTCACAAGTGTGTTTTCTGTCAACCGAGTTTGACTCAAGTTAAAGTAAAAGCTTAAAATCTGAATGAAAGGAACAAAACCAAAGTTATGAGAGAGACCACATGATCTTTGACTCTTGAATGGGTTGATAGTTACATCTCATTATACAAGACTAAATAGTTTGGCTGGCTAATGATACATAAACATGGGTTATACTTTATAGATCTTCACAATTTTGTTGCATACAATATATAATGACAAAAATAAAACAGTCCATTTAATAAGTTAACTTTGAGAGCTGCTCCCATGACCAAATGTGCCTCACCCTCCTTCTTCACCACCTCTCATTAAAACACAGACAGCTCTATTGTGTTGTGCATCACTCAGATGTCTTCCCCTGCGTCCGACGCCTTTGTAAACATGACACTTTAGGATTCAAAGTGCTTATCTAGAGACGCTGAATCAAGTTCGTGCATTTTATAATATACAGTACAATAGCCGCGGGTTGGCTTTATACAAAGTGTGTGAAAACGTGAACACCTTGAACATTTTCAAAACCAAAACAGCATTTTTCCTCTGGTTCAACTGCAATACAAACTGAGCTGGAGACATCCTTGCACATGAAATAAGAGGGAGCAATTTGTGTTCTACAGAGGAGTGTGCACTAGAACTTTGCAATTAAATAGTAAATGGATCAATGTTTGTATATGTTTGTGTGTGCATGTGTGTGTTAGGGGGGCCTCAGGGGCCCGTCCTAATGAGCTATCTGTGTGCATTTCTAACAAGAGCTCAGTGCAGCGCCCACGGCACTGTCATCCTGGGCCGCGGCTGACCTTGGTCGGCTGCTAGGCTGCTGTGTCGTTTGCTATATTTATGGCACCAGCACCTTGCTGTGTGTTTGAGCGTGTGCATTCACCAGTGTGTGCATCGGAGGAGGGCGGGAGAGCAGGGGGCTCACTCAGGAAGCAAATACTGTGTATATCAGCATAATGAATCAAGTGGAGAGAGAGAGAGAGAGAGGGATGGAAACAGGAGAGAGAGGACCAGGGATGGAGAAAGCCATTTTGCCTCTGCTGTGTTTTCCTCCTGGCAACTAACCCCTGTGGTGCCTAACCCATACACCTCCTATACGTTCACCTCTCCTTCAGTTCTTAGTTGTATTTCATTTATGCATTTATTTTTCTGAGCTCCAAGTGATAAGATTACCCTTACGGTTTGTAAAACAATCAGAAGTAAAGTCTAAACAGCGGGCACACAAACACACAGCACGTGCTGAGTGTTAAAATGCTATTTAATATAGAAGCATCAAAAGAGGAATTGTCTAAATGAGAATCACAAAATGTTAAAGCAACTTTGAGGAAAAACACTAAATAAAATATAAGATAAAAGAAATAGGCCACTTTCTTGACAACTTTGTGTGGTCTCAGGTTCTCTGGATTTGATTTATTTTATTTCTATTTATAAATGTAATTAGTACAAGATTTTTATGTTTACAAACAGTGGTTAACAAAACAGTGAAAACGCAATGTTTCTCTTAACCGCTGTGTGTGCATGTATGACTTTAGCTCCTGCTAAGCCAGCTGCTTCACCAATAGAATGATAATAATGCATGTGCATGAAAGCCAGTGGACCCCTGTTCGTTTGAGCACACACACGTGCACAGCCTCAATATGCAAAGCTCCCTGTGCCGGGTTAAGGGAGAGGGGCGTGCTGTGGTGAATACTCATCTGAGCCTGGCAGAGGAGAGGGCTGTGTGTATCCCCCCATAACCCCAGGGCGAGGGGCAGGCAACACCAACACAAATGAAGCGCCACACACACATACACATACACTCACATACATACATGGGCATCCACGGTCACACATGACAGGCAAAGGAGCGCGTAGAGGAGGGGGCGCCGTGACCAAAAGTAAAGTTTTAATTCGCTCCTTGGGGACACTGCTTACTCATCCAACTTCCCCAAGGACCAACTTCCTCTGAAATCTATTCAAATCACATCTCTCCTCCGCCTTTTATTGCATTTCACATATCCCCCCATCACAAAGTGACAAATCACCACACACTTCACAGAACCAACATCACTTTCTCTCCATTTTAGGGACAGACTGATTTGGGGGGGATTTCCACTTTTAACGTGATTACACAAACTCTCTCCACTAGTTTCTACATTTTTGTATAAGATGCTATGATTTGAGAAATATCAGTAGAAACACGCACCACAGTTATTTTTAGGGGAACTGTAGAACTTTGTATAAAATTGTATGTGACACATTTGTTGCTGAAACTCACAACTAAGCCTACAAACTGTATCAGCTGTTACTCAACTCCCACTACTGTCAAAGAAGCCAGACACCTTAGCGTCTGAGCAGTGTGCGTTGGACACTAATTTCATTGCATGCTCCTTCTCAAACATGCAAACACACACTTGGGAGCTCCAGCCTCACACTTCTTGCCGGTGTTCTCCCATCCATTCTCAATAAAGCAGGTGATGAGAGTGTCGAGGTCTAATTAGTTTATGCAGACGTATGGAGCTGGTGGGACAGGCATTGTTATTATTTCTCTGCCAGCCTGTACACAGCGACTGGAGCGATGACACTTACAAGAGCGCCTGCCTGCCTGCCGCATCCCCAGCCATGCTCCTCCAGGGGGCTCTGGGGGGGTGAGCAGCCGTCTGGGGAAGGGGGCAGGACGAGGAGAGTCAGAGTGAGACTGTGAGAAGAGAGGGAGAGAAGCGGCACTTGATATATTCGTAATGTTCCTTAATATTTTCATTTTGATGTAATTTGTGGCCCCGGTTTTTTAAATATCCGCTCTGTAATAATGTTTAATTTCAAGGGTCAGTCTGCCAAGGAGTATATTAAAGCTGATAAAACTCATTTTCCACAGGCCCAATATCGAGCCCAGATCAGGTTAGGAGGCCAGCCTCCCTGAATATTTCATCTTTTATCATGCCGATAATGGGAAGATGACAGAGGCGCATTATTACAATGAGAGAATTGCTCATTTTCCTGACGGGGAGGGCCGCCTGGCTGCTCGGCTGCCTCCTTCGCTGACTGCCTGCTTCAATGACTTGCTGGGCTGCCGAAAGGAGAAGCCTCCACAGAGTGTTTGTCGCAATAAAAGCAATTCTTCCCAGGGAAAGGAAAGGTGACGAGTGAGAGAAAAACAGCACAGGGAGGGCTGCGAGCGAGGGAGACTTACCAATGAGAGAGAGTCAATGCAACTTTCTCCAAACACTCCACTTATTTGATTGTGATGAATAATAAATGTGTGGGCTTTGGGGGAGCTGGCTAGTGGCACAATACTTTATGTAGAGCTGAGGTGATAATCAAACATTTTGTAGAGGCTCAGAATTAAGCACTTTAATTGAGCTATTAGGAAAGCATAAAGAGAAAGCAACGGAGCACACACAGGGGTACGCGCTGGGGCACCAGCCCATCAGCACCATTAGAAATTGAAGCTGCCCTGCTCCAAAAGACTAACTGGGCCAACACTGGCGCCAGAGCAGCTTAATAAATGGACCCAATCAAGGGCGTTGTGGGAACCACCTGTGTCCCGTACAGGTCAGAACCATTAGACCCACATTAGAGGGCGCTGATAGACGCAGGCGCCACTCCAGCCACCCCAATAACCAGCATAATAAGACAAGCATAATGACATATTTATGGGCTCGTTAGAAAGAGACTAGGGATATATATGGGGTTTACAAAAGCAGGGGCCAAAATGAAAAAGACCAAAGAATAACAATCAGCAGCACGTTTATATTTCCAGTACTGAACTCCAAAAATCAATAGAACAATATTTCAGTCCACTACTTTGTACTTTGAAGCACTGATAGGAGAGATGTGCCACACAGCAGGAGGGCCTATCTTGACATTTATTATGTTAATCTGCAATCAACCTCTATTTAATACAAACACGACGGTGAAGATTTAGGTTCTTTTTCTCTTAAATCTTGCAGCACAAACTTCATGGTAAGGCCCCAACCATATCATGTTACAATTATCAAAATGTAAAACGTCAAGAAGGTAACTGTCAAATCGTGTGTCCACTGTTAAGTAAGATACATCAAAAAAACAAAAAGTCCTAGGCACTTTCCAGAAAGGTGCCAGACGTTATGGGTGGGTGCCTGCAGGAGGAAGAGGAAGTGGAAGATACCCCAAAGGGCAGCAGAGGTCACAGATGACCATGGCACTGCCAACAACCCCAGGAAAGAGAGAGATGGAGTCAATGGATCACCGGACCAACAAACACGCTCAAAAATGTGGGTTGGGAGGGGCAAGGGGAGGTGGGGTTGGGCTAGGTGGGGGTACAGCAAGTGGGTGACAGTGGGTACCAGACTGGGGCACCTCAGGGGACTTTTAGGGAGGAAGAGCCATGCTCCATGTCTCCTGCTACCAACCGTTGTTCCCTCATTTGATTGTGAATGCATGAATAATGCATGGCGGATGGGTCTGAAGAAGGGGGAGAAAGGGAGGGATGGGGGGACCTCAACCTTAAAGGGGCCCTGCCACAGTGGGAGTCATTACCGATGAACAAGCACACTGATGAGCCAGAGAAAGAGTGACTGTGGAGGAGAAAAACAAACATGATACAAAAACAGAAGCAGGAAGAGCCAGCTCCTCCAACAGTTCAAGCATGCCGCTTATTAAGTGTTTTCCATCACTCAGCCTGTTTTCTTGTTATTTTCATCTGTTCACTCATCTATTCATAATTTAACTTCAGAAAATCATCTACATTTCCTCCTGTTTGCATTTGCTGCAAAGTTTATAAGCATCAATGTTATTTTGTGCATTTCATTCATGAGCACAAGTGGTAAGTATAATATTTACAAGTATACATGTGAAAACAGCACACAAAGTTAAACAGTACTGCCGCAGCTGAACTATATTCAGAAGGAACACAGCACGGTTGATTATAAAAGTAAAGGTTTTAGGGGTACGAGTCTTAAAAATGGTTAAAGCAGGCTATTAGTTTCACTTTCAAATCCAGAGAAACACAGTTTTGTTGTACATATGTGAGTTGTTTAGGCAGTCTTCAGTGAGAGGGAGATGAGCAGTGCACTATAGCTGCTGCTGGCAGTGTGCATGTGAGAGGCAGGTGTGTTATCTGCAGTGTGTGCTGGCGAGCCCTTCCCGCGGCAGGCGCTAAGGCGCTGTAGCACGACTAGGTGTTATCACTCATTCTGATTCCATATTACAGCATGACGGATGGGCCCCCGCGGGCCGGCGAGCGTCGCCGCGCGCTTATTACCACAGCTCTTAAGTGGGAGTTGATTTAGCTTAAATAGGTTGTTTCATAAGGAGAAGACACCAGTGCTGTCACCACTGCTCTGCTTGTCGTTACACCAAAGCACCACTCTAATTGAATAATGCCTCCTCTACATACCTATTAGGGAGCTTAGGTACATAGTGTGCCCCAATAATTGCTTATACAACCTGGCTAATTTGGTCTTCGCCCCTTGCACACAGCTACAGTAACACACTGGATGCAAGTCTTCAGTGGGGGTAATGTTTACACTTTACACTCGATGCTGCTTTAGAATTCTTAATGGAAATGATAATTACTGATGTTGTAGAAAAAAGCGCATAAAAACATCTTACATCCTTTAAACTGAATCCAATTGAATCATTGGATTCTGGAAACTGTTAAAGTGCAAATCGATCCACATTATGAAGGATTAGTGTTTCATTACCATATCATAAGCACAGATGTGAGCATGCAAGTTCCAATAGGACTAATGCTGTGGTGTTCAGCGGAGGTGGTGATGATGGAAGGAGGATTGGATAAAGTGTGTTTCGATAAACGAAGCGTTGATCTGTTTCGCTGTCTCTGTTGGCTTTAAGAGATTATTGCTGATGCAAGAGTGAGATGGCATGTGAATTGAGAGCCTCAGTGGAGTGAAACCTGTGCCAGATCTCTTTAAGTGAACAAGGAGCAGTGGACTTCTGCCAGCAACAGCATACTCCAGGGAAAGCACAGTTGGCCGTCAATCATGAGCCCTCACAGAAATGCACCCATTTCTCACTGGACCAGACCACTTTGTTAGAGGTTTACTTCAACACACCAAGCTTTTGTTACTCAAGACATATTGATATCAAAATGTAAATGTATACAAATATTGCTGGCAATTGTGTTATGCCAGCAATGTTATTTATAAAATATTCTTTAAGATCAACAAGATCTGGCGGCTTTTTACTTTTGTTTTGAAATTACAACATGATGATTCTTTTTTACTTTATTTCTAAACAAATACACATGAGAAAGTATTTTACACCTAAAGAGACATCACAGCATTTGTATATGTTTCTTATATTTTTTAAATTTTCATTAATGCTAGTGGTGATGGCAAAGCGATATACGATATATACTATGATATATAATACGCCTCACAACAAAAAAGTAAAATATACACTAGAACCTCCCTTCACCAAAGTCCTTCTTCTTATTTTCTTATTTATTTATTTGTAAAGGGACATCACATATTAATGAACATTTAAAATGTAAATATGTAAATTAGAGCCAACATGGCTAATTTGATGTGAAATCATCTACAAGACGGGGAAAAGTACAGCAACAATCACACAAAAGTACATAACACCAGCACACTCACTATATACAGAATTCATTTTAAACTGTTCATTTGAATTTCTAAGTCAAGAGTTAAAACAAACAGCCCATCAATATAAAAAAAATGTAGTTTGGTTAAACATGGTGACATATTTGACCATTGAACACCCATTGTTTTAAAGCTTTAGAAAATGTTGCCAGTCTTGAAAGCTCTCCTATATGAGCAGGCACTGTATTCCATGTTCCAGTAAAGTGAGTCCCTACTTGCCCCATGTAGTAAGGCTGTGGGTGCTGTGCCACGCGCTCTCTCTCCCATGCGTGCTCCTATGCCCTCTGGTTGCCAGTGATTGATGACAACCATGGCAAGGCAAATCATTTGGGTGGCCCCATCTACACAGGACGTAAATCAAATCAGCTTCACTAATGATCCTCAGATGCTCAACTGGCAGCAATGTCCACAGTCCTATGGATCTCATATCAGTAGTCCAAAACACCAACAAGTCCCACTAAACTGTTGTGCCAAATAAAAAAACTACCTTTGGTTTGAGATAAGAAGAAGAAGAAGTAGGGATACACCAAAATGAAAATTTGTGGCCAGAACCGAATAAAAATTAAATGTTTGGTCGAACACTGAAACCGAAACCGAATATCAACTGCGGTTGTTACGTTTTTCACTGTTTTTAATATTGCATAAATAGCCTAGAATACATTTTAATGTTTTTTCTGTACATGTTTTTAAAAGAAAGTAAGTTTATTTAATAATATTTAAATATTCCAGTAGCCTTTCCAGTAAGTATACCAGTAAGATTTTCATTCATACTAGGCTAAGCCTAACAACAATTCTAAAAAAAAACTTGCATTAAAACGGATAAACCCACAACAAATGAATGATTGTCCCTTTGGCACAAGTCTGCTTAGCCACAGCAGACAGGCTAATAATATAAACAGAAGGCTCAAGTAAATGTCAAAAAGTGTGTGCTTGTAACCTCATGTGCTCACACTAGGATTTTAGAACTGTGTATGGATTGCCCCTAAAGCGCGGTACGTTTGTCCAGTGTGAGCGCAATTGATCCGTGCCTGGGCACATTGGGACTTTGACCCGGGTGGAGGAGGTAGGCCAAAGCAAGACAAGGAGCTCATGTATGGGCACATGCATAACCACTACATGAGCCTTGTGTGCGATGATGTCACCCATATGAAGAAAACTGTGAATAAAGTCCGCTCCAAACCATACAACGAATCCACGCTTCATCCTCCAATGAGAACCATGACAAACAGAAGTTTAGCTGCATCTCATCTCCAGCTGTAATCACTGCTCCTCCACTGAACTTATTTTGCAGGTGTGAGTGCAGAACATAGAACCCTACGCAATCATGTTTGAGCACTGCTTAGTTCTAGTGCACCCTTATATTTCCACACTGCAGACATTTTAAAGAAGGTGCCAGATCACTGCGTCATTGCGTCACACGCCACTATTCGGCCTTACGTTTAACTCACACCGAAAGCCAAATGTGGCTTCTTTTGCAATATTAGTCATATTATATTTGGTTGCCGAATATTCGGTGCATCATTAAAGCCATGAAATAAAGCTAGTTTAAAAAGTTTATTTGAAGTTGTACCATCTATATATTACTGAAGAAGACAATGAGGCTTAAACTGAATATTTTTTGAAAACAAAAGAATAATATTTACAAACTACAAATGTGCTATGATGATATGGTGCACATAAAACAATAAATAATAAACAAAGCGTATGACATCTACTTAAATCTGAACCTTCATTTCCATTGTGAAACCATAATCTCACCAGTCCTGTTGCTCATACTAATGAATAACTGACTGGCATGAGGCTTCAGCCCTCAGGCCACCAGGGGGCGCACATTACAACTTTCATTTAGATGTCTGTCCAGCACATCCCATTCATTTGGTCATAATTTATGACACCATTACAAGCCAATTAGAGCCAGGATCCTTGTGCCCTTCTCAGCAAGCCAGGCCATTGGCAGTAAGAAGAGGGCACACGCCGCTGGCTTTGGCTGCTCAACATTTCTAAGTCTACTCCTTAATATTGAAATTGAGTTTGAAATTTCTGTATCATGACAAAGCTATGCTACACTGCTACAATACACTATCCAACTTAAATTATACAGGAATCATCCCAAGTCAAACTCTACATTGGGTCTTTTATCATAAGAACAATATTGTATTGTTATTGTCATTGTATATTATACATTAACAATATTGACAGTAGTAGTGGTAGTATTGTAATTAACAGATATATTTGCCTAGTACCCACGTTAGGGAATGTCAAACTGGTAGGGGACTTAAAACAAAAAGTTTGGGGACCACTGACTTAGAGAAAATGCAACAAAGCATTTACTTTATTGATTATGTTGATTTTGATTTGTTTAGTTTTATTTAGTGACAATACTGATTTAATCGATCCTTAGTAGATGTTACAGAGGGCTGAAATACACTCTTTGAAATTGAATTACCTGTGATGGTGTATATTTTAATATCGTCGGCTCTGACATCATTCAGATCTTATGTACAGTACTATCTGCAATGTGTGCCTTACGTTGGCACCATGTCCATATTAAACAGGCTCTCCAGCAGCATGTCTATATGTTGAAAGAGGAGGGGCTCTCATCAAAGCCAGTGCACCCATGCAGTAAGTCAATCCACTGCTTGGGTGTTTTATTTATTCATTAGTGACACATGCCTTGAAAAGGAAGGTGGAAAAAAAACAAAACACAAAAGACCAATTCAAATGAGCATGGCATCCCCGAAGCAATATGGAAACAGGCCATGAAGTAAAAGAGGGTGCTGAGGCTGGAGAGGGTGAGGGAGGTGGAGGGGGGGTGACTACTTTTAATTTGGGGGTCCCTCAGGGGAAATCCAGGCTGTGAACACGTAATTATGAGTCATCATTGATGCATGATGGTGAGACGCAGGCCGTTTGGTGAAACTAAATAATAAGTGGACTGTAAAAATATATTGTCTCTCATGAGAAAGAATTGCAGCACAAATATAGGGATGTCTCTCTTCAGTCTTCATTGTTCATTGTTCTACTATTACAACGAAAATACTAATACTAATACTAATTGCAGTGGCAGGAGTAGGACAATATACTCGTTTCACTCTGAAATGAAATGTTAGCAAAATAAAGTCATCTATTACAGTTAAATGACAGCTCGGGGCTTTGGGAGAGACAACATCATCACCACTGGCCAATTATCATCTGATTAGAAATGATAAGTGGCCACAGATTAGGGTCAGCACCTTCATTTCTGGGACAAAAATAATTGTTCACCTTTTAAACAGATGGATAAAACTATTTAACTGACTCCAAGGGGAGTCAGTACACATTTTTCTATTGACTAATCATCTTAAGATAGCAGCACAATAATGCCATGCTTTAGTAGTGCACTTTGATGATATACACTTGAGAGAAATACAGCAATATTCCTACAATAAATGTAACTTAAAAAACACAAAAAAAAACTTGCCAAAATGTTCTGCTTTTCGCCACATCATGAAACAAACTTTACAATCTAAAATATTACAATAATCAATTTTTTTTACAATTTTAAATGTTATTCCTTTTAGGCAGGTTGATTCTTACTCAACTTGACCAGAAGTTAAACCAAATCTTCAGAAACTTGGATATAAAGAAATAAGCCGTTTTATTTTCATAACATAATATGCAATGAAATTGTGAAATCCTCCAAGGATATAGCCACAGAGTTACTCTTCCCCATGACAACCCATAAGAGGAGACAGGAGACTGAGCCAAGAGCGTTTTTCAATAACTTTTCTTTGGAGTCAGGTAAAACCAAATCCATTTAGCTTGTAGATAACAGTCAATCTTATGAATGGCTTTCCTAAGTTAACCTGGGGTATGAATTTTAGGAAATCACAATTTGCAAATAACTTTCAATTCTTTTCCTGGTTAAATCGAGTTTTTGTGAAAATCCTGTTTGCGGTATATTGCGTCTGGCTACCGTGGCTCTCATGTGGGCTTTTATATGGGAAAGCTGGACCCCGGGGTCCCGTGTTGCCTGCGGCGCATATTGAGACAGACATTGAAGTGACGATCTCCTGCGATAGCCTGACTCCCTCACTCAGCAAATCCTCTAAGTGAGTTACCTGTCTGGGATGGTGCCTCAGATAGAATCAAACACTCACTTGTCACTTTTATTAACCCTCTTATACACCCGCCCTGCACCCCAAACCTCCCTTTCTCCACCAAGCGGCCAAATCCTGTGTTCCTTTTCTTTTCTTACCCATATTAACCAGCTCTTTTCCCCATCACAGTCCCTGAAGCCAAAATCATCTCCATTTTGCATAATGCCCAGTTAAAGCTAATAGCATGAGCAGAGGGGTACTGGGAGTCATGTGTCCTTCCTCTGCTGCTCTCTCTCCAGTCTCAGTCCCACTGGGGCTATGGTGACCCTTTGTCGCCGTTATTATCCACAAGGTTGCAGTTGGTCCCTGGTCCCATGAGCAGGACACAACCCTTTCCTAATGTAGTCCCCCACAAGACCTGCTCCTTTCTATACAGTCTCCCACACTCCCACCACCTCAATTTATAACTCAACCTACACGACTGGTTTTCTATTCACCCACCAGTATCTGCTCACCTTTGATAATGGAAGTCACATTAATAAGTGTAAAAGGGTAGAAGTGGATGCATCTTTGTTGCCCTACTCACATTTTCTCTTTGGTTCAGTAAAAACGTTCTATAAAAAATCAAAAGCATAATTTAAAAGGTCCTATATTACACAAAATTTGAGTTGTGTTTTGTTTCATTCACAAATATTTGAGCACTGCCTACTTAGTCTGTCTTCTTCTCAAAAGTTCAAAATGCTCTGTCCCACCTTGTGCAGTCACATAGTGGTTTCAAGTTAACTACTACTTTTACATTTTGCTTAGCAGAGATTGGAAATTCCAAGGCTAAATAATACAAATTACATGGTGTTGCCCTAAATTTGCAGGCTTTATGCGTTAACATGTGTGAATAAAACAAAACAAAACTCGGCATAATATTGGCCCTTTAAGATCAGTTTAAGATCATCAAGAAGCATCATTTAATGTGGTAATTTTTCCAGACAAAACAGGTCAGCAGAAAATCAGAAAGAAAAAACTCTGTCACAGAGTAGCTACATCAAATGCAAAACATACAGTTTCTGTTATAAGTGAGAAATTCTGAGCCACTTTCACGCAGCCAAATAGAAAATATACGTAATTCCAATCGTTTTAACCTGCCTATACTACTGCCACCAATTTATAATTTTCCATATAGGCCCTTAAAGAGCAAATGGACGTCAGTTCACGACTTTCCATCCTTCTCTGCCTCCCCCCACGGGACAAAGGTGGTCAAAAGTCAAGGAAATTCTGATTTCTTAGCACCGCACAGCAAGGACAGGCAACTCAAACCAAACAGCTCCCCTTTCTGCTTCGACGTGGGCAAACCTGCAGTCCCTCCCTCTGAGAGTCGCGAGTATTCTAAATGGTAATTATTAGACACACTCAGACACAAATATACAGGAGGCACGGAGTAGGTGGATTGTCAAGATGAAATGCAAAAGACAGAAGAAAAAATACGTATTTGTGGAGATGTAGTGAATTAAAAGATGTAGAAATAGTGGATGAGGGTGTAAAAAAGTAAGAAAATGGGTATGTAAATTTCAAGTCAGAGAGTTCAGGAGGACAGAAGAGGTATAATGTGTGGGGCTGACCTGGGGGCCATGGGGCTGAGTGTCCAGGGGCCAGTAGGGGACGGCGGTTATCATTATGTTGAGGGGGAGGTCTTCTCACGCCTTCAGTCTCAGACTCCATTTCTCTCGAAGGGCAAAGGTGAGGCGGCCTGGGGAGTAGCACAAGGTGAAGGGTAAGAGCGCGTGGTGATCGGGTCACTGGCTGTCGTTAGCAGAGCAGCCTGACCTGCTCACCTGCCATCGTAACTTTCACTCACAACTTTCACTGCCTTCTCTTTGCCATTCACGCCCTCATTCAGACACACTGTGCTAAAGGAGATGAAAGGTCTCCTCTTGAATTTAAATGGTTCCATTTTATTCAGGACATTGGTGAGGTAACTGTCTTTCAAATGTATTCATGTAATTTTGTGTATTGGTTTCTAAAAAACATTTCAAATAAATGTTACACCTTTTAAGTCAACATATCTTCATATGTGGACTTATTTCATTCAAAAGCGAGCAACCCATTTAATGCTTACTGCTCAACAGGGAATTATAGAAGAAGCATTTCAAATGCCATAATGATTGCTCATGTAAATTCTTTCCTCACCTAACTAAATATATTTGTGTGTGTTTTTTTCCCAAACATTGGAGTGAAGATGACTGATTGGAGCTGCATTGACATCCCACTGACTAGGAAAATGGGTACATAACTGCATTTTCTTGTAATGTCTTTATAGCTAATATTATTTAAATTATTTTGTACGTGAGATAAATAGCCTTTTATTACAGCATATATCAAGTTTACCTCACATCACTTGTTTTTGCACTGAATGACTCAACGGTTTTGGAAATTGAAAGGTTGAAGTGAATAGAAAGTGTAAAAAGCAGTTCAAGTGGGCGATGAGACAAGAGAAGGACCTTTCCACCTCAGATCCACGGATCAAACGCGCTCACATAAGCGCGGCTGTCTTAAACACATGGCACTTTGCGCACATTACAAATCATCAGAGTTTACAAAAGCTCGGCTCCACAAAAGGTGTTCTTTTCAGAGATGTGGCCGTCGGCACAGAGAAGAGCCCGGGGCCCTTTTATTGTCAAGCTCCTTCTTTCTTTTCTTTGCCGCCAATAACGCTGGCTCTTTATCAGTGCAATTACAGCACAAACGCACTCATCAATGAACGCACTGCCCCATCCTATAGTCTCTATTTCCACAAGCAACCTAATTAGTCCTAAAGAGAAGAGTCCATGAGCGAGGAGTGGAGAGGCTGGCTATCATGTCCATTGGTGTGGGGATGGAACAGTGATTCTATGTGTTTGTGTATCTGTGTACAGGGCATTTTAGCCTCTGTGTTGTTTCCTTTTTGTTGCTGTCCACTCTCTTTCTACCTCCTTTTCTGCAGAGAAAAGAAAGCCTTCAAAGGAGCGATTGTGCAGAGGAGCTGAAGTGGCCTGTTGGTAAGCGGACAGCAGAGGAACACAACAAACATGGCTGGCACTAATCAGGGCCCCGGCTAATGTAAACAATGTCATTTTTTGCCCTTAATGAGCCAATTTTCCGCAGATACGAGAGGGCTAACAATTGGGGCAGCGCCTTTGATGTGATTCATCTGAAGGTTTGTTTGTGATCGCTTGGCACTTTTTGTTGGAAGCCCTGCGCCCATCTGCTTTCATCTACCCCTGAAAAGAGAGCCACGGCTCACTTGGGTATAGTGGGAGGAGGGAATAAAAATAATAATTTTCTTTTCCTTCCTGTTTTTAAAAGGCAACCACCCTCCCTCTTTTATTAGAAACTAGTCCTAATCAACTGACCAGCCCCCTCCTTCGAGCTGCCCTCCCCTTTTAGCCACACACACAGCAACACAACCACTGGATGAGCACGGTCCAGAAGGAATAGAAAAGCACAGCTCATGCCGGGTGTCTATAGTGATCAAATAGCAAACTCATTAAAAGGCCCCCCAGTGCGCGGGCGCTGGACACTGACAGGGCCTTCATTAACATGGTGCTGACAAAAGGTGAGGCAGACCAAAGAGCAGCCGGCAGGCCAGGTGTGCTGCACCTCCTTTAAAGATGGCACCAGCGCCAGAGATGGGCACACACACAGCTTGGCACACTGAAGAAGCATTTCATGTAGAGAGGGATAAATCAGTGTGCAATGTCTTTAAAATAAGTCAATGTAAGAGCTGATATATGTATATTTTAACATTACAACTACAGTATGTCTACAGTTTTAGTGAAAGAACTGAATTAGATTTCAAACATTTCACAAAGCACCACAATGGCAAAAACAGGAGGAGGAGAAAGAAGGATATTGATGTAATGAAGGTAGTCAAAGGTAAAGACCAAAGGCAACACATCAGCCCATGTCCAGGTCCGTTCCAATCAATCACAGGAGCTGAAGTGAAGTCCACTGCAGGCGAGCCAGCCCCACTCCAGCCCAACTCCATCCACACACAACCTCTGAGCTGCTCTGGCCGTGAGTCAGGGGCCCTCTGGGGCCATCGCACACTCTGCACCTGCTGGGCCCCGCAGTTACCAGCTGTCAGCTCCACGTGCTCAGTGCCGTCTGTTTAGTGTGTGTGCTCTGTGTTTGTTAAGAGTTGCAACAAAGTTAGAAGCCTCAGTAGGGTTAGGCAAGGAACCTTCAAGGACTTATGTGAATTCAGGAAAACTGTAAAACTCACAAAGAAACATAGTAAAAATCTATATTTTCTGCTGATAGACATTTCTATATTTTACATGCCATTGTAAAGGCCTCACACTCCAAATCTAACATAATACACTAATTTGCAACATACATTTACATAAACTACACATCATTAATGCCATTAGAATGCCAATTTTTATTTTTTTTTTTCTGGGTACAATGGAGTCAGTGTTTAGCTCCAGGGCTTGACCTTAATCCTAATACCTCATAGCTCTGTAAGCGACAGGCCCCAGCTACAATATACAGGGCATGTGTGTTAGGATCGATAATGTGTTAGGATGTGAACCTAACTCCCCACCGGATTACACTGTTCTGAGCAGACCTATCGAGGCCCTCAGGTAAACATGGTGCTTTGTTACAGTGGTATTGCTGAAGCCTTAGAGACTAGAAGGCCGATTAAGCTGTACTGAGGAACATTACCTCTGGTCCAGACATGTCCAAACAGATGAGACCATTCCATAGCAGAGGATGTGAAGGTCTAGACGAGAGTCCACCTGAAAAAGATATAATATCAAGTACAAATGGGCACACTTTTATGTTCCAACACACGAAGCCGCCATCTTGTTAAAAAGTATTTCATACAAATAGGGTAATAAAAGTATTTCACATATTTGAAGTGTTGTTTATTTGTTAAAACTATTAAAATGTCATACTGATTAATAAAGTATACATGTATACTTTTATAATATACACAGATACCCACTTTCAAATGCAGTGAAGTAAAAGTAAAAAGTACCCACTGTAAAATTTTCTTTAGTAAAGTACAGATACCAAAAAAAACAAATCTACTTAAGTACAGTACTTTACTACTTGTACTTTGCTACCTACCACCACTGGTTTGGTATCACTGGTACATTTAGGTAAAAGTTATAGTGGTGTGGACTTATAGAAAACAAGAGAAGGACAGCTTGGACGAGTGACAAATCCTTGGCTGATGGCTATTTACAGACGATTCCTCCTCTTCCATGAAAGCCCAGGCCTCAAACTCCTTTCTAATTCCTTTATTTATCTCTCTGTCCTTCAGCGGGAAATTTGTCACTTTTGCATAATGGTGCTCTACAGTGCGGCAGCGTGGTGGAAATGGGATGGCGAGATGTGATAGAGAAAAGTGGCTACGGTAATAGAGGAGAGGACAGAGGCTTGTGGATAGCAGCCATTCCTTATTGAATCTCCAAGGCTGAAAAAACCCTCTGTCCATCTTTCTAACCCCCCTTCCTGTCCCCCTTTGCCCCCTGTCACCCACCTCTCCCCTCCGATCCTTCCTCCTATTCTCATTCACTCTCCTGCACTCCTGCCTGGTGCCCCCCCTCTCCGCCCCGTCTCTCCAGGAGGCAGTTGTCAATCAAGCACGTCTCTCACAATCCCTCTGGAGCTCATTGTGCCCGCGGTCGCCGACGGAGGCAGGCGTTGGGAGGCGGAGGAGAGCCGCAGATGGAGCGAGCGCTGTCAATCATTGTCACTAATTATTAATTTCTGTCACTCAGGCCCCCGTGGCAGCACCGGAGCGGGGGCCCTCTCGCTCTGTGTCTGTGCTGTACGTTCTCCAGGCTCACGGTGCGCAGAGCCAGGCAGACCTCCATCCCTGCGTCCCCCCATCCCTCGTTAAAGTCTCTGCTTCTTCTTCTCCTCTTTGGCTGAGGTCACCTGTTGTTTTCCCTTCCTCCTTCCTGTGACGCTCAGGCTGGGTTCATTTGGTATGCCACCCTGGTCACAAAAAGTTCAACCTTTCATTATGTGCTGCACGTGCCTTGGCGACTCCCTCTCCTCCTACTCAGCCATCAGTAGGTCAGTCCCCTTGACTCTATGCCCCTTACACCCGTACCTCTTAGCGCTCCACACACTAATCCACACAGCACACGGGCTCATTCATAGAGAATACAGAGTGATTAAAGCATGTTTAAAGCATCTCTGTCTCTGCTGATGTTCTCATTTGAACTAATGTGAACTTAATGTTTTCAGTTTGCACTGGCGAACTTCTGCCTGTGATGTCAATGTGATGGCAGCTAATGAGAGAGCAGTTGACCCGTGTGTAGTAGTGGCTGGGTGCAGAACGGTGCTCTTGTCTCTGGCTTCTGATCCACTGCCCCTCACCTCATTACAGAGGTGGACCCAGAGCAAATGAGGGAGGGAGAATACACTAGTCTACTCAGGAAAGCTTCACTAAAAGCCACTCTTACTTATAGTCTGTTCAAAACACTATATTATACATTTACAAACAACCAAACTCTGACCACACCACTGTTCAGTATCACGACTTACCTTAGGTCTGTCACGGTAACAAATTTCGAAGCACGATATATTGCTACAGAGATATGCTGTGATGAATGATAAAGCTCAACGTATTTTATGCCAATGACAAAATAAATATAAAGCAAGATAACTCCAGTACACTATTATTGAAATAGACAGCATCATTAAAAGGCATGAGCTGCAATAAATAAATAGTAGAATTAACCAGTAATTAGCCATAGAAGATACTTCAACTTTTTACAGCTCAAATATGATCATATTACAACTAAAATAACAACAATCTCAACACTAATGCAAAAAAATGTACACACAATACTGAGACCCAAAATATTGTTCCAGCTATCATATATTGAAAAATGAGTTGATATAGAAATTAAGCATTTTATTCTAAAGTGAAAATATAAACTTAAAATTACATCAAGTATGCAAAGGATTTCATTCAGCTGTTGATGACAGTGACTCTACATTACCAGTAATTACCATTAGAAACTTAATATTTGCAGTAAATGTATGATATTCTTGACACACTCTTGTACAAAGCTGTGCAAGAAGTCAACATTTAGCTGCTCCTACAGCCACTACAGTAATTTACAGAAACTCGCTCCTTAAAATTAAAGGTCAGTTTGGTGGCCCCATCTGTAGCTAGACACTCTATGCATCCTCCCATTAGCAGCTCACCTCAGTCCCTGTCTAGTATCTTTATAGTGGCTTCTCTCCCATGTCAGGTGTCACTTATACATGTCTCCTCCATCTTTGTTTTTGGACTTTCCTCACTCTCTCATCTCTTCTCACCTGTCAGCCTCCTCCTTCTTCTTTGATTGTCTCTTCTTCTACTCCATCCACAGCTCCCTCCATCGCTCCATGTGCATGTCTCTCCGTGCGTTTGAGTGTCAGCATTTGGTGGAGACAGGGTTTATTGGGGTAATGCATTTATCACTGCACTGGGCCAGGGCCTCACCTCCTCCTTTGAGCCAGTGAGTAATGAAAATGGGATCACTACTGACAAGCATCTTCAGCACAGCCTCGCAGACGCACACAAATGAACTCCTGGACACACAAAAAAACACATCCCACAGCGTGTCACTGCAAAATACTGGGATTTAGAGCCAATGCAAACCTAATGGACCAAAATAACAGTGTCTAAGTGATGCTAGAGACAGTGGTTTGTAGAAATTACAGATTCAAACAATACTACATATTGTGTTTCTGTCCAGTATGTAATGACAGTCTATAACACCCGTGGATTATTGTGGCATAATTTGTAAAAACTTTTAAAAATTAAAAATTAATAAAAGAAACAACTCTGCTAGCTTCCGTGTTAGAAGACTGCGGAGCCCAATGGGAGCTACCGATGCCATCACAATAAAGAGCCGTCCAGCTGTCACCGCTTCCTATGGATAGCTGCTCATCACACTAGCAAATAGCCAATTTATTTTTTCATTTGTACCAAAATAACTTCAGTTAGACAATAAAGTAAGTATAGAGCAGTGGGTGCATACCAATAGCGGTGTACGGGGATTGATCAGAGCAATGACATCTTGAATACAGGAGTCTTGAATACAGGAGTAAATGAAACTTACTTAAAAATGCATTAATCACTCTAAAGACAACTAGAATGGGTAAACGAGAAGGGAAAACAACCATAACATGGCTAAAAGCTCTAAAAATAAATTTTTCATAATAAGTCTTTTAACAAATGGTAGAACTGATGATGATGATTATAGTTATGTACAGTAACCATTTTAGAGGCAATGGTCAATTTTAAATAAAGTACATATCTGTTGACAATATTACACATTAACCATGATTATATTATATATATATTATATATATATATATTATATTTCAACCATTTGACATATTTCACATTGTAAAGAACTATATAAGTGAGATTTGCTACAACCCAGGACTGTTTTTCAGTGAAAGAAAAAGCAGGTACAGATCATGTGTTAATGGCCAGGGGTAACTGTCTAATCCCATTTGGTCTGCCAGTGTCAGGAGGTGGGGGAGGTCTTCACCAGTTTAAAACGATACCATCAGTGCAGGTATTCCAGGCTGCCTCTGATTGGCCTTGACAGAACAAAACATTGCCGCAGCAAATGACTTAAGCGCCTCCTACAACACTCAACTATAGAAGACAAGGTCATTCTGTCAATGTCACAAAGTTTCACCTCAAAACAAACTTAAAAACATCTCCTATGACGCCATCTATCTTAGAACAGGACAGCATTGCTAATTCACCAAGTATATGTGTGATGAGTGGCTAACTCAAAGGACTGCTGACTAATGTGCGAAATAGTTGGAAATACTCTGTGGTATTGCAGATGGCAGAGGTATTTGTTATTCATATAGCCCTAAAGGTGCATCCACTAGGCTTGCTTTAAAGTGTGTGACTGCCAGTGCATGTGAGCCTGTCTATATGTACTTGATGATGTGTATATGTGTGTATGCATGTGTGTATGCGTGTGTGTGTGTGTGTGCTGCTGCTGAGGATGCCATTAATGCTAGCTGATCGCCCTCCCACATTTAAATAACAATAGTGCAGTCAGTGAAAGCATCGGTGTGGATCCAACCTGCAAAACAGCCAGCAGCCGCAGGCCCCAGTCTTCCTGTGTGCCTGTGTCCAGGTTGTATGTGCGAGTTAGCATGCACGGAATGCACTTCACTGCTACACACATGCAAGTGGAAAAAAGAATAACAACACTGAGAGAGGAAGCCCATTATGACTACATATACGCAGAAGTATAAAATACACCTTCATACCATAGGATACATTAAGAAGAAGGGCTGACAACAAGTTACAAAATCATTGGCTATCATCACTAAGGTTAACCATTTAAGTCTGGGGTACCTGATTTTCACATCATGGAAGTAGGCAGCATCTAAATATCTCCAACTCGTCGCAAGCTCTCACAAACGCGTTTAGTACGGTATTACAAATGGTATTAATACATTAATTTTAAGTGACCGCCCCACCACAATCTTACTTCAGGGTTGATAATATATATTTTATTATTACCTGCAGACATCGCACAACGGTCTGGTTTTTGTCTGGCTACACTCTTTGGTGGAAAACATAACACAGACTCATACAAAAAGGCCTTAATATTGCCTCAATGAATTCAATTTGTCTCTTGTGTGGCTCAGCAGTAATCACAGCAGCATATATACAGCAACACCGACCTTCAAGTCTTGAGAAAAGTTGCAAGATGTCACCATCATTTTCTCCACAATTTTATGCTGTGCCTTGCCACCCTGACAAAAAAAAATCCAATACGTAAGAAAACATTAGATAAAATTGAGGTCTTCAGACATAGTTTTGTAAATGGAATGTCACTGTAACTGTAGAAAAACTAATCAGTTTAAGCGAACCAATGTCACAGATTTGTGATAGAATTAAATTGTGCTTGATTGGAGCGATGTTGTTTCTACAGAAAAATGTGAGTTTTTAGTTTTTCTACTTTTTTATATACAAGCAAAATGGTTTGTAAATGTTGCGTGAAATGGTTGTTTTTTGCCAAATAATGTCACACAGGGCAGTCAGCGCAGCTATAGAGGCATTTGAATGGCTTTTCTATGACTTTACATAGACTGACAATATAAACACTGGAAAAATGTAAATTTAGTCCAGCACTATTACCACAGACAAGGAAAGATTTTCAGACACTTACCAGTCATGTTCTAGTTAGAAGATTTCTTAGAGTCCATTATATTTTACCTGAATGCTAATCACAAATGCTAATAATTCATTAGCAATTAATGAATTTAATATCTCAATGCAAAAAAGCCAAATTTGTGTGCTAAAATGCAACTGAACTTCTGTATGATGTAATTTGTTGTTCTATAAATGTCAGCACCACTCCTGACCGTAAAGATTAAGACTGCTCAGATATTTGAGTAGTTTATGCAGACTTTCTTTGGAGTTGACGTTTGTTTACATAAGATACAATCAATATGGCCGCGAGAAGCGTATAGCTCACGTGTCTGGCATGAACCGATTCTGAACAAAAAGTAACCTTAGAAATACTTACCTCATTTAGTATGACTTGTTGTTGCAAACATCCACAATTTCACCTGTTGAACTATTAAGTTGATTAATGGCTACTGAAGCCAACTACAATAGCATTAGCTGTTAATGTAAAAAGCTAAAGCTAAGTTAACTTATGAGTCCCGTTCAATTGTATGCAAAAACAAGGAACATATCACTAGACGTTTATGATGGGTAAAGTAACATGGAAATTATTTACTTATGATAGTGTTGCAACTGTAAAAAAGCACAGGCAGCACATTCTGCCTGCGCAGCAGTCTACAATGAAATGCGCAACAGGAAACAGCATGTAGGTCTATGTACTTTTTTAAATTTTGCAATTAAATACATTTGTTTTGACTAGGGTTAGTGATGTAACGTTCCGTATCGAGGCTTCGAAGCGTGTGTTGAGTAGAGGAGGGGGCGTTTCCGCGATGCGTGTATCGAGCCTTGTTTCATTTAAAGGAGGGGCTGAAAATGATGACGTCCGTAGCCTCGCTGCCCGGCTGTACCACGTGACTGATTCAGGAAGTGGTTCGGATTTTGCTGCGATTTCCATTTTCATAATTTTCAAATAATCATTTTCCATACTGCCAGTATATAGATACACAGTACACTGCCATCACTACAATATATGTGTTTTGCATACTTCTTTATTTTGCTGACAGTTTTATTCACAGGCTTTCTGCAAAACGTCACACAATTCAAATTCATGTCAACTGATATTTTTGTGTCCAGTAGATGTCCTGCTAGAGCAAATGAAGCTTCAAGAAGCTTTGCGCTAGAGGTAACCAATTGGATGAAAGGCTTCAATGCGTCATGAAGCTTCATTTGCCCATCACTAACTAGGGTGGACCAGTCCCTCTTTACCCGGGACAGTCCCAGTTTTGAGTCCTGTGTTCCCTGTCCCAGCAGATTTATCCAAAAAAAAAAAAAAAAAAAAACAGGTTGGTCCCAGTTTTTAAAATAAAATTTGTCCAAGGTGTCCCTATTTTTGACCAATTTGATATCCTCCAACACTAAAGAGATGCATAAATTGTCACTCCTTTAGATAATTTTTTATTTTATTTTTTTCAGGCTTTTGGTCTCTGCTTAAATAATTTTTCAGATTTTTTTTTTTTCTTGCACTTCATTTTCCATTTACCTTTTGCCAATGGAAAGTTCACAGATAACTCATAGTCTAATAAATAACTTGCCTGGCAAGTCCAGAATGTCAGAATGAAAGAAGTGTGTATTTTCATTGTCATAGTTTTACTTCTGTTGAGCTCTCTTGCAGAGATCCTGCACACTAGAACGAAGCACATGACAGTTAAAAAGCTATTTAAGAAGAGTAGTGAGAGGAGGCTGTGGATAAGCTAGGGATGATGAGTTGAGAGACTTTTGGAAAACACCACAAAAAGGGAAAAAAGAACAAAAACAGTGAGTGAAAGAATGTAATATTAAGATCCTAGAGACAGCATTCTGGAGTCTTGTGGTGCCATTTGAATACAAGGGCAGTAGCAGCTGGAGTGTATGTCGAACATCTCTGCACTTCACACGGCATCACTATCAGGAGAGCACCGCGCTGTAGTACACTGCTGGAGTCTGTCTGCTGCCTCGCCAGACCAGCAGGAGTGTGCGTGTGTGTGAGCATGTGCATGTGCATTAACTTGTGCGTGTGTGTGTGCCCGTGGTTCTCATTACTCAGGTATATTGTAATGCGCTTTCTTACCATATAGGACCCATGGTGTTCCCACCCTTGACTTACCGTAAAGGAAAGGACCAGCCTCACCTGTATTCTGTATGCATTAGGAACCACACATCACGTTTCCAATCTAGACCTCAGCACTAGCTTGGGTTCTCCCTAGTAAGACTGTGGAATTGTAACAGAATATGCAGAGAAAGAGAGAGCAAAAGAGAGAGAGAGAAAGAGAGACAGACAGGCAGACAGAGAGAGAGAGAAAGAGAGAGAGAGGGAGAGAGGTTTAAAAATACCTATTCTGCTGTTCTGTGCTAAGTTGTGTTATGAGAAAGTGCAGGGCCAGACAGCAGGGTCATTATCATGGCTGCTGACTGAGAGAGAGAGAGAAAAAAGAGAGGGATGGGTCCCAGGGAGGAGTGAAGGTAGCAAGGAGCCAAGAAACTACGAGAAAGTTATTCACACCACACAGACTCATTTGGTATTCTCCAGTGACTTCTGATTATGACAGGGATTCCTAAAGTTTAACATTTGTAAAAACTACATTGAGCAAGAATGATTCCACAGTGACATAAAAAGTGATTACATTGGAGTATAATATAATATAGACTTTACTTAATATTTTTGTCCAGCTCTTGAAAGGAAAGGAGACAGCAGAGAATAGAAATAAGAATATTATCAACACCTGTAATACTTAAGATATCCAGTGTTACATAATTGAGAATATCTTGTCTTTGATACAATACAAAAATGTTTTCAAATATAGCTAGTGTTGGGAAGTAACTGAATTTATGTACCGAAAATACATATTCTGAATACAAAGTTTGAGTATCTGTATTCCGGTACAGTTTCTTCTTCATTTGATGGTACTTTTCTAAAATCAAAGGAATACATGGCAGTATCTCATCAGACTATTTAGGCCTCAAACTGTGCAGAACTAGTGAGAAAACTAGAAAACACCACTTTTATAGCATGTGCAAGTGTGATTTTTCCTCCTCTTTTCAGACATAAATAAATGCATAACAAACAGTGAAACAGATATGAAGCTGTTTTAATCTTAGGGGTAATTTTAATGCAACTCTGAGTGAAAGTATTCTAAGTATTCAGAATACAGTACACTGATTGTTCCATGTATCAGAATACATTAGAAAATACATTTTAATGCAGGTATTCAGTATTCAGTATTATGTATTTATTCTCAAAGTATTCTTCCTAGCACTGAATATAGCAAAAGACCTGATTAAACTCAAAGCTAAGTGTTATATCTGCACATTTGTGGTTCAGGCTACTTCAATTTCAGGTGAATTCAGGAAAAAAGTGGTTTTATGGATCAAAAATACTCAGAACAGGCATTCTAATTGTGAGCAGGCTTGCTTCTCAACAAATCTGACCTGTAACTTGGTCTGGTTTATGCTCTATGGAGGCAGAAAGGCTTAATACCATACTGTGAAACATTCCAGACAAAGCAATAACATTTCCAAAAGCGCTGGATGGACTCTCTACCAGAAAAGTTACACAATGCACCTTTTTTAAAGCACTACATGTTTCCAGTATGGACACCCTTAACATTTTGTAAAGTTCTGTCAACACATTATTTTCTAATATCATAAAACAAAAGAAAGCACAACTCAATATGCACTGTTATATTTTTCCATATGTATTTCCGACACCATATCTCTGTGTCCATTCTAATTGAGTCAGTCATTGTGGACACTTACTGTTCTGACTGCAGGATATTTCTTTCAAATGTGCCATTATCTGCAAATGCCCCCGGACTCCACTCCATCATGTTTAAGTCCACTTGTGCACCACATCCTCTCAGGCCGTTCTGATGGCCATTACAAGCCCAGCCCGCGCAGCCAACACCAAAAGGCCTGTTTATTGTGCTAATAGCCGCTGCTTCTGTATTCTGCTGCAGTGGCCCTTAAAGACGATAAATCAAGAAAAATAAAAGTGGGTTGGCCAAAGGGCATGTTTGGACAACAAAGAGGGAATATAGAGGAGCCATACATTAAGGAAAAGGCTGCTCTGCTTATGTCTTGAAAAAGTGCGAGAAGTACGCAAAAGTATACAGAAGTACTTAATGATTTACTTCTTTCTTGTGAAAATTACATTGTAATGGTGGAAGACATACTCAAAATGTATTTTCAAGTGAAGCATCATTTCAGATCATATTGAGAAGTACACTTCTCAAATCTGTACTCAAGTAAAACTATGAGTAGCTCTTCAAACATAAACATGTAAGTACAGTATATAAAATTGCTGCAAACACAGCATTTGGATTTCTATATTATGTAGGCCTAGAATGACATGATCACTTTTTTCCACTGTTGTGAGATAAGAGCTTTAATTTTAAAATAGGAACATCTCACAATCTGAGGTATTGATGATGGTAATTCAAAAGTGTTAATTGTAAGTACTGGTCTAATTAAAGTTGGTTATCTCTAAAGTTGAGCTCCATAGACTAGACAGGCAGTGAGGCTATAGTTTGCAGGCAGGTGGCAGCTCACCTCAGCCATCACTGTCTGTCACTGTGGAGACTTGATGAGCTATTTTGGAGTTTTTGCCTGATCCTGTCCAACCTGGTACACCTTCTCTGCAACTGCTGCAACCCTTTTCCAATTCTTGTACTATTTAAGTATCAATTGTGGGTGTTCCAAGTCCTTGACAATGCTTAAATGCATTAAAAGTTGGGTTTGTAAGGTTTGAGAGCAGCAAGTTCTTGGTAAACTTACTTTTTACAACATATTGTTGTAAAGTTTTTGACTATGAACAAGTAGAATGATGGAATTTTGACAAGGTATGAAGATAAATATAACGTAAAAATAAATAAATAAATAAAAACATAAGTAAATACAGTATACACAGTGTAGTGCAGTGTATTTCGACTGATGTTGTAGAACAAAACCAACGACAAGATCATGATGGATTCAACATTTTGGGGGAAATTTAACATATTTGTTGTTATAACATCCATAGAACAAAACTAAAAAGTAAACCAAACAAAATGGTATTAGATCTAATATTCTACCATTCAACCACTTCACATGCAGTAGTGTTTCTCTTCTGTACTTGTTGGCATATGTTATTTTAGTTTACTTCCATATATTAGATGACCTGCAGTATCAGACAAATAAGGAAATTCATGAAAAGGAAATTTTGAAAAGTAGACCAAACCAAACCAAAACCAGAACTAGAATATTAACTTGTCATCATAAACAGACCTGGAGTTGTGTTTTGTTTCATTCACACATGTTTGAGTAACCCTTTATTACTGGTCTGTCTAGTTCTCCAAAGCACAACATGCTCTGTTTCACTTTGTGATGAAGTGGTAGTTTTCAAGTTAACAGCTACCCTTTACCAGTAGAGACAGACAATTCCAGGTGTGAAATCATCCAAATAATTCCATTGTGAAGGTGTATGGACTTTGAAAACACAGTGGATCACTTCCTGTATTACCACATGACATCACAAGGTGAAAGCATCTTTTCAGTTTGAGAGAACTCAGCCAAAACATGTTGAATTTGTGTGTGAATCAAACAACTCAACTCCAGGTATGTTTATGATGAGTAAACAACATAGTAACATAGATAAGAAAGCATTGTAATATGGGCCCTTCACGTGCTGCAATTTAGTGTTCTCAAGAAATGCAAACTAAACAATATCTTAGCCTTGATTATTGTAAATTCTATGTTGTAATCTACTATAATCTATATACCTAAGCATCTCAGTTAAGATAAGTAAAGCAGCATCATCCCACGTCATAAGCGCGTGCGTCCTCTTCACTAATGAGAGCGCGAGATGTGAGTGAACCTTGATTAGTCTGGCAGCCTCAGTGTCAGACGCACAGCACGACTCCTCCTGTGTCTGTGTGGCTGGATATGTGTAAATCCAACCATTTGTTCGCATGACATTTCTGCTCTTAACCCCATTTTTTTTTTTTTTTTTACTGTTTCACATTTCCTCTTTTACACTAAGCTCTCCAAACTTGGCTGCGTGCGTTCGCTCAGTCTGGTAAATGACTGCAGGGCCTGACAATCCACTGTCAGCGCGCGCCGACACACTCAATAAAACTGTCCCATGTCACCGCGCTACACTGGCTAAACCTCACTTTTCTTATCCCACTAAAATGACTGCTTAACAGCCCCGTGCTCTGCTCTTTGCCAATTCAGACGTGCCCCACCCCATATAGCCCCTGCACCACACCCTGAGACCGTTTTTTTTTTTTTGGCTCTTCAAATGACCAGAATATCCTGCATATTTATGGCCATAGTGAAAATTTACCCTATATTTCCAAAAGCAAGTGATGGGTGACTGATCCGGGCGTCTCACCGGAACCAAGCGGTCGTAGGCTGTAGTCAAATACGCACGTTGCATACAAAGCGCATGCATGAGGCGAAGCGTGCATGGCTCATACAAGTGTTACCAAGAAAACTGTCTCCGCGATAATCCACTGGCTCCCTCCGTCGCGTTGGCTCCGGGTGCATGTAGGGCCTCCACGCTGGCTGGTCCTCTCACGTGCACTCCTTCTTGTGTGTGGTGAGTCCGGGCTGGGTTGTGTCAGTGGTGGATGAAGTACTCCAGTTTTGTTACTCAAGTAAAAATGCAGATACAAAGGTAAAAAGTTACTCAAGTAATCACAAGAAAAAAACCTATTCAAGTAAAATTATTAAAATAGGTGTTTAAAAATGTACTTAATTTGTTAAAATGTAGTGGTACCAATAAAAAAGTTACATATATTCATAGTATCTTATACTTTCTGTTGGCTGGATGTCAGGATCTTACTACAAACATGGTAAAATAATCCCTAAACTCATTTAAGAAGCACTTTTTACTTTTCAGTCCAGTTCAAAAAATGTAGTAAAATAGAAAGATACCAGCTTTCAAATGTAAAGAAGTAAAAGTAAAAAGTATCCACTGTAAAATGTACTTAAGTAAAGTACAGATACCTAAAAATCCTACTACGTGTACTTCATTACCTTCCACCACTGGTCTGTATGGGGGCTGGGATAATAGCATGTGTAGCAGATCTTTTTGTCCTGGGATAGCTGGGCGCTGTTGGTCCCATTAACTGGCTGCTATTGCTGCTGGTCTGGCTGTGCTACGGTCCATTGACACAGAATACAAGAGATGGTAATGTTCCTTTACCTGACTCACATTTTTCCATATTATCTCACCAACATGTGCAGAAAAGTAGGAACAGGTATAAAAAATCAGCAAATGTCTTACAAATATAGAACAACATGGGCCAAATATCACATTTTGGTTAAAGGATAGCATATCGGAACACGTAAGAACAGAACCAAAGGAACCATCCAAGAACTGCGGCACCTAAAACATATGAAAGAAAAGAGTTGGTGATGCATAGCCTGTATCTTTTCAGAATAAAATCGGAACACATCAGAATAAAATATGAACACATCAGAACAGAACCAAAGGAACCATCCAAGAACTGCAGCACCTTAAACATTTGAAAAAAACATCTGAAAGAAAGTTTGCGATATTAAACTATAAAATTGTAACATTACTTACATTTCTTTCTAAGTATATTTTAATATGAAGTTAGAGTTAGTGTGTAATGTACTAAACTCAAAAGTGTTTGTTTCTCATGTGGCATTGTATCAAAAGTTAAAGGTGCACTATGTAACTTTTTAGGTAGAGGGTCCACAAACTATACTTGCCATTGAGATGTCAGTGTTTTGCCTGGAATGTTCCGCAGTGTGCCATAAAATGTATCTTATTATTAGGAAATTAGAAGTATTTTTATTGCTCAAAAATACCTTAAAAACATACATTCTCATTGTCAGCATAGTCGCCTCTCCACAGATCTGACCTGTAATTTGGCTTTGTTCTTTGGAAATGGGTATGTTTAATTAGCCAAGCTGGCGCCACCTAGTGCCTCCACTCAATTTCATTTCTCTCCAGTGACTAGGTCAAGAATCAAAATACACTAGATGGTTTGCAAGAACCCCGGAAGTGCGAGTCCGGGCACCAGCCAATCAGAGAAGAGCCATACAATATGTGTTGGAAATGATTCTCAAGATCAAGGATTTAAACAAACACAACAAAGAGAATGTTTGATGAATTTTATCAAGGGGAAAGATGTTATTGCCCTTCTTCCTACTGGATTTGGGAAAAGTTTAATATACCAGTTAACCCTGTTAGCGGCGCATTACATACATCACAATTAAATAACAGCAATTGGTTAAAGAAAAAAAGTACCCGCCTACCATCAAGCGAACGAATTCTAATGCTGTGAAGTCAGATGGTTTCCACGAAGTGAAACCGGCTGATGAATCAGGCAAATGTTAAATGCTGTGCTGTAGAAAATTCCAGGCAAAGCAAAGACATCTCCATGGAAACAAGCAGTTGCGCGACCCTCCACTAAAAAAGTTACACATTGCACCTTTAAGTAAAAGTAATTTGATTAGGAGAAGTTTGAAAAAAGAAAGTCAATGTTGGGGAGGAGCTTCATTATACAACATGTATGTACAACTATATGTTATTGTCCACATTTTATTGTGGTTGGACCAAAGTCTAACTGGGAGATCATGGAACATTTGTATTGACAGTGACTCCCTGTACCTCACTTTCACAACATCTGAACAAAATATTGTGCTAACCATGCATAATTTGTAACAATACAGGTTTTGAGTCAATGAATAGTATAATACATGTACACAGCATATGGAAAAAGTCCTACAAGAGAAAATATTGTGAATTGAAATCTTATTGTTATTGTGTGTTCTATATTCTTGAAGGTCCAAGCATTTAATATTGAAGTATAGTAAAGGGGTAGTATGTAATGTCAGGAAGTAAGGACACATATGCAAATGATGTATATTGTATGGGGTGTTTTTTTGTCTCTTCTTTTCTATTTTCCTCATATATTTGCAATTGTAAGTCATCTCTCTTACAGCATACTGATTTACCATTTCCTTTCACATGTTCTACATTTGATTCTTGATACTGGTTCAAAAAGTAGTGATCACTTTTTTCATATACCTATCACTCACATCTGTGCAACCTTTTTAAATAGCAAGGCTAGTCATTCAAACAGGACTTTTCCATTATGTTTTCTTTCTTTTTTTTTCTTTTGGATTTGGGGAACATAACAAATTGTTAAATGTAAAATATCCAGGAATGAAAAGAAGCACATTCTGAATTACTTTGTGTACAAATTGTGCTATACAAATAAATTTGCCTTGCCTTGTAACAAATAACAAAATTCAATCTTTTGACATAATTGGACAGAAAAATGAAAAATGTTAC
This sequence comes from Boleophthalmus pectinirostris, assembly GCF_026225935.1. NCBI lineage: Eukaryota > Metazoa > Chordata > Actinopteri > Gobiiformes > Gobiidae > Boleophthalmus > Boleophthalmus pectinirostris. Next base: position 12,839,520 of record NW_026571447.1, on the reverse strand, counting down.
CAAACTAATGTTATCATGATACCAAAGATGCAAAATCGATTTCAATACTAAGGAATAGGGAACCACCGATACAATACTGGGATCAGATATCAGTTTTAAGATATTGGTTCAGTTGATATTACACCAACAGACCAAAATGGGATAACGATTTACTGGTCAGTGTTGGCTTAAACATCTCGTAATGTAGAATTTGTATTTTTTCAAAGCTGCTGAAATAATATCATCAACCTCTACCTGATGACCTCATTGTTTGATATCAGCAGATACTTAAAGATAGTATCAACATCGGTGCATCCCTACGAAGAAATAGATTCAGTACTGATTCCGATATCCAGTGATGATAAAAAACGATCTTTATTTAGACTATACCTTATCATTTTCAATATTATATTGTAGTACTTTCTTTAATATTCCCATGTGACCTTATATCTGTATAATCCCTTAGATGTCCAGGTAGGATCCATAGTGGTCCATGGGTGTATACTAGTCTACTGTATGTTGTCTTATACTTGTTCTGACACAGCTCAAGATCATTCTAAAGCTATTCAGAACTTTTTACAATCAGTATTTACTCAAATGATCAAGTTTCAGTGATTAGTATCTGATTTGCAATACTTCTGACAACCCTACACCCAAATCAATCAAATAACAATAAAACAATTACTACATAGTGAATATTGTATACATACAATATAAAGATGTAGCTTTGTGTTGTCTTGAAACACAAACATACCAGCGGCTCTGATCAGTGGCCTTAATTATATTCATACACGGGATTGTAATAACCCAAATGAATTCTGTGTTACATCTGTCACATATTTGAGACATCTCACTAAGTAACGTCATTTGGGCCCTCGTCGTTCATAAGCACGCCTAATAAAATGTAAAGATGGAAGATAATACACAGTGGAGTTTTATTAAGAATGTAATGGCAATGTCTGTGTTGCAATGCTATGCAGATAGGACAGAGGAAGAAGAGAAGATGTGAGCGTGACATAAGGCAAAGCAATGTCCCGGAATAGATCTTTATTTAGGTGTACTACATATACTTGGATTTTGTTGTTAATGATGGGGAAAGTTGGTAGAGCAAATGTGCAGAGGATGCCACATTATAATGCTTTATAATTGTGTAATAACTACACTATTTACTGCCTTAATAAAGCATTAAGCATTATAACTACTATTATTAATTCAAGTGTATCCAATAGGTTTTTATGTTTTTCTAATTTGATAATATATTTAGTTACAGAATACCAAATATTTGCACTGAAATGTATTTTGTAACTTATTGTGATACATGATCCAATCAGAGTACCGTATTCTGAATCTTAGAATACTTTTATATCAAGTTGCATTTAAATAATGTAAAGATCTAAAATGGTATTCATAACAGCTTAATATTTGTTTCACTGTTTTTAACGCATTTCCTATTGGAGATGGAAAAATCTCACATTCACTCACCACATGAACAATGTTTAATATTTTTCTCACTGATTCTGTGCAGTTTGAAGTCTAAATTGTTTGATGAAGTACCACCATGTATTCCTTTGATTTTAGAAAATTAACAGTTTTTTGAATACTACCAAATGAAAAAGTAACTTTTGTATTCAGAATATGCATATCTGGTACATGTATTCAGTTACTTCCCAACACTTACCATCGTTTTATGTTATAAGTGGCAGTTTGTGGAAAAAAGTTGAAAACAAAAATACAAAAATACAGAAAGCAGTGAGTTTTAAAACAAAATCCATCTACCTATGTTATCAAAAGGGAAGATCCATCCAAAATGTAGGGACAATTTAGGCAAAAGAAAGCCATTTTTGTCACAGTTCAAACCTTCATTCAACACAACAATTGAAATAATTTTTATTAGTCCAATCATAAATACTGTTGTGTGAATTAGGTGAGCTTTGGCCCTTGTTAGTTTTTATTGTTGCTGGGTAACAGTTATGAATTTATCTCTACAGATTTGCTCCCCTTGTCTTACCAGGAAGTTAAATATTAAATGTCATAAAAACTGTCAAACTAAAGAAAACTAGCAAAGTTTAAGGAAATAAATACAATATGGTTAAAGATGTTTTAATGAAACGTGTAGTCTAATCTGTCATATGCATTTTAAGTAGTTACAAAACGTGAATCATTCTTAATAAACAATTTGTACATGAGTAGTTAAGTCTGTCTTCATGCTTTATTTGCACTAATTAAGATGTAGTGATTATAAAGTGAAACCTGAAAAAAATATGTTATTATAAGTACTTTTCTCCTAAAAGTTCTTTGTTTTTCTTTAATCAAAACAACTCTTTGCAGAATTTCTGTAGTTGCAGATTTGTATGTGGTCTGCACTGAGGAGTCAGACTTCGGTGAAGGACGAGACACCAAACGACAGTCAACAGCCCCATCTACAGGCAGCAAGAAGTCATAGCAATCACGCCATCTACACAAATAAAGGTGCACTGTGTAACTTTTTGCGAGGAGGGTTCGCCACCTACTTTTACCCACTGAGAAGTTATTGCTTTGCCTGAAATGTTCCACAGTATGACATTAAACTTATATTACTTGTATTTATTCACTTACTGGGGATTTTACTGATTTGAAAAACATCCATTCTTACTGAGAACAGGGTCATGTATCCACAGATCTAACCTGTAACTTGGCCTAGTAGTGTCACCTGTTTAACTTCATGGAGATAGATGTTTAATGCCGCACTATGGGACATCTCAGCAATAGCATTTCCAAGGAGACAAGCAGATGACCTTCCACCAGAAAAGTCTGTTGATTGTTTTTGATGTGATAACAATGCATATAACAGATGTATAAATATGAGTGGTGGAGGGTAATGAAATATACAGCTAAAATGCTAAAGTAAAGAACAGATACCTTAAAAGGTTACTTAAGATAGTTTTACAGTTGATACTTTTTGCTTTTACTTTACTACACCTGAGAGCATGCATCTGTACTTTCTACTCCACTACATTTTAGATCTGGACTGAAAAATAAAAAGTACTTTCCTTGGTGTGGTTTGAGACCTGCTGAAATGACTAAGACCTATTTTTAGCACCATGACTACTTCCTGTAGATTAGAGACTAGAATGGAACAAACCAACTACAAAAAGTGTTTCATTCTGCAATGTATTTAGCTCATGATTTTTTAATGATAATGTATAGTCAGAATATTTTAGGGGAGAGAATTCAGCTTTAGGGTTTTTGTGACAGTGGCAAATTTGTTTCAACACGATTGTTTATTGCCTAAAAATGTCCTTTTCAATAATGTATCTATCTCCCTCGCTTTTATTTTCCAGCAATCTACTATCACTTCACTTCATGTGTTATCTTGATGGGCCTATCTGAAAACAAGGAATCCTATCAGCCCTGACATCACTTAAGAAAACTAATGAATTTTTTAAAACTATTCATGAACAGTGGTGAAAGAAGTACTCAGTTTTTGTAAAAGTGCAGATACTCGTGCAAAACTTGTACTTCAGTAAAAATATTAAAGTACCCATTTGAAACTGTACTGAAAGAGTAAAAAGTATTTTGCCCATATTTGTGCAGGTCTTTGATCTAGTGATTTTAATAAAGATTTGCTAAATTTTGTTCAACAAAAACAACAAGCAGTTTTTATTTGTATATTTTTGTTGACTCAGACTATGAATGTTTTCAAAATAAACCCTCAGCCTTTCAGCAGGTCTCAATTTATAGTTAAAAATATTCTTAGTTTTCAGTTCTGTTCAAAAATGTGTTGGAGTATAAAGTACAGACACCTTCTCTCAAATGTAGTAGAGTAAAAGTACTTCATTTTGTTTAGTCACTGCTCATAGAATAGTGTCTCTGTGGAAATGTTATTGCTTTGTTCTGAATGTTCCACAGTATAGATTAAACCTAGATGGAAATGTTTAAAGTCATACCATGGAACATTCCAGGGAAAGCAATAACATCTCCATGAGGACAAGCAGGTAGCAAACCGAAGAAAATTATAGTGCACCTTTAAGTAAAACAGAGATACTTAAAATTATACTTGGTCTACTTTAATACTTTTACTTCATTACGTTCCACCACTGCTCATGAAATAATTAAAGTCCTCCTTAGATGTGATGATACAAGGTGCGTGTCTATGTATTTTAGCATGGCCTTTAGCCCCGAACAATCCTCCTAATGCTGTTTATTTGTCCAAACAAGCTGTGCACTTGATCCACTGACCTTCAGCACATCATAGACACAGCTTCCTCTGAATATGAAGCGACTCCACATCAGTAAACAATGCGCCTGACAGCCCTAACCTCAGTGCCATTAGCCCATTGGAGATACCACAGTTTGCCTTAATTCACCATCTTTCACGGTGTCAGACTTTATATTCCTTGGCATGGCCCGGCTACATGTGGACGCATAATTTAACGCAAATTAGCGCCTCTTTGAGTAAGCATCAAAGCGCGGCGGCTAAGGTTGGAGGAGAGTTTAAGGAACCGCGGGGAAACCATCGACAGGATTAATACGAGAGATTTTTAGAAGAAATTACTGGCTTAATGAAGTGGATAAAAAAGCTGTCAGTGTTTTATTGCATCTAAATTGTGTGGAAGTGGTGTTTAGCTGTCTCGCGTTCTCCTCGCATAATGGCTCGTGACAGTGGCTCTGAGGCTTATTTAACTTAACTGCTGAATAACATGCGTGGAGGAGCTATTCATCCACTTGTTTTTAGACGCGCTAAAACAATAACGCAGCTCTTCCTCCCTCCTCTGGTTCATTAAAGGTCCTATATTACGCAAAATGGACTCTTGTGAGATTTTAGCCGTGCTGGAATGTTGTTATCTCATCAAAAACATACCTGAAGTGTTTTGTTTCATTCACACGTTTGCGTAATTCTGCATTATCAGTCTGTCTACATCTCCACCTTGTGATGTCATGAAGTTATGAGCTACTTTTTACCTTTTGTTTAGCTGAGATTAGAAATTCCAGGGTGAGGTTATCCAGATGATTCTAATGCACGTGTGTGGAGTTTAAAAACACAGTGGAGCGAGCAAAAGGAAACGGTGGATTGAATATATAAATAATGTAAGACAAGACTCTGTTTGACCCATTACAGTACTTTGCTTTTCTTGCAATTGGTTGTAATAAATAAATTATTATTATTATTATTATTATTATTTAATTAATTAATTAATTCTTTGTAAGCATCAAAGGTGCACCAGCATGTCGTACTGTATTTGCCTTTTTCATACAACTTAAAAAAAAGAAAAAAAAAAAGAGAAAAATAAGCAATTATTTTAAAAAAACAAACAAAAAAAAACAAAGAAACACAGTGGAGCACTTCCTGTATTACCACATGACGTGTGTGTTTCCATCTCTCAAAAAACAAAACAAAACAAACAAAAAAACTGCCTAAATATGCAGGATTTGAGTTAAATATGTGTGAATGAGAAAAAAAACAACCTCAAGTATGTTTTTGATGAAGAAACAGCATTTTAACATAGAAAAAGAGTAATAATATGGGCCCTTTAATGGCATACCCACAACAGTCTGCTCAAGGAAACTGACAAATATGTGAAATGCCTTTGGATCGGACTGCACAACAAATTAGTAAAGATTTAAAAGGCAATGGTTACTGTTCTGTATCTAGACAAACTAACTGTGACTTAAGTTACAAATGAGCTTTGACCTTAAACCTGTTTCATCAATACTGTGGAAATCCTACTCACTGTTACGCTATTTATGCAAATGTATGCGGAGTGTGGAGTAGGATGTTAACAACTCGCATTTACTTAAAGGGACCATATTAGGCCATTTTCTGATCTATGTTATGTTGTTTCCTCATCACAAACATACCCAGAGCTGAGTTTTGTTTCATTCACATGTTTAACACACAAACCTTGTATATTTAGATTCTTCTCTCAAACTGAAAATACTCTGTTCCACTCTGTGATGTCATGTGGTAATACAGGAAGTGCTCCACTATGTTTTAAATTCCACACATCTTCACTAGAATCATTTGCAAACCAGTCGTTGCCAATCTCTACTACAAAAGGTGTTGCTTGAGTAGCTGTTGACTTGAGTACTACCGCTTCGACTACTACTATGTACTAAGCAACTATTACTGTTTTTGATGAGGTAACATTATAACATCGCTTAAAGCTCACAAGAGTCAGCTGTGTGTAATATAGGACCTTTAAAGATAATTTATAATATACAATAAAGCAACAAATAATGCATGCATACTGTAAACATAAGAACTGGAGACAGTTCATGAGAAAAAGACTCCAACAAACTCATTTTCTAAAGCACACCTGTAGCACCATCTTGTGGAGGGACACAGCAATTTCAAATGACAACTACTGAGTGAGAAATTTAATTGATTTATTTCACACAGTAGAGCATCACAGACACATGAAGTCAATTCATTGCAGTTTGGTTGTGCAAGTGCTTGTGACTACAGAGTTTTTACATGATCCAAGTTAGATATATTCTGTCCAAGCTGAAACATATGCGTTATCCCTGATATAAAAGAAATATGCATATATAAAATAGTAGTAGTGGCAAAGTAGTCATCTCATGTCACTTTGTTAGTCTACTTCCTAGGCCTGTCACAATAATATATATGAAAGCTGGAATATGTTTTAGGGTCAGTATTTATTGTGTGTACTTTTTTTTTTCGCGAATGGGACATTTTTGGTTATTTTTTGGCTATATTATAAGATTGAAGCTGTCAGAAGGTTAAATTAGTAACTTCTATGCCTCATTACAGATGTAAAATAAGTACTTAAAAAGATGCATTGTGTGACTTTTCTGGTGGTGGGTAAGTCACCTCTTTGTTTCTATAGATATGTCATTGAGTGGAATGTTCCACAGTATGACATTAAACAGATCTACAGTACATATATTCAATTACAGGTGGTTTTATAGCTCAAAAATACCTAGAAAAACAGGCATTCTGACTGAGCGGGGTTGCTTCTCTACAGGTCTGACCTGTAACTTGGTATGGTTTGGTCTCTATGAAGATGGAAAGGTTTAATACCATACTGGGAAACATTCCAGACAAAGCAATAACATTTTCCTGGAGAAAATAATTTGTCGGACCCTTCATAAGAAAAGTTACAAATGCACCTTTAAGTGATTCTTTATGTTTATTTATTCTCATAGTTTTTTTTAACAATATTGTACTTTTAGAATAGTTTTGTAGTTTAAATCAGCTCTTGGATGTTGTGTCAATGGCATAAATGAGTGTAAAAATGATTGTTTATTATCTATTTACTTCAAAATGTGTTACTGTGACAGGCCTGCTACTACAGCCTTTGGAACTACGTGAGCAGTGTTGTGGTCATTAGAAGCAGACTTCACGCTTGCATGCTTGGAATGAATACAAAACCTGTTTCTAATTTGGGCGTGTTAGAAATGATAGGAGAGCATGCAAAATGGATACTGCACATTATTTTTATTTCATTAGATTCCAAACCTATTTTAATTTGTAGTATTTGTAATTGCATTCACAACTAATGGCAGTGCTTTTCGTAAGTCTCCATCAGAAAGCAGTTTAGTGAATTTTTAAAGGACCCATATTACACCGTTTTCTGATTTATGTTATGTTGTTTTCTCATCACAAACATACCTGGAATTGTGTTTGATTCATTCACATGTTTAAACACACACACACTCTGCATATTTAGGCTGAATTCTTCTCTCAAACCTAAAAAAAACTCTGTTCCAGTTTGTGATGTCATGCAGTAATACAGGAAGTCCTCCAGTGAGTGTATTTTTTACTCCATACACCTTCACTGAAATCATTTGTAGAATTTCAGCCCTGGAATTGACTATCTCTACTGAACAAAAGGTTAATAGGTAGCTGTAAACTTGAAAACTACCACTATATGATATCACAAGGTGGAACTGAGTATTTCGAGCTTTAGAGATGTGCACAGACTAATAATAAAGATTTACTCAACCAAGTGTGAATGAAACAAAACAACTTCAGGTATATTTTTGAGGAGGTAGAAATATTCTAACATGGCTTAAAGCTCACAAGAATCAATTTTGTGCATTATAGGACCTTTAATGTAGCCAAGTTATGATCAGTAAGTGCATTGGAAAGACAGTAGAATGAATACTGTTTTAAATCCTCTTGAATAGTCTCTCAAAATGTCCAAACATACTTCCATTCACACAACAACTCAAGTGGGCATCTCAATCCCTTTTCAGGTCTCTCATATAATCTTCATTTCCCTTGACGAGTGAGACAAAAATAAGAATATGGAGCTGGTACAGGGCAGCATTCGTTCGGGTGGGCGGGTGAAGTGAGTGGTGATGGTGAGAGGAGAAGAAGCCTGCATTTGGACAGGCTTCATCTGCATAAGGCCATCTCTGAACACGAGAGCAACTCCTCCCTGTTTGTGTTCCTCCATCAGCACAGAAGTGGTCAGGATGTCCCAGAATGACATCACAGCTTGGCGAGAATGAGAAGTTTACAGCAGCAGTAAGGGAAGGTGTGTTTTTGTAGTCTTTTTTTTTGTTACCACACCTCATATTTCCTTGGTTACCAGAGAATTGGACCCTCCTTTCAGCCTAACCGTTCCGTGCTCCTGGGCTGGTGCCGTCTTGTTTGGGGTCACTTTAGGCACCCCATGCAGTCTCTGTCCTCCTTACAGGCTGTGGCCCCTTGTGAAGTCTCTCTCTTCCTCTTTGTGCATTGTTTGTATCAGTTCTTTTTGCAGGGTTGGTTAGACAGTGCTGCGTGGCGTCCCATTGAGGGCTACAGCCTTGGTGCAGGGCGAGCCCGGAGACTGAGGACCAACTGGACGCTGTGTGGACACGCCCACTTCAAACACTTCGTGGATGGCTTTCCGGAAACAATGGAAGTTGTAGTCTATCAAGCCTGAAAGAGAAGGACATGTATTTTTCTCCCTATTTCAATAAAAAAATTCTATTGCTTTAAAAATGAATTGATTATTAAAATTAGCCTCTCCTGTTTAAATGCGAGTGTCTGGGTATATGTCATTTCCATATTTCATTCTCTTACTTCTCTCACATCAGTTTAAAAATGTTTTGACCCCTGACAAACGCACTGGCATCCCTCACCATGCAATAAAAGACTTTTATATTTTTTGTCAGCGTGCCTTGGATTTGTACCTTACCCATTTTTAGATTATAAAGTTAGGGCCATTTTCTGCTGAAAAACAACGGAGTTTAGTGTTAATGATTTGTCAGCTGATTCAAGATTTGTCTTCATTTAGCACTAAATATTTCTCTCAAATGTTATTTATCCTGGATGTGTTTAAAATGTGAACAGAATTCTATTATTAAAACATATATACAGAAATCTAAACACAATGCTAGTTTTGTGTTTCCCAAAAAATGTCCTAGTCTTGTTGATAGTGACTAAAGAAGTTACCATGAGTCTACATATTTTTCGCAATGATAAAGCAGCTCTTAGGTTCAATAATGTGTTATTTTTCCATGTTGTGATGGAGTTTTGGGGTAAACAGAACAGTAGTCTTTACCTTTCCTTTCAAAGCTCTCTTCTCTCAGGATGCAGACAAGGGCCAGGAACTTCGTGACCTCCTTCAGATACAGCACTGTGGTGTTGTTGAGCTTGATGATGGCCATGGACTCTTTGTCATAGGCACTGCCACTGCCATCCTCCTTCAGACTGGAGGGCCACAGCAACATATGGAACACAACATAAGATCTTTTAGTTTCAGTTAGGTTAAAACCAAGCTAAAGAACAGTTCAGTTTTCACACAGACCTAAACACAACTTTAACTATATCAAATCATATGTGTTGGATCTTTACATTAAAATTTGTACATATACATTTTAATGAACTGACCCTGTTAGTAGATCAGATTATATATATAATATAGCTGTATAAATAACTAACCCACTAGCCGCCATGTTCCAAACAGGAAGTGAACATGTGCACAATTTCTGCTCCATCGACTTTACACTGAAAAATTGTCACCCCTCTCTCTGGAACTCCAACAGTGAGCTTTGTCAATTCGGTCTTAAAATGTTCATATTAACCTGCTTTACACTATTTTGTCCGTAAATTAATTCCTATTCCTAATATGGAACTTGACTCCAGATTTGCTCCATAAGTGCTCATATTACCATGAGGCCTTAAAAGTAAGTATTAAGTAAGACCATTCTAAAACTTTCTAGAAATGCCCAACTTCCTACCTGTGTTTTTTATTTCCTGTGTAAATACTAGTTTTACTATAGATTTTTTATTTTTTTTATAATCCCAGGTGTAACTCACCCGTATATACAGGAGACATCAATGACGACGTCGATCATGTCACAGCAGAGCTCATAGGACTGCATGTCCACTGGAGAACTGTCCGTTGCTATGTAGATTTTACTGACCACATCAAACAGAAAGGCCTTTTCTATCCCTGAATTCTGAAACACAAGAATAACCAAGTCAAAACTACATTTCATTTGTCATTCATTTACAACTTCTCAGAAGAGATCAGCAGATTTGCTTTGTTTTGTTTGTTTTTAACACAGAGCAGCCAATGGCCATCAATCTCTGAATGCTGATCTGTAGAGTCGATTTTTAGCATGTCCAAAAGTTTGATTATATAAAACTAATATAAACTTCAGGTCAGATCTGAGGACAAGTGACCCTGATCTCAGTAAGAGTATATGTTCTGTTTTCAAGACAATAAAATGTAATTTAATAAATTCAAGTAATATACATTTAAAGCAATACTGTGGAATGTTTCCGGCAGGTGATGTGTCCTCCCCCCAAAAAGTTACACAGAAAAGCCTCTTCATAATTGAACAAAAAAATACTAAATATTACAGAGGACTCCAAAAATTTGTCATGATCTAAAAATGTTATTACTTAAAGGTGCACGATGTAACTTTTTGGTTGAGGGTCCATCACCTGATGGTTTCTATGGATATGCCATTTCTCCTCCTGTAATGTTCAACAGTCTGATATTAAACAGCTCTACCTTATATTGATTCAATTACAGTTGGTTTTGTAGCTCAAAAATACTACTAAAAAAAAAAAAAAAACAGGCATTCTGACTGTGAGTGGGGTTGCCTTTCCACAGGTATGACTTGTAACTTGGT